>NC_057801.1:835889952-836213439 GCF_018294505.1 Triticum aestivum | reverse complement strand
ACCTAGGGTTCAAGACGCAGCTGCCGGCCCTCCGCTAGGCAACAAAAAATCCTAAAAAAATTTACTAATGGCGCACTGCTAGGGGGTGCGCCATTGCTATCCAAAAAAAATTACTAATGGCGCACCGCTCGGGGGTGCGCCATTGCTATCCAAAAAAAAATACTAATGGCGCACCCCTCGGTGGTGCGCCATTGCTAACCCTTCCCCCCACTAAAATCCCCAGTCCCCTTTCTATCTTCCCCAATTGATCTCTCACCCGCCCATTGCCCGACCCGTACTGCGCCACCGCCGCCCCCGCGCCCCCGCCGCCTCCCCCGCTCCGACGACCGCCGCGCTCGCTCCGACGAGGGGTTCCAGCGCCGCCACCAGATCAACGCCCGCCTCCACAAGGAGAGGAGGAGCCCCGCTGCTGCCACCAAGGGGAAGAGGCCACCGCCGCCACCAAGGGGAGGAGCCCCGCCGCCACCGACAGGAGGAACCTCGCCGCCAGGTCTTCAACGCCCCACCGCCGCCAGGTATTATCTTCTCTAGCGTATCTCCTCCCTTTCTTCTGTCCATTTGTTGCCCTTCTCCTCCGGCATGCCCTTCCCTACCATGGAGCCTTCTCTATCTCCCTCCCTCCCCTCTCATGGTGCCCTTCTCTCCCTTCCCATGGGACCCCTTCCCCTTCCTTCCTCATGTGGCACCTCATTACTCCCTATTCTTGTGTCTGTGAGTCTGTCCTCTCTCTTCTTGAACCCTAAAACACAAGCAGATCTCAAATCCTAATTCTCTGTAATTTTGTATAGGTTAATTCATGTTCAGTTTTGCAAATCTGCAGCAATCAAGTCCTAATCCCTTTCCGTTGTTTCAGGTTGATTGGAATTTAGATTTGCAAGTCTTTGCAGCGGTCAATTAAAAAGAAGGTAACAACAATGCTTTTGTGATGTGACACTGTGATGATTTTGTTGTGTCCAGATGGAACTAAAATGCTACCATATGCTCAATTTTATTTACTGTGGAAGTTGTGCTATCTTGTAAACATAGTATACTATATATACTAGTTACTAGGTGTTTGTTTTGATTCATAGTGTCCATGAATGATGTAGTCTTGTGTTACATTTTGCACATATGAAAATCTGCAGCAATTTGGTACAAGCAGTACCCTGAATCACATACTCTGAGGTGTTCCATCTTATTTTATTGTCTCTATATCTTGTGCAACATACTGTGAAGAGACAATTTTTCTACCACAAACAGTTGATATAAGGCTTGCAATTTCTAACTGGATGTATGTACTGATGTACGCACTAATAGGATACAGTGTTATCTAGTCAGTGAGTATTTATCATCTCAACTTGGAATTTCTCATTTCACTTAGTGAGTATGCATTGAAGCACACCTTCCAGTCAATACATTCACACACCAAATGTTTACATTCACTTGATAAATATTTCACATCTCTGTACATGCAAATATCCAGTACGGCTTTGCTCAGCTCGATAACACCATCGAGTAAAGCTATTTCAGACACAATAAAGTTGCAAAATTCAGATACTTCATAGACATGTGTGTGTTGCTTTTGTTTCTGCTAAACTGTCTATGGTAGATAAACTGAGTGTTGTGGCCATGCTTGATGCAGGAGCTCAAGAACCTGCGGCCGCAGCTCTACTCCGCCTCCGAGTACTGCGAGAAGTCCTACCTCAACACCCACCAGAAGTAGATGTGAGTAGCCACCTCAGCTGTTCCTCCTCTCCTCCATTAGAACAGTTGATCAGTGTAAAGTAGTCTAAGTTAAAGAAATGTTGATCAGTGTTATGAGTGTTGGCCAAAAAGCTCTGTCAGTAGCTAACTGCCTCATGTTCTGCTCTGTGAACTGCTATGTGGTGCTGCTCATGGATGATGGTAGGAATTTATGCAAATATTCAGAGACACAAAATATTGAAGTTGATGTAACTGATTACTTTCCCAAGTGAGAAAAATACATTCTATTCTACCTATTTCATACTCAGTGATTGTTGCAGCCAAGAAATGCATAGCCAATGTTAAATGGTCCTATAAATGACAGTACCCTAACAACTATTCTGCTCATGATCTTATTTTTATTTCTTTGATGAAAGTTGGTTCTTTTCTTCCCAAGTTCACAAAAAATCTTTTACATTTCTAGTGGTTGCCAAAAGCATAATATGACCAGGACAAACATAAACTTTGAGGCTGAAAGGAAATCAAGTAATGAACCACATAGGAATAGAAAGGTAAACAAACTATGCTAGTTGAGAATGTACCTCAGGAGTCGAGCAGAAGTGCGGCGTCTCAATATTTCCTGAAAACCCATGTTGGCTAGGATAATTTGCTTTTATTACCTTATTTACACCAAGTTTTAGTTAAACAATGATACTTGAATAATTTTGTGCTACTTCTATTATGGTTTTGTGGACATTATTTGACCTTATGGTAACTAGTTGGGGTCAGGTTTTGGGGTTTTGATTATTGGTATGAAGTACTAACAGAGGATCTTATCACCAAGTTTTAGTTAAACACTGGTACTTGAATGATTTTGTGCTACTTCTGTTGTGGTTTTGTGGACAGTATTTGAACTTAATGGTAACTAGTTGGTTATGAAAGCATGATACTGCTATAACTTTGGTAGTAAGCAGAATAGATCATGCTACAGTAGCTCTAGGCAGAGAATGGCATGTTACTACCATAGAGGTACCCAAATATGTAGGTGTAGTTTGTGTTTTTATTTGTTCACACTGTCGCTGTATTGCTCAATTAGACAATTAGTCTTTATGAAGAAGAAGAATAAAGCTGCTGCTGCTGCTGTTATGCCTGTATTCACTGCTGCTGCTGTTGTACTTGTGATGATGGTACTTGTAATCTTCTGAAATGACCCATTGGGGACTTCATTATGCGGGGATAATGATTTTGCAGGTACCCCAAGAGGCCCTTGAGTTTGCCGGAATGTCAATTAACTTCCGTTCCGGGAAATTCGGGTACTCCATATGTCCTATTTTCAGCAAAGGTCATGCTGAAATTTTCCGTGAATTTTAGCATGGCTTTGCTAAAAATAGGACATATGGGGTACTTGCGACTAATGCATGGGCCGGGGTATCTTAGTACTTAGTTAAGTAGGATCAACTGCCCCGCCATTCTTGCTGCATTAAACCATAGGTGGCAATAGAGCCAAGTGATTAGGCCCAACTTAGAATTCTCCTTAGCATCGATAAACCCTAGATGATAAACCCAACATAGGTGGCAATAGAGCCAAGTGATTAGTGCCAAGTGATTAGGCCCAACCTAGGGTGCCTTGGCATCGATAAACCCTAAATGATGAAAACTTAACTTGGCTGCCCCGGATGCCTCGGTGTCGATGAGAACCTAAATGATGTACGCTTAGGCTTTTAGGGTGCCTCGGCGTCGACAAACCCTAAATGATAAAAGCTTAGCTTTTAGGATGCCTTGGTGTCGACAAACCCTAAATGATGAGACCATGATCTTGTTCCTTGACAATAACCAACTTTTGGACCAAACTGTTTTCCTATTTAGAGCGAAACATGGCCAACCACGATGAGGCCGGCGGTTCGGGCGGCAAGCAATTCCGGGAGCTGTCCCAGGAGATGGAGGAACAACCTCACCGCTATGAGGACGCCGCGGAAGACACCAATCCTGACTACACAACCCCTAGTGGCGTCTGGGATGACACCGCTGATGGTGCCGCCAAGGATGCCACCACTGATGATGGCGGCGCACACACAGATGGCAGCCAACCGAAGAAGCAAGGGAAGGACCGGCGCCCGAATGCGCTCCGCACCCTCAAGGAGGAATTTACTCAAGTGGACTCCAACGGGCATCCAACGGAGCCCAAACATATAGTCAAGGGGTACTCGCTTCAGCTCAAGTGCATTCTCCGGAGCACCGTCTCGATCAACACCGAGAACCTTACGCATAAGGACCACGGGAATTTGCGCAACCTCCTCTTCACGAAGTTGCACGAACGATACAAGTTCCCCGCCGAATTTGGAAACACATGCCTCTCAGGGAATAAAGTGAACAGTGCCGCCCTCACGAGGATCAGCACGGCCCTGTCTACTTGGATAAGCGCGGTGAAGAGAATGATTGATAAAGGTGATAGTTATGAGAAGATCAAGGCGAAAAATCCTTCGATCAGCGAAGATGACTACAAGGAGTTCAAGATCAAGTGCGAGAGCAGCGCAACCTCCGAATCAAGTCAGTGGGGGAAAGAAATGCGGGAGTTGAACTTAGGGGAACACAAACTCGGTCCCGACGGTTACAGAGTGGCGGAGCCTATATGGGACAAGGAGGACGCGGAGCGTGCCGAGCAAGGCCTACCGCCCCGCTTCGAGAAATACAGCGGTGACAAGCAGACCATGAACTTTGTCAGGGCCCGGTACAAGGAGGACCCGATAACAAAGGAGCTTACCACGGATCTGAAGACCAGGGCGCTTGAGCTTGTTCTGGTAAGGAATACACCCCCGCGTAATTAGCTCCATATGGTTGCACTCTAATTAATCCCCAATATTTCTAAATGGTTCACATTCCTTTCGCAGGACACTGAAAGCAGTAGCACGGGGTCCTCTCAGAGCTCCCCTTTCGACACCCCTTTAAATATGGCGTTGAACATAATGAAAAACAAGGATAAGCTCACTAAGCCGACGTCAGCTGGTCGTGTGGCCGGCAAAGGCTTGTCCACAAAATGGGGGTCATACTATACCGTTGGTGTGCGGAAGGAGAAAAAGACCAGCTCGGAAAGCCAGACGCGCGAGGTTGAAGCACTCAAGGCACAAGTGGCGTGGATTCCGGAGCTTGTCCAAGAGCAAGTGGAACAACAACTGGGAACGAAGCTCAACGCCATGGTGCCTACGTTGATTCATGGGCTGACGACGTGGACTGCGGGCGGCCAACAGGGGCCTCCCCCGGTTCCCAGCTTCACGGCCAGCAACTCGCACAGCGTGCAGGCGGCGCCATTGGTGTCTCCGGCGGCGCCATTGGTATCTCCGGTGGCGCCATTGGTGTCTCCGGCGGAGGCGGTATTCGTGTCTCCGGTGCCGGCACGGGCATTGGAGCTTAATGCACCCGGGTGTACGCCGGCCGGCACCTCGCCAGCAAGCGCCCCCTCCGTCAGTTGCACGCCCACCTTCTGCTACCAGATAATCTCAAAGATTGGGCCGCGAGGTTGTCGGCAATCCAGGACGCGGACCTCAGACAAGAATTCTTTCGCATCCAATCGGAGTTTGCAGACATCATCCATCAAGATGTCCTTCATACCTCGGGGCAGTTCTTCCTCAGATATCAACCTTCCAACAATGAGATAGATGGAACGCTACAAATGCAGGGTGACAATGACCGCGATTTCATGACCATCACGACAGACGATGGCTTCATCCACGCTCCTGTCCGATGAGTGGAGTCGAAAGTAGTGATGTGTAGTTCTGAAACATTGATTGGCTCATGTTGTAATTAAACTTTAATGAATTCGCATGTCTCTTTGGTTTGGACAGTCATTCAACTTAGATGTAATCGATGCTATTTATTTGTAGGATCATGAATCGTGCTATTAATGTCTTGCTTTTCTCTTCTGATCCTTTTGTTGCATACTTACATATTGCTTATGTATTGTCTCTTGTCTGTTGTTTGGCTTGTGCATAGAGATGTCGTCGTATGTCGTGTACAAGGGTAAGGTTCCCGGAGTCTAAGACGACTGGGAGGAGTGTCGGAGACAGGTTCACCGTTTTAGCGGTAACAGTTACAAAGGGTACACCACTAGGGCGGAGGCCGAATCTAGATACGCCCGCTATCTAGCGGGAGAGAGGAGGGAGCGTTGGAGGAACCGGGTGAAGACCAGTTTGATCGCGATGATGCTCATCGTGATGACCGCACCTCTCTTCTATGTGATGGTAGTTTAGATGATCGATATCGACTTGTAGTGTGAAGACAAACTCGATACTCGCGGTCTTGAGACTTGTAATGTTTTATCTTTGTTCGGTCTTTTGAATTCGGAGACTAATATGATGAATTGTATTCGGAGACTAATCTTCTATTGTATTCGATGAATCTGCTGTTGTTGTGTGCTGCTGTCTATATTTTGTCCAATAATATATTTTGTAACCTGTGCAAAAATCAGAAAAGTAAAAAAAAAACAAATATTCATACTAATGGCGCATCACCTCCAGGTGCGCCATTAGTATGCCAAAGGATATTAATGGCGCATCACCTCAGAGAGCGCCATTAGTATGACAAAGCACATGGTTACGTATGGCCCCCCGGGAGGCATACTAATGGCGCATGGTCTTACATACTAATGGCGCACTGCTGGGTGCGCCATTAGTCTACCAGATACTAATGGCGCACCAGTGGTGCGCCATTAGTAAAAAATACTAGTGGCGTGCTACTAATGGCGCACCGATAGTGCGCCATTAGTAGGCAAAACCGGTGCGCCATTAGTAGGCCTTTTCCTAGTAGTGGATCGGTAACGTACCGGGACCACCGGGAGGGTCCCGGAGGTCCACCAAGTGGGGCCACCGGCCCCAGAGGGCAGCATGGGCCAAGTGTGGGAGGGGACCAGCCCCAGGTGGGCTGGTGCGCCCCCCACGAGGGCCCAAGGCGCCGAGGGTTTGGGGAGGGGGCACCTCCACCTTACTTGGGGGGCAAGTTTCCCCCTCTCCCCCCCTTGGCCGCCACCCTAGATGGGTTTTGGGGCTGCCGCACCCCTTGGGGTGGGAACCCTAGAGGGGGCGCAGCCCCCTCCCTCTCCCCTATATATAGTTGAGGTCTTTGGGGCTGCAAACACAAGAGTATTCACCTCCCCCTGGCGCAGCCCTACCTCTCTCACTCCTCGTCTCTTGCGGTGCTTGGCGAAGCCCTGCTGGAGTGCCATGCTCCTCCACCACCACCATGCTGTTGTGCTGCTGCTGGACGGAGTCTTCCCCAACCTCTCCCTCTCTCCTTGCTGGATCAAGGCGTGGGAGACGTCACCGGGCTGCACCTGTGTTGAACGCGGAGGTGCCGTCCGTTCGGCACTAGGATCTCCGGTGATTTGGATCACGACGAGTACGACTCCTTAAACCCCCTTCTCTTGAACGCTTCCGCTTAGCGATCTACAAGGGTATGTAGATGCACTCCCCTCTCTCTCGTTGCTAGTCTCTCCATAGATAGATCTTGGTGACTCGTAGGAAATTTTTTATTTTCTGCTACGTTCTCCTATAGTGGCATCATGAGCTAGGTCTATTGCGTAGATTCTATGCACGAGTAGCACACAAAGTAGTTGTGGGCGTTGATTTTGTTCAGTATGCTTACCGTTACTAGTCCAATCTTGTTTCGACGGTATTGTGGGATGAAGTGGCCCGGACCGACCTTACACGTACACTTACGTGAGACAGGTTCCACCGACTGACATGCACTTGTTGCATAAGGTGGCTAGCGGGTGCCAGTCTCTCCCACTTTAGTCGGATCGGATTCGATGAAAATGGTCCTTATGAAGGGTAAATAGCAATTGGCATATCACGTTGTGGTTTTTGCGTAGGTAAGAAACGTTCTTGCTAGAAACCCATAGCAGCCACGTAAAACATGCAAACAACAATTAGAGGACGTCTAACTTGTTTTTGCAGGGTATGCTATGTGATGTGATATGGCCAAAAGAATGTGATGAATGATATGTGATGTATGAGATTGATCATGTTCTTGTAATAGGAATCACGACTTGCATGTCAATGAGTATGACAACCGGCAGGAGCCATAGGAGTTGTCTTTATTTATTGTATGACCTGCGTGTCACTGAACAACGCCATGTAATTACTTTACTTTGTTGCTAAACCGTTAGCCATAGTAGTAGAAGTAATAGTTGGCGAGACAGCTTCATGGTGACACGATGATGGAGATCATGATGATGGAGATCATGGTGTCATGCCAGTGACGATGATGATCATGGAGCCCCGAAGATGGAGATCAAAAGGAGCAAAATGATATTGGCCATATCATGTCACTATTTGATTGCATGTGATGTTTATCATGTTTATGCATCTTATTTGCTTAGAACGACGGTAGTAAATAAGATGATCCCTCATAATAATTTCAAGAAAGTGTTCCCCCTAACTGTGCACTGTTGCGAAAGTTCGTTGTTTCGAAGCACCATGTGATGATCAGGTGTGATAGATTCTAACGTTCACATACAACGGGTGTAAGCCAGATTTACACACGCGAAACACTTAGGTTGACTTGACGAGCCTAGCATGTACAGACATGGCCTCGGAACACGAGAGACCGAAAGGTCGAACATGAGTCGTATAGTAGATACGATCAACATGAAGATGTTCACCGATGATGACTAGTCCGTCTTACGTGATGATTGGACACGGCCTAGTTGACTCGGATCATGTATCACTTAGATGACTAGAGGGATGTCTATCTGAGTGGGAGTTCATAAGATGAACTTAATTAATTATCCTGAACATAGTCAAAAGGTTTTTGCAAATTATGTCGTAGCTCGCGTTTTAGTTCTACTGTTTTAGATATGTTCCTAGAGAAAATTTAGTTGAAAGTTGATAGTAGCAATTATGCAGACTGGGTCCGTAAACTGAGGATTGTCCTCATTGCTGCGTAGAAAGCTTATGTCCTTAATGCACCGCTCAGTGTGCTGAACCTCGAATGTCGTCTGTGGATGTTGCGAATATCTGACATACACGTTTTGATAACTACGTGATAGTTCAGTTAAACGGTTTAAAGTTGAGGCACCAAAGACGATTTCGAAACATCGCGGAACATATGAGATGTTTCGAGGGCTGAAATTGGGATTTCAGGCTCGTGTCCACGTCAAGAGGTATAAGACCTCTGACGAATTTCTTAGCCAACAAACTAAGGGAGAAGAGCTCAATCATTGAGCTTGTACTCAGATTGTCTGGGTACAACAATCACTTGAATCGAGTGGGAGTTAATCTTCCAGATGAGATAGTGATGTTTCTCCAAAGTCATTGCCACCAATCTACTAGAGCTTCATGATGAACTATAACATATCAGGGATAGATATGATGATCCTTGAAAGTATTCGCGATGTTTGACACCGCGAAAGTAGAAGTCAAGTAGGAGCATCAATTGTTGATGGTTAGTAAAACCATTAGTTTCAAGAAGGGCAAGGGCAAGAAGGGATACTTCATGAAACGGCAAAACAGTTGCTGCTCTAGTGAAAACCCAAGGTTGAACCCAAACCCGAGACTAAGTGCTTCTGTAACGAGAGGAACGGACACTGAAGCAGAACCACCCTAGATACTTGGTAGATAAGAAGGCAGGCAAGGTCGACGGAAGTATATTGGATATACATCATATCAATGTGTACTTTGCTAGTACTCCTAGTAGCACCAGGGTATTAGATACCGGTTTGGTTGCTAAGTGTTAGTAACTCGAAATAAAAGCTGCGGAATAAATGGAGACTAGCTAAAGGTGAGCTGACGATATGTGTTGGAAGTGTTTCCAAGGTTGATGTGATCAAGCAACCATCGAGATTGGTGTTAAACCTAAATAATTGTTATTTGGTGTTTGCGTTGAGCATAGACATGATTGGATTATGTCTATCGCAATACGGTTATTCATTTAAGGAGAATAATGGTTACTCTGTTTATTTGAATAATATCTTCAATGGTCTTGCACCTAAAATGAATGGTTTATTGAATCTCGATCGTAGTGATACACATGTTCATGCCAAAAGATATAAGATAGTAATGATAGTACCACCTACTTGTGGCACTGCCATGTAAGTCATATTGGTATAAAACGCATGAAAAAGCTCCATGTTGATGGATCTTTGGACTCACTCGTTTTTGAAAAGTTTGAGACATGCGAACCATGTCTATTGGTGTATATGCATGAAGAAACTCCATGCAAATGGACCGTTTGGACTCACTTGATTTTGAATCACTTGAGACATGCAAATCATACCACATGGGCAAGATGATTGAAAGCCTTGTTTTCAGTAAAATGGAACAAGAAAGCAACTTGTTGGAAGTAATACATTTTGATGTGTGCAGTCCAATGAGTGCTGAGGCACGCAGTGGATATCATTATGTTCTTACTTCACAGATGCTTTGAGTAGATACTGAGTATATTTACTTGATGAAACACAAGTCTGAATTATTGAATGGTTCAAGTAATTTCAGAGTGAAGTTGAAGATCATCATGACAAGAGGATAAAGTGTCTATGATATGATCATGGAGATGAGTATCTGAGTTACGAGCTTTGGCACGCAATTAAGACATTGTGGAAATTGTTTCATAATTAATACCGCCTGGAACACCATAGTGTGATGGTGTGTCCGAACATCATAGTTGCACCCTATTGGATATGGTGCGTACCATGATGTCTCTTATCAAATTACCACTATCGTTCGAGGGTTAGGCATTAGAGACAACTGCACTCACTTTAATAGGGCACCACGTAATTCCGTTGAGACGACACCGTTTGAACTATGGTTTGGAGAAACCTAAGTTGTCATTTCTTAAAAGTTTGGGGCTGCGACGCTTATGTGAAAAAAGTTTCAGGTTGATAAGCTCGAACCCAAAGCGGATAAAATGCATCTTCATAGGACACCCAAAACAGTTGGGTATACCTCCTAATTCAGATCCGAAAGCAATAGGGATTGTTTCTTGAATCGGGTCCTTTCTCGATGAAAGGTTTGTCTCAAAAAATTGAGTGGGAGGATGGTGGAGACTTGATATGGTTATTGAACCATCACTTCAACTAGTGTGTAGCAGGGCACAAGAAGTTGTTCCTGTGGCGCCTACACCAATTGAAGTAGAAGCTTATGATAGTGATCATGAAATTTCGGATCAAGTCACTACCGTATCTCGTAGGGTGACAAGGATGTGTACTACTTCAGAGTGGTACAGTAATCCTATCTTGAAGGTCATGTTGCTAGACAACAATGAACCTACGAGCTATGGAGAAGCGATGGTGGGCCCGGATTCCGACAAATGGATCGAGGCCATAAAATCCGAGAGAGGATCCATGTATGAAAACAAAGTGTAGACTTTGGAAGAACTGCTTGATGGTCGTAAGGCTGTTGAGTACAGATGGATTTTAAAAGGAAGACAAACAATGATGGTAAGTATCACCATTAAGAAAGCTCGACTTGTCGTTAAGATGTTTTCCGAAAAGTTCAAGGAGTTGACTGCGATGAGACTTTCTCATTCGTAGCGATGCTAAGAGTCTGTTAGAATTATATTAGCAATTACTGCATGATTTATGAAATCTTGCAGATAGGATGTCAAAACATTGTTTCCTCGATGATATTCTTGAGGAAAGGTTGTATATGATACAACCAGAAGGTTTTGTCAATCCTGAAAGATGCTAACAAGTATGCAAAGCTCCAGCAATCCTTCTAAGGACTGGAGTAAGCATCTCGGAGTTGGAATATACGCTTTGACGAGATGATCAAGGATTTTGGGTTTATACAAAGTTTATGAGAAACTTGTATTTCCAAAGAAGTGAGTGGGAGCACTACAGCATTTCTGATGAGTATATGTTGTTGACATATTGTTGATCGGAAATGATGTAGAATTTCTGGAAAGCATATAGGGTTGTTTGAAAGGTGTTTTTCAATAGAAAACCCGAATTAAGCTGCTTGAACATTGAGCATCAAGATCTATGAGGATAGATCAAAAACCGCTAAATGGCACTTTCAAATGAGCACATACCTTGACATGATCTTGAAGGTGTTCAAGATGGATCAGTCAAAGAAGGAGTTCTTGCCTGAGTTGTAAGGTATGAAGTTAAGACTTAAATCTCGACCACGACAGAAGAGAGAGAAAGGACGAAGGTCGTCCCCTATGCTTCAGATGTAGGCTCTATAGTATGCTATGCTGTGTACCGCACCGGAAGTGTGCCTTGCCATGAGTCAGTCAAGGGGTACAAGAATGATCCAGGAATGGATCATTGGACAGCGGTCAAAATTGTCCTTGGAGTAAATAAGGACATGTTTCTCGATTATGGAGGTGATAAAGAGTTCATCGTAAAGGGTTACGTCGATGCAAGCTTTAACATCTATCCGAGTGACTCTAAGTAGCAAACCCGATACGTATAGTGGATCAACCATTTGGAATAGCTCCAAGTGGAGCGTGGAAGCACCATTTACAATATGACCTAGAGATTTGTGAAGTACATACGGATCTGAATGTTGCAGACCCGTTGACTAAAACCTCTCTCACAAGCAAAACATGATCAAACCCCAGAACTCATTGAGTCTTAATCACATGATGATGTGAACTAGTTTAGTGACACTAGTAAACTCTTTGGATGTTGGTCACATGGCGATGTGACCTGTGAGTGTTAATCACATGGCGATGTGAACTAGATTATTGACTCTAGTGCAAGTGGGAGACTGTTGGAAATATGCCCTAGAGGCAATAATAAATTAGTTATTATTATTATATTTCCTTGTTCATGATAATCGTTTATTATCCATGCTATAATTGTATTGAAAGGAATGTCAGATACATGTGTGGGTACATAGACTGAAGGAAATATGCCCTAGAGGCAATAATAAAGTTATTATTTATTTCCTTATTTCATGATAAATGTTTATTATTCATGCTAGAATTGTATTAACCGGAAACATAATACATGTGTGAATACATAGACAAACATAGTGTCACTAGTATGCCTCTACTTGACTAGCTCGTTAATCAAAGATGGTTATGTTTCCTAACCATAGACAAAGAGTTGTTATTTGAGTAACGAGGTCACATCATTAGTAGAATGATCTGATTGACATGACCCATTCCATTAGCTTAGCACCCGATCGTTTAGTATGTTGCTATTGCTTTCTTCATGACTTATACATGTTCCTATGACTATGAGATTATGCAACTCCCGTTTACCGGAGGAACACTTTGGGTACTACCAAACGTCACAACGTAACTGGGTGATTATAAAGGAGTACTACAGGTGTCTCCAATGGTCAATGTTGGGTTGGCGTATTTCGAGATTAGGATTTGTCACTCCGATTGTCGGAGAGGTATCTCTGGGCCCTCTCGATAATACACATCACATAAGCCTTGCAAGCATTACAACTAATATGTTAGTTGTGAGATGATGTATTACGGAACGAGTAAAGAGACTTGCCGGTAACGAGATTAAACTAGGTATTGGATACCGACGATCGAATCTCGGGCAAGTAACATACCGATGACAAAGGGAACAACGTATGTTGTTATGCGGTCTAACCGATAAAGATCTTCGTAGAATATGTAGGAGCCAATATGGGCATCCAGGTCCCGCTATTGGTTATTGACCGGAGACGTGTCTCGGTCATGTCTACATTGTTCTCGAACCCGTAGGGTCCGCACGCTTAAGGTTACGATGCCAGTTACATTATGAGTTTATGCATTTTGATGTACCTAAGGTTGTTCGGAGTCCCGGATGTGATCACGGACATGACGAGGAGTCTCGAAATGGTCGAGACGTAAAGATTGATATATTGGAAGCCTATGTTTGGACATCGGAAGTGTTCCGGGTGAAATCGGGATTTTACCGGGTTACCGGGAGGGTTACCGAAACCCCCCGGGAGCCATATGGGCCTTCATGGGCCTTAGTGGAAAGGAGAAAGGGGCAGCCCAAGGTGGCTGTGCCTCTTCCCCCTCCCCTAGTCCTATTAGGACTAGGAGAAGGTGGCCGCCCCCCCCTCTCTCCCTTCCCCTCCGAGGAATCCTAGTTGGACTAGGATTGGGGGGAGGAATCCTACTCCCAGAGGGAGTAGGACTCTCCTGCGCCTCCCTCTATGGCCGGCCAGCCTCCCCCCTCTACTCCTTTATATACGGAGGCAGGGGACACCTCTAGACACACAAGTTGACACAAGTTGATCCACGTGATCTATTCCTTAGCCGTGTGCGGTGCCCCCTGCCACCATATTCCTCGATAATACTGTAGCGGAGTTTAGGCGAAGCCCTGCTGCTGTAGTTCATCAAGATCGTCACCACGCCGTCGTGCTGACGGAACTCTTCCCCGACACTTTGCTGGATCGGAGTCCGGGGATCGTCATCGAGCTGAACGTGTGCTCGAACTCGGAGGTGCCGTAGTTTCGGTGCTTGATCGGTTGGATCGAGAAGACGTACGACTACTTCCTCTACGTTGTGTCATCGCTTCCGCAGTCGGTCTGCGTTGGGTACGTAGACAATACTCTCCCCTCGTTGCTATGCATCACATGATCTTGCGTGTGCGTAGGAAATTTTTTGAAATTACTACGAAACCCAACAGTGGCATCCGAGCCTAGGTTATTTATGTTGATGTTATATGCACGAGTAGAACACAAGTGAGTTGTGGACGATACAAGTCATACTGCCTACCAGCATGTCATACTTTGGTTCGGCGGTATTGTTGGACGAGACGACCCGGACCAACCTTACGCGTACGCTTACGCGAGACCGGTTCCCTCGACGTGCTTTGCACATAGATGGCTTGCGGGCGACTGTCTCTCCAACTTTAGTTGAACCAAGTATGGCTACGCCCGGTCCTTGCGAAGGTTAAAACGGAGTCTATTTGACAAACTATCGTTGTGGTTTTGATGCGTAGGTGAGATTGGTTCTTACTTAAGCCCGTAGCAGCCACGTAAAACATGCAACAACAAAGTAGAGGACGTCTAACTTGTTTTTGCAGGGCATGTTGTGATGTGATATGGTCAAGGCATGATGCTGAATTTTATTGTATGAGATGATCATGTTTTGTAACCAAGTTATCGGCAACTGGCAGGAGCCATATGGTTGTCGCTTTATTGTATGCAATGCAATCGCGATGTAATGCTTTACTTTATTACTAAACGGTAGTGATAGTCGTGGAAGCATAAGATTGGCGAGACGACAACGATGCTACGATGGAGATCAAGGTGTCGCGCCGGTGACGATGGTGATCATGACGGTGCTTCGGAGATGGAGATCACAAGCACAAGATGATGATGGCCATATCATATCACTTATATTGATTGCATGTGATGTTTATCTTTTTATGCATCTTATCTTGCTTTGATTGACGGTAGCATTATAAGATGATCTCTCACTAAATTATCAAGAAGTGTTCTCCCTGAGTATGCACCGTTGCGAAAGTTCTTCGTGCTGAGACACCACGTGATGATCGGGTGTGATAGGCTCTACGTTCAAATACAACGGGTGCAAAACAGTTGCGCACACAGAATACTCAGGTTAAACTTGACGAGCCTAGCATATACAGATATGGCCTCGGAACACGGAGACCGAAAGGTCGAGCGTGAATCATATAGTAGATATGATCAACATAATGATGTTCACCATGAAACTACTCCATCTCACGTGATGATCGGACATGGTTTAGTTGATTTGGATCACGTGATCACTTAGAGGATTAGAGGGATGTCTATCTAAGTGGGAGTTCTTAAGTAATATGATTAATTGAACTTAAATTTATCATGAACTTAGTCCTGGTAGTATTTTGCAAATCATGTTGTAGATCAATAGCTCGCGTTGTTGCTTCCCTGTGTTTATTTTGATATGTTCCTAGAGAAAATTGTGTTGAAAGATGTTAGTAGCAATGATGCGGATTGGATCCGTGATCTGAGGTTTATCCTCATTGCTGCACAGAAGAATTATGTCCTTGATGCACCGCTAGGTGACGGACCTATTGCAGGAGCAGATGCAGACGTTATGAACGTTTGGCTAGCTCAATATGATGACTACTTGATAGTTTAAGTGCACCATGCTTAACGGCTTAGAATCGGGACTTCAAAGACGTTTTGAACGTCATGGACCATATGAGATGTTCCAGGAATTGAAGTTAATATTTCAAGCAAATACCCGAGTTGAGAGATATGAAGTCTCCAACAAGTTCTATAGCTAAAAGATGGAGGAGAATCGCTCAACTAGTGAGCATGTGCTCAGATTGTCTGGGTACTACAATCGCTTGAATCAAGTGGGAGTTAATCTTCCAGATAAGATAGTGATTGACAGAATTCTCTAGTCACCATCACCAAGTTAGTAGAACTTCGTGATGAACTATAATATGCAAGGGATAACGAAAACAACTCCCAAGCTCTTCGTGATGCTGAAATCAACGAAGGTAGAAATCAAGAAAAACATCAAGTGTTGATGGTTGACAAGACCACTAGTTTCAAGAAAAGGGCAGAGGGAAGAAGGGGAACTTCAAGAAGAACAGCAAGCAAGTTGCTGCTCAAGTGAAGAAGCCCAAGTCTGGTCCTAAGCCTGAGACTAAGTGCTTCTACTGCAAAGGGACTGGTCACTGGAAGCGGATCTACCCCAAGTGATTGGCGGATAAGAAGGATGGCAAAGTGAACATAAGTATATTTGATATACATGTTATTGATGTGTACTTTACTAGTGTTTATAGCAACCCCTCAGTATTTGATACTAGTTCAGTTGCTAAGATTAGTAACTCGAAACGGGAGTTGCAGAATAAACAGAGACTAGTTAAGGGTGAAGTGACGATGTGTGTTGGAAGTGGTTCCAAGATTGATATGATCATCGTCGCACACTCCCTATACTTTCGGGATTAGTGTTGAACCTGAATAAGTGTTATTTGGTGTTTGCGTTGAGCATGAATATGATTTGATCATGTTTATTGTAATAAGGTTATTCATTTAAGTAAGAGAATAAATTGTTGTTCTGTTTACATGAATGAAACCTTATATGGTTACACACCCAATGAAAATAGTTCGTTGGATCTCGATCATAGTGATACACATAATCATAATATTGAAACCAAAAGATGCAAAGTTAATAATGATAAGTGCAACTTGTTTGTAGCACTGCCGTTTAGGTCATATTGGTGTAAAGCGCATGAAGAAACTCCATACTGATGGGCTTTTGGAATCACTTGATTATGAATCAGTTGATGCTTGCGAACCATGCCTCATGGGCAAGATGACTAAGACTCTGTTCTTCGGAACAATGAAGCGAGCAATAGATTTGTTGGAAATCATACATACTGATGTATGTGGTCCGATGAATATTGAGGCTCGCGACAGGTATCATTATTTTCTGATCTTCACAGATGATTTGAGCAGATATGAGTATATCTACTTGATGAAACATAAGTCTGAAACATTTGAAAAGTTCAAAGAATTTCAGAGTGAAGTGAAAAATCATCGTAACAAGAAAATAAAGTTTCTACGATCTGATCGTAGAGAAGAGTATTTGAGTTACGAGTTTGGCCTTCAGTTAAAAACAATGTGAAATAGTTTCACTACTCATGCCACCTAGAACACCACAATGTAATGGTGTGTCCGAACGTCATAACCGTACTTTATTAGATATGGTGCGATCTATGATGTCTCTTACCGATCTACCACTATCGTTTTGGGGTTATGCATTAGAGACAGCTGCATTCACGTTAAATAGGGCACCATCTAAATCCGTTGAGACGACACCGTGTGAACTATGGTTTGGCAAGAAACCTAAGCTGTCGTTTCTTAAATTTGGGGTTGCGATGCTTATATGAAAAAGTTTCATCCTGATAAGCTCAAACTCAAATCGGAGAAGTGCGTCTTCATAGGATATCCAAAGGAAACTATTGGATACACCTTCTATCACAGATCCGAAGGCAAGACTTTTGTTGCTAAATTCGGAAACTTTCTGGAGAAGGAGTTTCTCTCGAAAGAAGTGAGTGGGAGGAAAGTAGAACTTGACGAGGTAACTGTACCTGCTCCCTTACTGGAAAGTAGTACATCACAGAAAACTGTTTCAGTGACACCTATACCGGTTAGTGAGGAAGCCAATGATAATGGTCATGAAACTTCAGATCAAGATACTACTGAACCTCGTAGATCAACCAGAGTAAGATCCGCACCAGAGTGGTATGGTAATCCTGTTCTGGAAGTCATGCTACTAGATCATGATGAACCTACGAACTATGAGGAAGCAATGATGAGCCCAGATTCCGCAAAGTGGCTTGAAGCCATGAAATCTGAGATGGGATCCATGTATGAGAACAAAGTATGGACTTTGGTTGACTTGCCCGATGATCGGCAAGCAATTGAGAATAAATGGATCTTCAAGAGGAAGACGGACGTTGATAGTAGTGTTACTATCTACAAAGCTAGAATTGTCGCAAAAGGTTTTCGACAAGTTCAAGGTGTTGACTACGATGAGTTTTTCTCACTCGTATCTATGCTTAAGTCTGTCCGAATCATGTTAGCAATTGCCGCATTTTATGAAATCTGGCAAATGGATAAACAAAACTGCATTCCTTAATGGATTTACTAAAGAAGAGTTGTATACGATGCAACTAGAAGGTTTTGTCGATCCTAAAGGTGTTAACTAAATATGCAAACTCCAGCGATCCATCTGTGGACTGGTGCAAGCATCTCGGAGTTGGAATATACGCTTTGATAAGTTGATCAAAGCATATAGTTTTATACGGACTTGTGATGAAGCCTGTATCTACAAGAAAGTGAGTGGGAGCACTACAACATTTCTGATAAGTATATGTGAATGACATATTGTTGATCGGAAATAATGTAGAATTATTCTGTAAAGCATAAAGGGGTGTTTGAAAGGAGTTTTTTCAAAGAAAAACTTCGGTAAAGCTGCTTACATATTGAGCTTCAAGATCTATAGAGATAGATCAAGACGCTTGATAAGTTTTTCAATGAGTACATACCTTGACAAGATTTTGAAGTAGTTCAAAATGGAACAGTCAAAGAAAAAGTTTCTTGCCTGTGTTACAAGGTGTAAAGTTGAGTAAGACTCAAAGCCCGACCACGGCAGAAGATAGAAAAGAATGAAAGTCATTCCCTATGCCTTGGCTATAGGTTCTATAAAGTATGTCATGCTGTGTACCAGATCTATTGTATACCCTGCACTGATTTGACAAGGGAGTACAATAGTGATCTAGGAGTAGATCACTGGACAGCGGTCAGAATTATCCTTAGTGAAATAAGGATATGTTTCTCGATTATGGACGTGACAAAAAGGTTCGTCGTAAAGGGTTACGTCGATGCAAGTTTTTGATACTGATCCAGATGATTCTAAGTCTCAATCTGGATACATATTGAAAGTGGGAGCAATTAGCTAGAGTAGCTCCGTGCAGAGCATTGTTGACATAGAAATTCGCAAAATACTTACGGATCTGAATATGACAGACCCGTTGACTAAAATTATCTCACAAGCAAAACATGATCACACCTTAGTACTCTTTGGGTGTTAATCACATAGCGATGTGAACTAGATTACTGACTCTAGTAAACCCTTTGGGTGTTGATCACATATCGATGTGAACTATGGGTGTTAATCACATGGTGATGTGAACTATTGCTGTTAAATCACATGGCGATGTGAACTAGATTATTGACTCTAGTGCAAGTGGGAGACTGAAGGAAATATGCCCTAGAGGCAATAATAAAGTTATTATTTATTTCCTTATTTCATGATAAATGTTTATTATTCATGCTAGAATTGTATTAACCGGAAACATAATACATGTGTGAATACATAGACAAACAGAGTGTCACTAGTATGCCTCTACTTGACTAGCTCGTTAATCAAAGATGGTTATGTTTCCTAACCATAGACAAAGAGTTGTTATTTGATTAACGAGGTCACATCATTAGTTGAATGATCTGATTGACATGACCCATTCCATTA
Source organism: Triticum aestivum (assembly GCF_018294505.1). NCBI lineage: Eukaryota > Viridiplantae > Streptophyta > Magnoliopsida > Poales > Poaceae > Triticum > Triticum aestivum. The sequence continues at coordinate 836,193,831 of NC_057801.1, read as the reverse complement.
GCTTAGCACCCGATCGTTTAGTATGTTGCTATTGCTTTCTTCATGACTTATACATGTTCCTATGACTATGAGATTATGCAACTCCCGTTTACCGGAGGAACACTTTGGGTGCTACCAAACGTCACAACGTAACTGGGTGATTATAAAGGAGTACTACAGGTGTCTCCAATGGTCGATGTTGGGTTGGCGTATTTCGAGATTAGGATTTGTCACTCCGATTGTCAGAGAGGTATCTCTGGGCCCTCTCAGTAATACACATCACATAAGCCTTGCAAGCATTACAACTAATATGTTAGTTGTGAGATGATGTATTACGGAACGAGTAAAGAGACTTGCCGGTAACGAGATTGAACTAGGTATTGGATACCGACGATCGAATCTCGGGCAAGTAACATACCGATGACAAAGGGAACAACGTATGTTGTTATGCGGTCTGACCGATAAAGATCTTCGTAGAATATGTAGGAGCCAATATGGGCATCCAGGTCCCGCTATTGGTTATTGACCGGAGACGTGTCTCGGTCATGTCTACATTGTTCTCGAACCCGTAGGGTCCGCACGCTTAAGGTTACGATGACAGTTACATTATGAGTTTATGCATTTTGATGTACCGAAGGTTGTTCGGAGTCCCGGATGTGATCACGGACATGACGAGGAGTCTCGAAATGGTCGAGACGTAAAGATTGATATATTGGAAGCCTATGTTTGGACATCGGAAGTGTTCCGGGTGAAATCGGGATTTTACCGGGTTACCGGGAGGGTTACCGAAACCCCCCGGGAGCCATATGGGCCTTCATGGGCCTTAGTGGAAAGGAGAAAGGGGCAGCCCAAGGTGGCTGCGCCTCTTCCCCCTCCCCTAGTCCTATTAGGACTAGGAGAAGGTGGCCGGCCCCCCTCTCTCCCTTCCCCTCCGAGGAATCCTAGTTGGACTAGGATTGGGGGGAGGAATCCTACTCCCAGAGGGAGTAGGACTCTCCTGCGCCTCCCTCTATGGCCGGCCAGCCTCCCCCCTCTACTCCTTTATATACGGAGGCAGGGGACACCTCTAGACACACAAGTTGACACAAGTTGATCCACGTGATTTATTCCTTAGCCGTGTGCGGTGCCCCCCTGCCACCATATTCCTCGATAATACTGTAGCGGAGTTTAGGCGAAGCCCTGCTGCTGTAGTTCATCAAGATCGTCACCACGCCGTCGTGCTGACGGAACTCTTCCCCGACACTTTGCTGGATCGGAGTCCGGGGATCGTCATCGAGCTGAACGTGTGCTCGAACTCGGAGGTGCCGTAGTTTCGGTGCTTGATCGGTTGGATCGAGAAGACGTACGACTACTTCCTCTACGTTGTGTCATCGCTTCCGCAGTCGGTCTGTGTTGGGTACGTAGACAATACTCTCCCCTCGTTGCTATGCATCACATGATCTTGCGTGTGCATAGGAATTTTTTTGAAATTACTACGAAACCCAACATAGACAACACCATGTCCCTAGTAAGCCTCTAGTTGACTAGCTTGTTGATCAATAGATGGTTACGGTTTCCTGACCATGGACATTGGATGTCGTTGACAACGGGATCACATCATTAGGAGAATGATGTGATGGACAAGACCCAATCCTAAGCCTAGCACAAAGATCGTGTAGTTCGCATGCTAAAGCTTTTCTAATGTCAAGTATTATTTCCTTAGACCATGAGATTGTGCAACTCCCGGATACCGTAGGAATGCTTTGGGTGTACCAAACGTCACAACGTAACTAGGTGGCTATAAAGGTGCACTACGTGTATCTCCGAAAGTGTCTGTTGGGTTGGCACGAATCGAGACTGGGATTTGTCACTCCGTGTGACGGAGAGGTATCTCTGGGCCCACTCGGTAGGACATCATCATAATGTGCACAATGTGACCAAGGGGCTGATCACGGGATGATGTGTTACGGAACGAGTAAAGAGACTTGCCGGTAACGAGATTGAACAAGGTATCGGCATACCGACGATCGAATCTCGGGCAAGTACTGTACCGCTAGACAAAGGGAATTGAATACGGGATAATCCTCGACATCGTGGTTCATCCGATAAGATCATCGTGGAACATGTGGGAGCCAACATGGGTATCCAGATCCCGCTGCTGGTTAGTGACCGGAGAACGTCTCGGTCATGTCTGCATGGTTCCCGAACCCGTAGGGTCTACACACTTAAGGTTCGATGACGCTAGGGTTATAGGGAATAGATATACGTGGTTACCGAATATTGTTCAGAGTCCTGGATGAGATCCCGAACGTCACGAGGAGTTCCGGAATGGTCCGGAGGTAAGGATTTATATACGGGAAGTCCTGTTTTGGTCACCGGAAAGGTTTCGGGTGCTATCGGTAACGTACCGGGACCACCGGGAGGGTCCCGGGGGTCCACCAAGTGGGGCCACCGGCCCCAGAGGGCAGCATGGGCCAAGTGTGGGAGGGGACCAGCCCCAGGTGGGCTGGTGCGCCCCCCTCGCCAGGGCCCAAGGCGCCTAGGGTTTGGGGAGGGGGAGCCTCCACCTTACTTGGGGGGCAAGTTTCCCCCTCTCCCCCCCTTGGCCGCCACCCTAGATGGGTTTTGGGGCTGCCACACCCCTTGGGGTGGGAACCCTAGAGGGGGCGCAGCCCCCTCCCTCTCCCCTATATATAGTTGAGGTCTTTGGGGCTGCAAACACAAGAGTTTTCACCTCTCCCTGGCGCAGCCCTACCTCTCTCCCTCCTCGTCTCTTGCGGTGCTTGGCGAAGCCCTGTTGGAGTGCCACGCTCCTCCACCATCACCATGCCGTTGTGCTGCTGCTGGACGGAGTCTTCCCCAACCTCTTCCTCTCTCCTTGCTGGATCAAGGCGTGGGAGACGTCACCGGGCTACACGTGTGTTGAACGCGGAGGTGCCGTCCGTTCGGCACTAGGATCTCCGGTGATTTGGATCACGACGAGTACGACTCCTTCAACCCCGTTCTCTTGAACGCTTCCGCTTAGCGATCTACAAGGGTATGTAGATGCACTCCCCTCTCCCTCGTTGCTAGTCTCTCCATAGATAGATCTCGGTGACTCGTAGGAAAATTTTGAATTTCTGCTACCTTCTCCAACAAATTCAATTAGGGTTCCGCCATTTTGCTTCTGCGTAATTTACGCTACCTCGTCCATGTACACGCGCAATCCATGCTTCTCATTATTTTTTAAGAAAAAAATATAGACAAAGATATGCACTAGGCATATATATGTTTGATAATATCAGAGATATGCAACTAAATAACCGTGTAACGGTTATTACAGGAGATATCAAGCAATAAATTACTAGATTCAAACACTGATTTTTCTTTTTTTTGCGATGCACAAGCTCATAGACACAAACATAAACTCAATCTTACGCAACTAAATGACACGACACTTGTTTCGCAGGGAATTACTTACATGGTCATTTAAGGAGATATTGTGAAGATGTAGCTATAAAAATTGATTTTTGGAGTTGAACATTGAGGGTTGCACATATCATCAATGCTACTCCCTCCGTCCGGGTGTATAAGTCATTCGCGTAGTTCTAGGTCATCGATTTGAGGAATTAAATATGTGTTATATGTCATGAAAAGTATACCACTAGATTTCCACACGGATGTAGTTTTTAAATATATATTTTTTGTCACATATAATACATATTTAGATAGTTAAATTATCGACCTAGAACTACGCGAATGACTTATACACCGGGACGGAGGTAGTAGGATTTTTTATGGCAAATCCCATCTAACACGTGCACTTCGTACTGCTGGTGTCGTGGCATTGCTTACTCTTTATTCCTTCTATTTGGTGTTTTATAAGGCAGAAATGGGCGCATCCTTTGTTCATCAGTTTAAACCAGAGGTTTTAACGAATGAAGTTACTACGGATTGTAGTGGAAAGCGATTTGTGTGTTGGGGGGGGGGGGGGGATCCTATGTGGTTTAATCGTACACAAAATCAAACAACTGATGATGAACACGTGGACTTACGAACCGAAAGGACACTACCATTTCTTGGCGTCCCCCGAAATCAACAATGCTTGTGTTTATCGTATCCCTTTTTATGAAATTGAGTTAATCTTATCCTTAGTAACGAGGGAAGATCATCCAATATACTTACCACAAATACACTAGAGCTGGTGCAGGTCCCATACTCCTAGATCAAGCTGATTTTGATGATGTTTCTCGAGACAGGCCCAGGAGTGGCTCACAAGCCCGTTGGCTGGATCACACTCATTGTGTTCTTCGGGCGGGAGAGCAAGCATGAAAGGAATGTTGCACCTTCGAGGTGGTAAACTTTAAGATGGCCTACAACATCCTTTTGGACCGTCCAGAACCTGCAAAATTTAGAGGTATACTGGGTTATGCTTACCTGTTGTTCAAGATTCAAGGACCCAAAGGCACCGACATGGTAGGTTCGAAGGCATGGCAGAGTTCGACCGACAGAGTTTCCACTTGGATGTTCACTTGATCAATGTGGAAGTCGACGACATCACATCCAACAACTAGGGCAAGTCGACCCAACACGACCAACGAGCTGGGTGATTCCGTCCATCCCACTAGATCATGTAAGTGGTCAACACGGTCGAGCCAAACATTGGGCTTAAGCGGAGGTGCTGACGAGGCATGATATTTCTTGGTAACGCGTTTTTTCCTAGAGCAATGTATTTGTTTAAGGGATGATTAAAAGATACTAATAAAAACATGAATTATTACTTACAAAAGGATTTTGTCTTTTTTAGTTTATTGGATCAAAATGCTTTGCTTACATAGTTATTCCTGTTTAATGTTACATTGATATGTTTTTTCGTTTACTATGTGGTACCGTGCATTGGGCTAGAGTACTTAGTTTGTATGAAGATAGAACCAAATAGTATTAGTTTGAAATAGTAACAAATTTCTTAGTGTATGGTCTTCAAATTTTCAAACACGTCGTCAAAATATATATAAAAAATTGTTATTTTGGCGGATATCAAAAAAATTGTAACCCTGAAATTTGAAGCCGTAATCAAAATAAGTTTAACACGCCATGCGTTGAATCAAATTTCATTAGAAGTAAGTGATATTTTTATAGATCGGAATCTGGAAGAATTCCTGGAATTTCGCATATTTCAATGAGATCTGGGATTCTCATGTTTCCAAAATATTAAACCGCGCGTCCATCTATCTTTTTCTTCGCTTAGATGTTTCCTATAATGTACGTATATCGCAAAGATAAATCAGGGCGGGCGCGACAACAAGTGCCATCATGATCAAACGACTAGTGAGTTTTTTTCTTTTTTGGATTGTTTGAGTTGCTTACTGCATGACCAGTGAGTTCTTAAAAAGTGAAACTTCGCATCGTCAACATAGAGCTTACTGCTTCCGTTGCCAAATGCAAACAACTTGCAAAGTACTCCCTCCGTTTCTAAATATTTGTCCTTTAGAGATTTTAAATGGACTATCACATACGAATGTATATAGACATATTTTAGAGTGTAGATTCACTCATTTCGCTCCGTATTTAGTCATTTGTTGAAATCTTTAGAAAGACAATTATTTTGGAACGAAGGGAGTACTGAAACACACACACGAGCATGCCCCCACCGTCATCAAAGTCGGACACCATTAATCAGTTTCACGAGTCACAAACATTTTATTCCCCTCAGCGTGTACTACGAAGTCAGAGTGGTAGTACCATTAATAGAGCTAATGGTGGCCCGGCGGCAGGGGAAGCGGGGTGTAGACGGGCGGCGCCGCCGTACTCCGGATCGTCAGGAGGGCACTCAGGCGCCGGCAGGAGGGTACGTTGGCGGCGTCCCATAGACCGGCGTAGGGGTGGAGCACGGCACTGGCATCCAGGGCATCCGGGTGCTGGAGTAGCGGTGCACATGCATCTCGCCGCCGCCGTCCCGTACACGGGCGCGTCGGTGGAGCGTAAATAGCGTCGGCGTCCCGTACACCAACCGGGATGATTAAAAGATAAAGAAAACATGAATTATTTCTAAAGAAAGGTTCTTTATATCTTTTTTGGTTTATTGGATCAACATTTGGTTATTATTTCGGTGGATATCAAAACAATTATCGCATACCTATTTAGTGTTGCATTTAAGCGTATTATCCTAAATTACATGCATGATATGTTTTTAGTAGGGTGTTTTGTATCTCGGCCACCATGAAGGCCTTCTTTTTTAAAAATAAACAAAAATTCAAACTTCTCAGTTTTAAAAATGGGAAATGATTATGAACAGCCGGCAGATCTGTTGGAGTATAATGCCCGACCCTTTTCATCAGATTGGTCTTTTAGTTGCATCGGCTAGAGGATGCACTTCTACATGGTATCGGAGCCAAGAGGTCTTGAGTTTAAGATCTGGCTGGCGCAATTAAATTGCAGCCCACTTTCGGTTCACGTTTAGGCCTGTGGGAGCCACACGTGAGGGAGAGTGTTGGAGTATAATGTCCAATCCTCTCTCTCAGATTGATTTTTTGATTACATTGACTAGAGCATGCACTTCTACAAAATCTTTCGGCTGTGTTGACCACCTCCTGCGTATAACACGTGTCTAACAGAAAAAGATAATGGCCTTATCCTTATCTCCTCAATAGAAGTAGTGTTAGAGCATCTCTAGCAGACCCTGTATAATGCCGCGACCAGTAAAATAAATGCTAAAATATGGGTCCACGTGGAAAATACTATTCGATCAGACCCCGCAAACGCGTTCGACCCGTAATTTTTTTTACGGGGCGCGGCAAAAGTTCGCCCTCAACCTTTAGATTCACGGGGCGGAAGGCCGACCCGGGCTCGCCCCCTATCCGCAATGAGATTTGGCAAGTGGGAAATTTCCGTGCGGCCGCTCCCGCTTACTCCCCCCCCCCCTCGGCCGCCATTGCCCCGCCACCGCCCGCTCCGGTCCATCTTCCCCGACCATTGTTCGCCGCCATGGAAGCCTCCCAGCCGTCCCCCATCAGCGTGGAGGTCGCGCACGCGCAATCCCCTCTAGCAGATCTTGTCGCCGGTCATGTCACCCTCGCTGTCGCTCAAGGAACCACCGCGCCTGCCCGTAAGTGGCAGGGCAACATGGTCGTGCAGGGCAGAAATCCCGCTGGCCCCGCCGGGAAGGCACGCACGCCGGGTGTCGGTGTCAAAACCGGTGGATCACGGGTAGGGGGTCCCGAACTGTGCGTCTAAGGTCGATGGTAACAGGAGGCGGGAGACACGATGTTTACCCAGGTTCGGGCCCTCTCGATGGAGGTAATACCCTACTTCCTGCTTGATTGATCTTGATGATATGAGTATTACAAGAGTTGATCTACCACGAGATCATAATGGCTAAATCCTAGAAGTCTAGCCTATGAGGTTATGATTGTGTATACGCCTGCCTCGACGGACTAAGCCCTCCAGTTTATATAGGCACCGGAGGGGACTAGGGTTGTACAAAGTCAGTTACAGAGAAAGGAATCTTCATATCCGGTCGCCAAGCTTGCCTTCCACGCCAAAGAGAGTCCCATCCGGACACGCGATGAAGTCTTCGATCTTGTATCTTCATAGCCCAACAGTCCGGCCCACATCAATAGTCCGGCTGTCCGAGGACCCCATAATCCGGGACTCCCTCAGTAGCCCCTGAACCAGGCTTCAATGACGAGGTGTCCGGCGCGCAGATTTTCTTCGGCATTGCAAGGCGGGGTCCTCCTCCGAATACTCCAAATCTTCCTTCGAACACAGGAAACGTGTCTGGCACTGCAAAACAAATACCATACACAACCGTAGAGAGTATAATACTTCACGAGTCTAATCTGCTGACAACTTTTTTGAGGCATGACATCACGTCACCGCCCGGTCATCATTCGAACCGTTTTCTAGCCTACCGCTCCATATTTTGAGATGAGGTTTCATTGGCACGTCTTGTCGCAGAGATCGTGTCCCCTTATTGTGGGATTCTCATCAATACAGTCATGGGTAATCTAACCGTGCCATTTGCACAGCCCTCGGGGGCAGGCGAGTTTTTAGGGCAAGTGGGGAGGCGCTTGATATTCACTGCCTTTATAAAGAGATAAGGATCCACCTCTTTCACCCACGCATTCTTTCTCTCTGCTTCCCCCATTCTCGAGCTCCAGCGCCCAAGTTCTCGTCTTTTCCGCCCCCAAAAAGCACTCCAGCCATGTCCGGATCCGGAGCGCAGGGCAAGCGGATGGTCTCCTTCGTCAAGGAGAAGGACATCAAAAAGCTCTGGGAGGCCGGGTATCTGGCCAAGGAAATCGCACACCGACTTCCGGCCAAGGGACAGATCGTCCCCACTCCGGAGCCCCATGAGAGGGTCGTATTCCTCCCTCACTTTGTCCATGGGCTGGGATTCCTCTCCACTCGTTCGTCCACGGACTCATGTACTATTACGGGTTAGATTTCCATGATCTATCCCCAAACTCTTTCCTCAACATCTCGACATTCATCGTCGTGTGTGAGGCCCTCCTCCACGTCCCTCCACACTTTGGACTGTGGTTAAAAACCTTCATTGTGAAGCCGAAGGTGGTGGGCGGTCAACACGCAGAGTGTAGAGGTGCCATGGTGAGCAAGATTCCCAACATCACATGGCCTTCAGGTACTTTTAATGAGTCCGTCAAAGGATGGCAACAACAGTGGTTCTACGTCACTAAGCCCCGCGACACCACCTAGGTCGCGGTTCCTAAATTTCGATCCGGAGCTCCGATGCGGCTCACCTCCTGGCCCGAGAAGGGCCTAGACTGGTCTTCGCTATACTAGCTGGTGACGCTCCAGGTGCGTATCAATAGCATGGGGGACAAGAACATCAAAATTATCAATGTGGTCCAGGTGATGTTAGTTCGCCGGATCCTTCCATGCCAAAGACGGACTTGCCATCTATGGGAGTTCGACCCGGCCAAGCATCAGACCCTAATGGAGTTATTTGGCACTACACACGAAGACATCTGGAAGGTGCTATTCAAGCCCAGTAAAACGTGGCCGGACACGGCCGAGGATCGCAGGCACAACTTGGCCCGTCCTGCTAGTTCGGTAAGTCTTTACATGTTTTCAAGGTGTATCCTTTACTCGCATACTTGAGGAAAACGCCTAAGCTTTCCTACTAATTTTCTCATAGATGGACAAAGAAGGCGGAGCGGATTTATTGTCCGGCTCCGCTGCCCGAAGACCCAGCAAGCCCACTTCTGACGAAGATGCTAGTTCCGGCGCCCTATAAAGCGCCAAAGAAGAAGGCCAAGAAGGAGGCCAAGGAGACAGGTGTTGGAAATGTGCCCTAGAGGCAATAATAAAATGATTATTATTATATCTCCTTGTTCATGATAATTGTCTATTATTCATGCTATAATTGTATTAATCGGAAACCATGATACATGTGTGAATACTAGACCACAACATGTCCCTAGTGAGCCTCTAGTTGACTAGCTCGTTGATCAACAGATGGTCATGGTTTTCTGACCATGGACATTGGATGTCATTGATAACGGGATCACATCATTAGGAGAATGATGTGATGGACAAGACCCAATCCTAAGCATAGCACAAGATCGTGTAGTTCGTTTGCTAAAGCTTTTCTAATGTCAAATATCAGTTCCTTAGACCATGAGATTGTGTAACTCCCGGATACTGTAGGATTGATTTGGGTGTACCAAACGTCACAACGTAACTGGGTGACTATAAAGGTGCACTACAGGTATCTCCGAAAGTGTCTGTTGGGTTGGCACAAATCGAGACTGGAATTTGTCACTCCGTATGACGGAGAGGTATTTCTGGGCCTACTCGGTAATTCAACATCATAATGAGCTCAGTGTGACTAAGTGGTTAGTCACGGGATCATGCATTACATAACAAGTAAAGTGACTTGCCAGTAACGAGATTGAACGAGGTATTGGGATACCGACGATCGAATCTCGGGCAAGTAACGTACCGATTGACAAAGGGAATTGCATACGGGATTACTTGAATCCTCCACATCGTGGTTCATCTGATGAGATCATCGTGGAACATGTGGGAGCCAACATGGGTATCCAGATCCCATTGTTGGTTATTGGCCAGAGAGCTGTCTCGGTCATGTCTGCATGATTCTCGAACCCGTAGGGTCTACACACTTAAGGTTTGATGACGCTAGGGTTATTAGGAAGACTTGTATGTGATTACCGAATGTTGTTCGGAGTCCCAGATGAGATCCCGAACGTCACGAGGAGTTCCGGTATGGTCCGGAGGTGAAGAATTATATATGAAAAGTTGTCATACGGTTACCGGAAATAATCGGGAGCATACCGGTATTGTACCGGGGCCACCGGAGGGGTTCCGGGGGTCCACCGAGAGGGGCCACCTCTCCCGGAGGGCCTCATGGGATGTAGAGGGAAGGGAACCAGCCCTTGGAGGGCTGGGTGCCACTCCCCCCTTGGGCCCATGCGCCTAGGGTTGGGGGGGGGGGGGAACCCTAAAGGGGGCGTCCCCTTGCTTGGGGGGCAAGCCCCCTCCCCTTGGCCGCCGCCCCCCTCTAGATCTCATCTAGAGGGGGCCGGCCCCCTTCCCCCTTCTCCTCTAAATAGAGGGGCGAGGGGAGGGCTGCAGAAACACATCCAAGGCGCAGCCCCTCCCCTCCCCAACACCTCTCTTCCTCCGCAAGAGTTCGGCGAAGCCCTGCCGGAGTACTGCCACTCCATCACCACCACGCCGTCGTGCTGCTGTTGGATCCCTCTTCCTCAACCTCTCCCTCCTCCTTGCTGGATCAAGGTGCGGGAGACGTCACCGGGCTGCACGTGTGTTGAACGCGGAGGTGCCGTTGTTCGGCGCTAAGATCGGAATCCACCGCGATCTGAATCGCTTCGAGTACGACTCCTTCATCCGCGTTCTTGCAACACTTCCGTCTCGTGATCTTCAAGGGTATGAAGATGCACTCCCCTCTCTCTCATTGCTAGTTACTCCATAGATTGATCTTGGTGATGCGTAGAATTTTTTTAATTTCTGCAACAATCCCCAACAGTGGCATCATGAGCTAGGTCTATGCGTAGTTTCTATGCATGAGTAGAGCACAAGTTTGTTGTGGGCGTAGATTTTGTCAATTTACTTGCCACTACTAGTCTTATCTTGTTTCGACGGCATCGTGGGATGAAGCGTCCCAGACCGACCTTACACGTACGCTTACGTGAGACAGGTTCCACCGACTGACATGCACTAGTTGCATAAGGTGGCTAGCGGGTGTCTATCTCTCCCACCTTAGTCGAAACGGATTGGATGAAAAGGGTCCTTATGAAGGGTAAATAGAAATTGGCATATCACATTGTGGTTTTGGCGTAGGTAAGAAATGTTCTTGCTAGAACCCTATAGCAGCCACGTAAAAACATGCAACAACAATTAGAGGACGTCTAACTTGTTTTTATAGCATATGCCTTGTGATGTGATATGGCCAAAAAGGATGTGATGAATGAAATATATGTGATGTATGAGATTGATCATGTTCTTGTAATAGGAATCACAACTTGCATGTCAATGAGTATGACAACCGGCAGGAGCCATAGGAGTTGTCTTTATTTATTGTATGACCTGTGTGTCACTGAATAACGCCATGTAATTACTTTACTTCTTTGCTAAACCGTTAGCCATAGTAGTAGAAGTAATAGTTGGCGAGACAACTTCATGGAGACACGATGATGAAGATCATGATGATGGAGATCATGGTGTCATGTCGGTGACGATGATGATCATGGCGCCCCGAAGATGGAGATCAAAAGGAGCAAAATGATATTGGCCATATCATGTCACTATTTGATAGCATGTGATGTTTATCATGTTTTTGCATCTTATTTGCTTGGAACGACGGTAGTAAATAAGATGATACCTCATAACAATTTCAAGAAAGTGTTTTCCCTAACTGTGCGTCGTTGTGAAAGTTCGTTGTTTCGAAGCACCACGTGATGATTGGGTGTGATAGATTCTAACGTTCACATACAACTGGTGTAAGCCAGATTTACACATGCAAAACACTTAGGTTGACTTGATGAGCCTATCATGTACAGACATGGCCTCGGAACACAAGAGACCGAAAGGTCGAACATGAGTCGTATAGAAGATATGATCAACATGGAGATGTTCACAGATGATGACTAGTCCGTCTCACATGATGATTAGATACGGCCTAGTTGACTCGGATCATGTATCACTTAGATGACTAGAGGGATGTCTATCTGAGTGGGAGTTCATTAAATAATTTGATTAGATGAACTTAATTATCATGAACTTAGTCTAAAAACTTTTGCAAAATGTCTTGTAGATCAAATGGCCCACGCTCATGTCAACCTCAACTTCAACGCATTCCTAGAGAAAACCAAACTGAAAGACGATGGTAGCAACTATACGGACTGGGTCCGGAACCTGAGGATCATCCTCATAGCTGCCAAGAAAGCATATGTCCTAAAAGAACCGCTAGGTGAAGCACCCGTCCCGGCGAATGCAGACATTATGAACGCCTGGCAGTCGCATGTTGATGATTACTCCCTCATTCAGTGCGGCATGCTTTACAGCTTAGAACCGGGGCTCCAAAAACGTTTTGAGCAGCACAGAGCATATGAGATGTTCCAAGAGCTGAAAATGGTTTTCCAAGCTCATGCTCGGGTCGAGAGATATGAAGTCTCCGACAAGTTCTATAGTTGTAAGATGGAGGAAAATAGTTCTGTCAGCGAGCACATACTCAAAATGTCTGGGTTGCACAACCGCTTGTCCAAGATGGACATTAACCTCCCGGATGAGGCGGTCACTGACAGAATCCTTCAGTCGCTCCCACCTAGCTACAAGAGCTTTGTGATGAACTACAATATGTAGGGAATGGTGAAAACTATTCCTGAGGTATTTTCAATGCTGAAATCAGCGGAGGTAGAAATCAAAAAGGAACATCAAGTGTTGATGGTCAATAAAACCACTAGTTTCAAGAAAGGCAAGGGTAAGGAAAACTTCAAGAAGGACGACAAGGGAGTTGCTGCGCCTGATAAGCCAGTTGCCGGGAAGAAGCCAAAGCTCGGAACCAAACCTGAGACCGAGTGCTTTTATTGCAAGGGAAACATTCATTGGAAGCGGAACTGCCCCAAGTACTTAGCGGATAAGAAGGCCGGCAACACCAAAGGTATATGTTATATACATGTTATTGATGTGTACCTTACCAGTACTCGTAGTAGCTCTTGGGTATTTGATACCGGTGCGGTTGCTCATATTTGTAACTCAAAACAGGAGCTGCGGAATAAGCGGAGACTGGCGAAGGACGAGGTGACGATGCGCGTCGGGAATGGTTCCAAGGTCGATGTGATCGCCGTCGGCACGCTGCCTCTACATTTACCTATGGGATTAGTTTTAAACCTCAATAATTGTTATTTAGTGCCAGGTTTGAGCATGAACATTGTATCTGGATCTCGTTTAATACGAGATGGCTACTCATTTAAATTCGAGAATAATGGTTGTTCTATTTATATGAGAGATATATTTTATGGTCATGCCCCACTGGTCAATTGTTTATTCTTAATGAATCTCGAACGTGATGTTACACATATTCATAGTGTGAATACCAAAAGATGTAAGGTTGATAATGATAGTCCCACATACCTGTGGCACTGCCGCCTTGGTCACATTGGTGTCAAACGCATGAAGAAGCTCCATGCAGATGGACTTTTGGAGTCTCTTGATTACGAATCATTTGACAAGTGCGAACCATGCCTCATGGGGAAAATGGCCAAGACTCCGTTCTCCGGAACAATGGAGCGAGCAACCAACTTATTGGAAATTATACATACTTATGTGTGCGGTCGAATGAGCGTTGAGGCTCGCGGTGGCTATCGTTATGTTCTCACCCTTACTGATGTGTTAAGGAGATATGGGTATGTCTACTTAATGAAACACAAGTCTTAGACGTTTGAAAAGTTTTAGGAATTTCAGAATGAGGTAGAGAATCAATGTGACAGAAAAATAAAGTTCTTACGATCAGACGTGGGGGAGAATATTTAAGTCACGAGTTTGGTACACACTTAAGGAAATGTGGAATTGTTTCACAACTCACGCTGCCTGGAACACCTCAGCGTAACGGTGTGTCCGAACGTCGTAATCGCACTCTATTGGATATGGTGCGGTCTATGACGTCTCTTACCGATTTACCGCTACCATTTTGGGGATACGCTTTAGAGACAACTACGTTCACTTTAAATAGGGCACCGTCTAAATCCGTTGAGAAGACACCGTATGAATTATGGTTTGGAAAGAAACCTAAGCTGTCGTTTATAAAAGTTTGGGGATGCGATGCTTATGTCAAGAAACTTCAACCTGAAAAGCTCGAACCCAAGTCGGAAAAATGCGTCTTCATAGGATACCCTAAGGAAACCAAAGTGGAACTTGATGAAGTACTACCTCTTGAACCGGTAAGTAGCACAACGCTGGAAGATGTTCCTGTGGTACCTGCACCGACTAGAGAGGAAGTTAATGATGATGATCAAGGTACTTCGAATCAAGTTACTACTGAACTTTGTAGGTCCACAAGGACACATTCCACACCAGAATGGTATGGCAACCCTATCCTAGAAATCATGTTGTTAGACAACGGTGAACCTTCGAACTATGAAGAAGCGATGGCGGGCCCAGATTCCAACAAATGGCTTGAAGCCATGCAATCCGAGATAGGGTCCATGCATGAAAACAAAGTATGGACTTTGACAGACTTGCCCGATGATCGGCGAGCGATAGAAGATAAATGGATCTTTAAGAAGAAGACAGACGCGGATGGTAATGTTACCATCTATAAAGCTCGACTTGTCGCTAAGGGTTATCGACAAGTTCAAGGGGTTGACTACGATGAGACTTTCTCTCCCGTAGCAAAGCTGAAGTCCGTCCGAATCATGTTAGCGATTGCCACATACTATGATTATGAGATATGACAAATGGACGTCAAGACGACATTCCTTAACGACTATCTTAAGGAAGAATTGTATATGATGCAGCCGGAAGGTTTTGTCGATCCTAAGAATGCTAACAAGGTATGCAGGCTCCAGCGATCCATTTATGGGCTGGTGCAAGCATCTCGGAGTTGGAACATTCACTTTGATGAAATGATCAAAGCGTTTGGGTTTATGCAGACTTATGGAGAAGCTTGCGTTTACAAGAAAGTGAGTGGGGGCTCTGTAGCATTTCTCATATTATATGTGGATGACATACTTTTGATGGGAAATGATATAGAATTTTTGGACAACATAAAGGCCTACTTGAATAAGTGTTTTTCAGTGAAGGACCTTGGAGAAGCTGCTTATATATTAGGCATCAAGATCTATAGAGATAGATCGAGACGCCTCATAGGTCTTTCACAAAGCACATACCTTGATAAGATATTGAAGAAGTTCAATATGGATCAGTCGAAGAAGGGGTTATTGCCTGTGTTGCAAGGTGTGAAATTGAGCTCAGCTCAATCCCCGACCACGACAGAAGATAGAGAAATGATGAGTGTCATCCCCTATGCCTCGGCCATAGGGTCTATAATGTATGCCATGCTGTGTACCAGACCTGATGTAAACCTTGCCATAAGTTTGGTAGCAAGGCACCAAAGTAATCCCGACATGGAACACTGGACAGCGGTCAAGAATATCCTGAAGTACCTGAAAAGGACTAAGGATATGTTTCTCGTTTATGGAGGTGACGAAGAGCTCGTCGTATAGGGTTACGTTGATGCTAGCTTCAACACAGATTTGGATGACTCCAAGTCACAAACCGGATACGTGTATATTTTGAATGGTGGGGCAGTAAGCTGGTGCAGCAGCAAGCAAAGCGTCGTGGCAGGATCTACATGTGAAGTGGAGTACATGGCAGCCTCAGAGGCAGCACATGAAGCAATCTGGATCAATGGCGGAGCCAGGATTGTAGCAAGCCCCGGGCCCAAAATAAATTTTGCCCCAAGGAAAAAATTCAACGTCCATAAGGCTTTTAGCTACCATAAAAGAAACCTGATACAAAATATGTCTCAATTGCACGAAAAATTTAGAATTTAAGCTCAATGCTTAATGGTACGACAAAATAGCTAAAAACATGTCAAGAACTACAAAGAACAGTATGTGATAAAAAAAGGTACCAAATCAATGATTTTCTTCATCAGTGCGTCACATAACCTCATCATCGGTGGAAGAAGAGCCAACACCTTGAAGACATGAAAAGAAAATTTTCATAAGAGAAGGCATAGATATCAAGTGAAAGAATTATCATTGATACAAATCTGAACTTACCATTTCGACGAGGTAAAGGCCCTTTGCGAGACCTATATGATTGAAATCAATATACAATATCATCATTGTCAGTACTTGCAAATATATCTCACTCAATATAGCAAACCATCCTATAATTAAGCCAGTCATCACTCATCCTATTCCTCAACTTTGTCTTGATAATACTCATAGCTCAGAAATCTCATTTTGCTACCACAATCCATCACTCTTTTCGCTACCACAATCCATCACATGTGTCACACATTGCCTTTGATTTTTGAAAGCCTCGTACTGTTGTCTAGCTTTATTTTGAGCACTATCATGTTTACCAACATGTGTATCAAGAACACTAGGTCCATCCTTCCAATTTCTAAATCCTACCCTTGTGAATGCGTCAATACCATAATTTTCCGCTCTTGCTTGCTTAAAAAGAAAGCAATAGAAACAAAAGGTTGCTTCTTTAGCAACACTATATTCCAACCAATCGCCATGGTTCTTGAACCAATTAGCATGGAAGCTTCTTTTCTTTGAAGACTTTCCTTTGGGTGTTTTTTTATATTTATGATCAGTTGGTTGGCATGGACCCATATTTATATAAATCCTTCTAGCAACATCTCTAATGTTCGGATCTAAGCTTTCAATTGAATTCCTAAGACCAGGATCAGGATCAATATCACCTTTACAGAATTGATCACGGGCATCAGCGGGATTACCAAGATTGTTACTCTCTGGAGTTGACATTGCAGGTGGGTCACTTGAAGTCGAAGGCGGTGGTCCCATTTCAATGGTAGTTTCAGTTTCAGGTATTGATTCAGCCCCCTCTGTTGCTTGATTCCCTCCATCTAAATTGATAGGTGTGGACAGGTTCGTTGCAGACACCAATGAAAAAAAATCTCTTCATCTTGTTTTTCTACAATATGAAATGAAATTGGCAATTACATCAATTTGAGTTCAACAATACACTAGATATATGACTTGATACACATACGCACATTATTCCAATAAAGAGCAGTTTATATACACTGATACACACCGACGTTGTAGAACATGATACGAGCAGAAGCATCAGCTATCAAGGGAAACCGGAAAAGCATAAAAAATACCAAGTTACGGCAGTCAAGAAGCGGTAGATTGGGAGAACAGCGCACTGCGCACAGGAGGGCTGTCCAGCGGTAGCCAAGACAGCGGCGAACGCCGGCGCCGGCGGCCGACGTGAGCGCTAGAGTCTGGACTCTGCACTTCTGCAGATTGATCTTGCGTGCGTCGCGTGCGCGTTAGATCAGCGGCGGCCTCGCGATCGCTGGCGTCTCCTGAAGATTCATGATGTGCGTGCGCCCATCAGTTTCCTATTTCCCTGTTGCGCGTGCGTGAGTTGGAGGTCTCCTCGTGCTCCTTTTTTTCGAGAGAAGTCTCCTTGTGCTCGTGCATCGTATTCACGAGGTGAGACAACAAATGCCGCTCTGGACCTTCGTTTTACTAGGCTCTGCACCCCGGGCCTGCAGAAAATCATACATATACAATAGGCTAGTAAAAATTCTACCCCCCGGGTCTGGGACCTGGGTGCCCGCGGCCCAGCTCCGCCCCTGATCTGGATGAAGGAGTTCATCACCGACCTAGGAGTTATTCCCAATGCGTCGGGGCTGATCACTCTCTTCTGTGACAATACTGGAGCTATTGCCCTTGCCAAGAAGCCCAGGTTTCACAAGACCAGGCACATCAAGGGCCGCTTCAACTCCATTCGTGAAAATGTTCAAGATGGAGACATAGATATTTGCAAAGTGCATACAGATCTGAATGTCGCAGATCCGTTGACTAAACCTCTTCCATGAGCGAAACATGATCAACACCAGAACTCTATGGGTGTTCGATTCATCACAGTGTAACTAGATTATTGACTCTAGTGCAAGTGGGAGACTGTTAGAAATATGCCCTAGAGGCAATAATAAAGTGATTATTATTAAATTTCCTTGTTCATGATAATTGTCTATTATTCATGCTATAATTATATTAATCGGAAACCATGATACATGTGTGAATACATAGACCACAACATGTTCCTAGTGAGACTCTAGTTGACTAGCTCGTTGATCAACAGATGGTCATGGTTTACTGACTATGGACACTGGATGTCATTGATAACGGGATCACATCATTAGGAGAATGATGTGATGGACAAGACCCAATCCTAATCATAGCACAAGATCGTGTAGTTCGTTTGCTAAAGCTTTTCTAATGTCAAGTATCAGTTACTTAGACCATGAGATTGTGTAACTCTCGGATACCGTAGGATTGCTTTGGGTTTACCAAACATCACAATGTAACTGGGTGACTATAAAGGTGCAGTACAGGTATCTTCGAAAGTGTCTGTTGGGTTGGCACGAATCGAGACTGGAATTTGTCACTCCATATGACGGAGAGGTATCTCTGGGCCCACTCGGTAATGCTTCATCATAATGAGCTCAATGTGACTAAGTGGTTAGTCACAGGATCATGCATTATGTAATGAGTCAAGTGACTTCCCGGTAATGAGATTGAACAAGGTATTGGGATACCGACGATCGAATCTCGGGCAAGTAACGTACCGATTGACAAAGGGAATTGCATACGGGATTACTTGAATCCTCGTCATCGTGGTTCATCCGATGAGATCATCGTGGAACATGTGGGAGCCAACATGGGTATCCAGATCCCGCTGTTGGTTATTGGCCGGAGGGCTGTCTCGGTCATGTCTGCGTGATTCCCGAACCCGTAGGGTCTACACACTTAAGGTTCGATGATGCTAGGGTTATTAGGACGATTTGTATGTGATTACCAAATGTTGTTCGGAGTCCCAGATGAGATCCCGGACATCACGAGGAGTTCCGAAATGGTCCGGAGGTGAAGATTTATATATAGGAAGTTGTCATACGGTCACCGGAAATGATCGGGAGCATACCGGTATTGTACTAGGGCCACCGGAGGGGTTCCGGGGGTCCACCGGGAGGGGCCACCTCTCCCGGAGGGCCTCATGAGTTGTATAGGGAAGGGAACCAGCCCTTGGAGGGCTGGGCGCCACCCCCCCTGTCGGTGTTAAAACCGGCGGATCTCGGGTAGGGGGTCCCGAACTGTGCGTCTAGGCGGATGGTAACAGGAGACAAGGGACACGATGTTTTTACCCAGGGTCGGGCCCTCTCGATGGAGGTAAAACCCTACTCCAGCTTGATTAATATTGATGGTATGGTTAGTACAAGAGTTGATCTACCACGAGATCAGAGAGGCTAAACCCTAGAAGCTAGCCTATGGTATGATTGTTGTTCGTCCTTCGGACTAAAACTCTTCGGTTTATATAGACACCGGAGAGGGCTAGGGTTACACAGAGTCGGTTACAATGGGAGGAGATCTTCATGTCATATCGCCAAGCTTGCCTTCCACGCCAAGGAAAGTCCAATCCGGACACGGGACGAAGTCTTCAATCTTGTATCTTCATAGTCTGGGAGTCCGGCCAAAGGTCATAGTCCGGCCATCCGGACACCCCCTAATCCAGGACTCCCTCACCCCCCCTTGGGCCCATGCGCCTAGGGTTGGGGGGGGGAACCCTAAAGGGGGCGCCCCCTTGCTTGGGGGGAAAGCCCCCTCCCCTTGGCCGCTGCCCCCCCTCTAGATCTCATCTAGAGGGGCCCGGCCCCCTTCCCCCTTCTCCTATAAATAGAGGGGTGAGGGGAGGGCTGCAACAACACATCCAAGGCGCAGCCGCTCCCCTCGCCAACACCTCTCCTCCTCCGCAAGAGCTTGGCGAAGCCTTGCTGGAGTACTGCCACTCCATCACCACCACGCTGTCATGCTGCTGTTGGAGCCCTCTTCCTCAACCTCTCCCTCGTCCTTGCTGGATGAAGGCGCGGGAGACGTCACCGGGCTGCACGTGTGTTGAACGCGGAGGTGCCGTTGTTCGGCGCTAAGATCGGAATCCACCGCGATCTGAATCGCTTCGAGTACGACTCCTTCATCCGCGTTCTTGCAACGCTTCCGCCTCGTGATCTTCAAGGGTATGAAGACGCACTCCCCTCTCTCTTGTTGCTAGTTACTCCATAGATTGATCTTGGTGATGCGTAGAATTTTTTTAATTTCTGCAATAATCCCCAACAACAAGGGGCAGCCTCCGTCGCAAGGGCACTTCGGACGTGACGTCCAAAGACGCCGAGGTTCACTCCTCCACCACCGAACACGACGACACTACAAAAAAAAGACACATCCGTGACATTTTGGGCCGAACGAATTTTTTTCCTGTCATACTTATGACACTTCTATGACGATAATTGTGACAAAATCCGGTATCATCATAGATGTGGTGGGCTCTACTGCTATGACAAAAAATCATGATAGAAAATGGGCTTTTCGTCCTGGGCGGGCCGGAGACGCAGCTGCATGACATTCTTTGGGCCGTCCATGACGGAAAAAACCGTGGTAAAAGCGAGGGCGAGGAAAATTTCGGGGAGTTCCCGGTTATGGTGGGTGGCCGGGGGCCGAGCGATGCGCGTTTCTCTCATACACGTACGCGTGTGTGTGCGAGGCGTTGGGCTCTAACTGAATCCGAGCGAGGCGTCGCCTATCTGAACCCGAGTGATTGCACTACAGGCTATGTGTTATTGCGTCCGGCGGCGGACGGGGGTCGGGCGCGCGCGTGCGGCGGAGGCGGGGGGCAGTGCCGCGTTGCGCGCGTGTGGAGGGTGCGGAGAGGGGATGGCGACGGCGAGGAGATTGGGATTGAAGAAGGAGAGAGGAGGGGGGTGGGGGGAGGCTGGCCGGCCAAATCTTCTGGTGCTTGCGATTCGCTGGCCCCGGTGGGTGGCTGCCCGGTGGGCCACACCAGCCAGCTTTTCGCTGTTACCAAACAAAAAAAAATTACCAGCTCCTGCTGCCTGCTGAACGCCTGTCAATTCAATTAGGGTTTCTCATTATTTTTTAAGAAAAAAATAGAGAAAAAAGATCCACACTAAATTAGTGGCATATACTCCATGCTTATTCACGACAGAGATACCCAATTAAATAAATCCCGTAACCAAAGCCGTAAAAATTATCGTATTCGGGCACTGATTCTGTTTCCTTTTCGTGAAACAGGGCGTGGCCTCATAAACACAGACATAAAAGTCAATCTTACGCACAAGTAAACGATGCTGCACTTGTTTCACACGGGGACTTCATGCATACACGGTGTTTTATTACGGGGAATATCGCGAAGGTGTAGCTACAGCAGTCGGTTCTTAGAGTTGGACATTGAGGGCAGGTCGCACATGTCATCGATTGCTACGATTGCTTTAGAGCAGATCGTGACGAACACACGTGCGCTTGGTATTGCCACGACTGTCGTGCCATTGCTTAATTACTTGGTATTCCTTCTCTTCCCGATTTTATAAGGCGGAATTGCGTGCGTTCTTTCTTTGTTCATCGGTTTAGACTAGTGATGAGAGGCCTTTTTTGTATCGTTTTGGCAATGTATGTGATTTTATTTTCCTTGTTTCATTGTGCCATGAGAAAAGCAAAGCAAATGGTTCTTTCAAAGAGGTTTTAACGGATGAAGTTACTATGGATTGTAGTGGGAAGCGAATCATGGGGGGGCGGGGGGTGGAGGCGGTCCTATGTGGCTCAGTTGTTTACGAATCATCAACCGGTTTTTTCTGTCGCCAAAACAAGAACTTACTAACTCCTGCTGCCTGCTAAACGCCCAAAAATTCAATTAGGGTTCCGCCATTTTTCTTCTGCATAATTTACACTACCTCGTGCATGTACACGTGTGATGTATGGTTCTCATTACTTTTTAAGACAAAAAATAGAGTCGCATATATATGTTTGATAATATCAAGAGATATGCAATTAAATAACCATGTAACGGTTATTAGAGGAGATATCAAGCAATAAATTACTGGATTCTTCTTCTCTTTGCGACGCACAAGCTCATAGACACAAACATAAACTCAATTACACAACTAAATGACATGACACTCATTTCACACAGGGAATTACTTACACGGTTATTTAAGGAGATATCATGAAGGTGTAGCTACAACAATCGATTCTTTGAGTTGAACACTTAGGGTTGCACATGCCATCAATGGATAGGATTGTTTTAGAGCATATCCCGACTAACACGTGCACTTTGTATTGTTGGTGTCGTGGCATTGCTTACTTTGTATTCCTTCTCTTTCGGGTTTGATAAGGCAGAATTGTGTGTATTCTTTCTTTGTTCATCAGTTTAGACCAGTGAGGGGCCTTTTTGTATCATTTTGGCATGTATGTGATTTTCTTTTCATTGTTTCATTGTGCCATGAGAAAAGCAAAGCAAATGGTTCTTTCAAAGAGGTTTTAACGAATGAAGTTACTATGGATTGTAATGGGAAGAAATTTGTAGGGGGGAGGGCTATGTGGTTTAATTGTTTACTAATCATTAACTGGTTTTTGCTGTTACCAAACAAGAACTTGCTAGCTCTTGCTGCCTGCTAAACGCCCAACAATTCAACTAGCGTTCCGCCGTTTTTGCTTTTGCGTAATTTACACTACCTCGTCCATGTACACGTGCAATGCATGCTTCTCATCATTTTTTAAGAAAAAAACAGAGACAAAGATATGCACTAAATTAGTGGCATATATATGTTTGATAATATCATAGATATGCAACTAAATAACCGTGTAACGATTATTAGAGGAGACATCAAGCAATAAATTACTGGATTCAGACATTGATTTTTTTCTTTTTGCGTCGCACAAACTCATAGACACAAACATAAACTTAATCTTATGCAACTAGATGACACGACACTCATTTCATACGGGGAAGTACTTACACAATTATTTAAGGAGATATCATGAAGCTGTAGCTACAACAACCGATTCTTAGAGTTGAACATTGAGGGTTGCACATATCATCAATTGCTAGGATTGTTTTAGGGCAAATCCCTGATACATCCATTTTGCATCGTACTTTTATATCGATATTTATTGCATTGTGGGCTGTTATTACACGTTATGTCATAATACTTATGCATTTTCTCTCTTATTTTACAAGGTTTACACGAAGAGGGAGAATGCCGGCAGCTGGAACTCTGGGCTAGAAAAGGAGCAAATATTAGAAACCTATTCTGCACAACTCCAAAAGTCCTGAAACTCCACGGAAGTTATTTTTGGAATTAATAAAAAATACTAAGCGAACAAAATACCAGAGGGGGACCACCCACCATCCACGAGGGTGGGGGGCACGCTAGCAGGCCTCCGGTGCCCATCTTCTGCTATATGAAGTCTTTTACCCTAGAAAAAATCATAAGCAAGCTTTCGGGACGAGACATCACCGCCACGAGGCGGAACCTTGGCGGAACTAATCTAGGGCTCCAGCGGAGCTGTTCTGCCTGGGAAACATCCCTCCGGGAGGGGGAAATCATCACCATCGTCATCATCATCGATCTTCTCATCAGGAGGGGGTCAATCTCCATCAACATCTTCACCGGCACCATGTCCTCTCAAACCCTAGTTCATCTCTTGTATCCAATATTTGTCCCAAAACCTCAGATTGGTACCTGTGGGTTGCTAGTAGTGTTGATTACTCCTTGTAGTTGATGCTAGTTGGTTTATTCGGTGGAAGATCATATGTTCAGATCCTATATGATTTTTAATACCCCTCTAATTATGAACATGAATATGATTTGTGAGTAGTTACGTTTGTTCCTGAGGACATAAGAGAAGTCTTGCTATAAGTAGTCATGTGAATTTGGTATTCGTTCGATATTTTGATGAGATGTATGTTGTCTTTCCTCTAGTGGTGTTATGTGATCGTCGACTATGTGACACTTCACCATTGTTTGGGCCTAAAGGAAGGCATTGGGAAGTAATAAGTAGATGATGGGTTGCTAGAGTGACAGAAGCTTAAACCCTAGTTTATGAGTTGCTTCGTAAGGGGCTGATTTGGATCCATATGTTTCATGCTATGGTTAGGTTTACCTTAATACTTCTTTTGTAGTCGCGGATGCTTGCCATAGGGGTTAATCATAAGTGGGATGCTTGTCCAAGAGAGGGCAGTACCCAAGCACCGGTCCACCCACATACCAAATTATCAAAGTAACGAACACGAATCATATGAGCGTGATGAAAACTAGCTTGACGATAATTCCCATGTGTCCTCGGGAGCGCTTTACTCTATATAAGAGTTTGTCCAGGCTTGCCATTTGCTACAAAAAGGATTGGGCCATCTTGCTGCACCTTATTGACTTGCATTACTTGTTACCGGTTACGAATTACCTTATCACAAAACTATCTGTTACCGATAATTTCAGTGCTTGCAGAGAATACCTTACTGAAGACCGCTTGTCATTTCCTTCTGCTCCTCGTTGGGTTCGACACTCTTACTTATCGAAAGGACTATGATAGATCCCCTACACTTGTGGGTCATCAAGACTCTTTTCTGGCGCCATTGCCGGGGAGTGAAGTGCCTTTGGTAAGTGGAACTTGGTAAGGAAAATTTTATATAGTATGCTAAAATTTACTATCATTTGTTACTATGGAAAGTAATTCTTTGAGGGGCTTGTTCGGGGTATCTTCGCCCCAACCAGTAGTGCAAGGAGTTGCTCCTCAACCTACTAAACCTACTGAGAATGTTTACTTTGAAATTCTTTCGGGTATGATAGAGAAACTGCTAGCTAATCCTTTTACAGGAGATGGAACATTGCATCCCGATTTGCACCTAATCTATGTGGATAAAGTTTGTGGATTATTTAAGCTTGCAGGTATGCCCGAGGATGTTATCAAGAAGAAGGTCTTCTCTTTATCTTTGAAGGGAAAGTCATTGACATGGTTTAGGTTATGTGATGATATGGGATCATGGAACTACAACCAGTTGAAATTGGAATTTCATCAGAAGTTTTATCCTATGCATCTTGTTCATCGTGATCGTAATTATATATATAATTTTAGCCTCGCGAAGGAGAAAGCATCGCTCAAGCTTGGGGGAGGCTTAAGTCAATGTTATATTCATGCCCCAATCATGAGCTCTCAAGAGAAATTATTATTCAAAATGTTTGTGCTCGACTTTCTCTCAATAATCGCTCCATGCTCGATACTTCTTGTACTGAATCTTTTATGATGAAGACTATTGAATTCAAATGGGATTTATTGGAAAGAATTAAACGTAACTCTGAAGATTGGGATCTCGACGAAGGTAAGGAGTCAGGTATAACACCTAAGTTTGATTGTGTTAAATCTTTTATGGATACTGAAGCTTTTTGTGAATTTAGCAC
The DNA here is from genome assembly GCF_018294505.1 of Triticum aestivum. NCBI lineage: Eukaryota > Viridiplantae > Streptophyta > Magnoliopsida > Poales > Poaceae > Triticum > Triticum aestivum. Next base: position 836,168,375 of record NC_057801.1, on the reverse strand, counting down.
TAAATATGGACTTGACTCTGAGATAGTAGCTTCTTTCTGTGAATCATTTGCTACTCATGTCGACCTCCCTAAGAAGAAGTGGTTTAAATATAATCCTCCCATTGAAGTAAAAGTAGTTGCACCTATTAAAGTTGAAGAAAAGACTATCACTTATAATGATCCTATTGTTCCTACTACCTATATTGAGAAACTACCCTTCCCTGTTAGGATAAAGAATCATGCTAAAGCGTCAACTGTGGTTCGTAAGAGTAATACTAGAACACCTACACCACCTGAGCAAATTAAAGTTGAACCTAGTATCGCTATGGTTAAAGATCTCTTGGATGATAATATTGATGGGCATGTTATTTACTTCTGTGATGAAGCTGCTAGAATTGCTAGACGAGATACTAAGAATAAGCATAGACCTATTGTAGGCATGCCTGTTATTTCTGTTAAAATAGGAGATCATTGTTATTCATGGCTTATGTGATATGGGTGCTAGTGCAAGTGCGATACCTCATTCCTTATACAAAGAAATTATGCATGATATTGCACCTGCTGAGATAGAAGAAATTGATGTTACAATTAAGCTTGCCAATAGAGATACTATTTCACCAGTTGGGATTGTTAGAGATGTTCAAGTCTTGTGTGGGAAAGTTAAATATCCCGCTGATTTTCTTGGTCTTGGTTCCCCACAAGATAGCTTTCGTCCCATCATATTTGGTAGACCCTTCTTGAATACTGTTAATGCCAGAATAGACTGCAAAAAGGATGTTGTTACTATTGGTTTGGGGGATATGTCTCATGAGTTTAATTTTGCTAAATTTCATAGACAACCGCATGATAAAGAATTGCCTAGTAAGGATGAAATTATTGGTCTTGCTTCTATTGACGTGCCTCCGAATGATCCTTTAGAACAATATTTGCTAGACCATGAAAATGATATGTTTATGAATGAAAGAAGGGAGATTGATGAAGTATTCTTTAAACAGGGACCTATTTTGAAACACAACTTGCCTATTTAAATCCTAGGGGATCCTCCACCACCCAAGGGTGATCCCGTGTTTGATCTTAAACCACTACCGGATACACTTAAACATGCTTATCTTGATGAAAAGAAGATATATCCTCTTATTATTAGTGCTAACCTTTTAGAGCAGGAAGAGGAGAAATTATTGAAAACTCCGAAGAAGCACCGTGCTGCTATTGGATATACTCTTGATGATCTTAAGGGCATTAGTCCCACTCTATACCAGCACAAAATAAAATTGGAGAAAGATGCTAAACCAGTTGTTGATCACCAACGGCGGTTAAATCCTAAGATGAAAGAAGTGGTAAGAAAAGAAATACTAAAGCTCCTGGAGGCAGGTATAATTTATCCCGTTGTTGATAGTCAGTGGGTAAGTCCTGTCCATTGTGTCACTAAGAAGGAAGGTATTACTGTCGTTCCTAATGATAAAGATGAATTGATCCCGCAAAGAATTTTTACAGGCTATAGGATGGTAATTGATTTCCACAAATTAAATAAAGCTACTAAAAAGGATCATCACCCCTTGCCTTTTTTTGATCAAATGCTAGAAAGATTATCCAAACATACACATTTTTGCTTTCTAGATGGTTACACTGGTTTTCTCAAATACATGTGTCAAGAGAGGATCAAGAAAAGACCACTTTTACTTGCCCTTTCGGTACTTTTGCTTATAGACGTATGCCTTTTGGTTTATGTAATGCACCTACTACCTTTCAAAGATGCATGATGGCTATATTCTCTGACTTTTGTGAAAAGATTGTTGAGGTTTTCATGGATGATTTCTCCGTTTATGGATCCTCCTTTGATGATTGCTTGAGCAACCTTGATCGAGTTTTACAGAGATGTGAAGAAACTAATCTTGTCTTGAATTGGGAAAAATGCCACTTTATGGTTAATGAAGGCATTGTCTTGGGGCATAAAATTTCTGAAAGAGGTATTGAAGTTGATAAAGCTAAAGTTGATGCTATTGAAAAGATGTCGTGTCCTAAAGACGTTAAAGGTATAAGAAGTTTCCTTGGTCATGCCGGTTTTAATAGGAGGTTTATTAAGGACTTCTTGAAAATTTCTAGGCCTCTGACTAATCTCTTACAAAAAGATATTCCTTTTTGTCTTCGATGATGATTGTGTAGAAGCATTTGAAATACTTAAGAAAGCTTTCATTTCTACACCTATTGTTCAGCCACCTGATTGGAATTTACCCTTTAAAATTATGTGCGATGCTAGGGATTATGCCGTAGCTGCTGTTCTAGGACAAAGAGTTGATAAGAAACTAAATGTTATTCAATATGCTAGTAAAACTCTAGACAGTGCCTAGAGAAATTATGCTACTACTGAAAAAGAATTTTTAGCAGTTGTATTTGCTTGTGATAAGTTTAGACCTTATATTGTTGACTCTAAAGTAACTGTTCACACTGATCATGCTGCTATTAAATATCTTATGGAAAAGAAAGATGCTAAACCTAGACTTATTAGATGGGTTCTCCTACTACAAGAATTTGATTCGCATATTATTGATAGAAAGGGAGCTGAGAACCCTGTTGCAGACAACTTGTCTAGGTTAGAGAATGTTCTTAATGACTTACTACCTATTGATGATAGCTTTCCTGACAAACAATTAGTTGTCATAAATGCTTCCCCTACTGCTCCATGGTATGTGATACGTCTCCGTCGTATCTACTTATCCAAACACTTTTGCCCTTGTTTTGGACTCTAACTTGTATGATTTGAATGGAACTAACCCGGACTGACGCTGTTTTCAGCAGAGTTGCCATGATGTTGTTTTATGTGCAGAAAATAAAAGTTCTCGGAATGACCTGAAACTCCACGGAACATCTTAGAAATAATAATAATAAAATCCTCGCCAAAGATGAAGACCAGGGGGCCCACACACTGTTCACGAGGGTGGGGGGCGCCCCCCTAGGGCACGCCCCCCTACCTCGTGGGCCCCCTGGTGGCCCTCCGACGCCAACTCCAACTCCATATATTGGCTTTCTGGGAGAAAAAAATAAGAGAGAAGAAATCATCGTGTTTTACGATACGGAGCCGCCGCCAAGCCCTAATCTCTCTCGGGAGGGCTGATCTGGAGTCCGTTCGGGGCTCCGGAGAGGGGGATTCGTCGCCGTCGTTATCATTAACCATCCTCCATCACCAATTTCATGATGCTCACTGCCATGCGTGAGTAATTCCATTGTAGGCTTGCTGGACGGTGATGGGTTGGATGAGAGTTATCATGTAATCGAGTTAGCTTTGTTAGGGTTTGATCCCTAGTATCCACTATGTTCTGAGATTGATGTTGCTATGACTTTGCTATGCTTAATGCTTGTCACTAGGGCCCAAGTGCCATGATTTCAGATCTGAACCTATTATGTTTTCATGAATATATGTGAGTTCTTGATCCTATCTTGCAAGTCTATAGTCACCTACTATGTGTTATGATCCGGCAACCCCGAAGTGACAATAATCGGGACCACTCTCGGTGATGACCTTAGTTTGAGGAGTTCATGTATTCACTATGTGCTAATGCTTTGTTCTGGTTCTCTATTAAAAGGAGGCCTTAATATCCCTTAGTTTCCAATAGGACCCCGCTGCCACGGGAGGGTAGGACAAAAGATGTCATGCAAGTTCTTTTCCATAAGCACGTATGACTATATTCAGAATACATGCCTACATTACATTGAGGAACTGGAGCTAGTTCTGTGTCACCCTATGTTATGACTGTTACATGATGAACCACATCCGGCATAATTATCCATCACTAATCCGGTGCCTACGAGTTTTCCATATACTGGTTCTCGCTTATTTACTTTTCCGTTGCTAATGTTACAATCACTACAAAATACCAAAAACATTACTTTTGCTGTCTTTACTTTTGTTACTGTTACCACCACTATCATATTACTTTGCTACTAAACACTTTGCTGCAGATACTAAGTTTCCAGGTGTGGTTGAATTGACAACTCAGCTTCTAATACTTGAGAATATTCTTTGGCTCCCCTTGTGTCGAATCAATAAATTTGGGTTGAATACTCTACCCTCGAAAACTGTTGCGATCCCCTATACTTGTGGGTTATCAAGACCTTTTTCTGGCGCCGTTACCGGGGATCATAGCTCTATTCCTTGAGATACTTGGGATTTATATCTGCTGGACACTATGAAGAACTTGAAAGACGCTAAGACAACAATTTATCCCTCAACTACGAGGGGAGGTAAGGAACTGCCATCTAGCTCTGCACTTGATTCACCTTCTGTTATGAGTAAGCTAGCGACACCTAAACCTGCTACTGCTATGATCTCTGATATGTCGCATGTTATTGATGATGCCACTTCTGCTATGCATGATACTTATGATGAAACTATTTCTATCCTTGATACTACTGTGCCCCTTGGTGAATTTCTAGATGAGCAAATTTCTAGGTCTAGAGAAAGAGAAGTTATTGAATCTGAATACAATGATGAGAGTGATGATGAAAATATGCCTGCTATTCCCGAGGGTTATCTTTTTGATGCAGAATCTTCTGCAGCTATTTTTGCTTGCCAGGATAGATACGAACTTAAGAGGTTGCTAGTTAAATGGAGTAAAGAATCTTTTAGAGATAGAATGAGACCCGACCCTGCTTTTACTACTTCACCTAGCTGTGTTCCCGATAAGGATTATTATGAATTTTCTGTTGATCCAGATATAATCACTTTGGTTGAATCAGATCCTTTTTATGGCTATGAATCTGAAACTGTTGTGGCACATCTTACTAAGTTAAATGATATTGATGCGCTGTTCACTAAAGATGAGAGATCGCGCTACCTTTATTTACTCAAAATATTTCCGTTCTCATTAAAGGGTGATGCTAAGAAATGGTTTAACTCTCTTGATCCTGGTTGTGTGCGTAGTCCCCAGGATATGATCTATTACTTTTCTGCTAAACATATCCCTGCTCATAAGAAACAAGCTGCCTTGAGGGAAATATACAACTTCGTGCAAATTAAGGAAGAGAGTCTCCCACAAGCTTGGGGGAGGCTTCTCAAGTTACTTAATGCCTTGCCTGATCATCCTCTTAAGAAACCTGAAATACTTGATATCTTTTATAATGGACTAACCGATGCTTCCAGAGATTACCTGGATAGTTGTGCTGGTTCTCTTTTCAGGGAAAGAACACCGGATGAAGCTGAAATTCTATTGAATAATATGTTGACAAATGAAAATAATTGGGCACCTCCAGAGCCAGCTCCAGAGCCAATTATTGAGCCTATTCCTAAACCAACTCCGAAGAAGAGAGGTGTTCTATTTCTCAGACCCGAAGATATGCAAGAGGCAAAGAAATCTATGAAAGAAAAAGGTATTAAAGCCGAAGATGTTAGGAATTTACCTCCTATTGAAGAAATACACGGTCTTAATTTACCGCCTATTGAAGAAGTATATGATCTCAATACTTTATTCACTGAAGAACCTCCTAATCCCGATATTCCAACACATGCAGTAAAGTTAAATTCTCTCTATGGATATGATGAAGCTGAAGTCCCTCCTACTAAAATTGCTAGTCAGTGCTTGGATGAGTTTGATAACTTTATGTTTAAGCAAGATGACTTTAAAGCTTATTTTGGTAGACAATTAAAACAAGATGCTTATATGGTTAAACGCTTGGGTGATTATATGGCTAATATTAAAGGTGAACTTAAACTTGTTAGCAAACATGCTTCTATGGTTACTGAGGGAGTCCTGGATTAGGGGGTGTCCGGATGGCCGGACTAAGACCTTTGGCCGGACTCCCGGACTATGAAGATACAAGATTGAAGACTCCGTCCCATGTCCGGATGGGACTTTCCTTGGCGTGGAAGGCAAGCTTGGTGATACGATATGAAGATGTCCTCCCATTGTAACTGACTCTGTGTAACCCTAGCCCTCTCCAGCGTCTATATAAACCAGAGAGTTTTAGTCCGTAGGACGAACAACAATCATACCATAGGCTAGATTCTAGGGTTTAGCCACTCCGATCTCGTGGTAGATCTACTCTTGTACTACCCATATCATCAATATTAATCAAGCAGGAGTAGGGTTTTACCTCCATCGAGAGGGCCCGAACCTGGGTAAAAACATCGTGTCCCTTGTCTCCTGTTACCATCCGCCTAGACGCACAGTTCGGGACCCCCTACCCGAGATCCGCCGGTTTTGACACCAACATTGGTGCTTTCATTGAGAGTTCCTCTGTGTCATCGCCTTTAGGCCCGATGGCTTCTTCGCTCGACAATCGCGATGCGGTCCGGGATGAGACTTTTCTTCCCGGACAGATCTTCATATTCGGTGGCTTCGCACTGCGGGCCAACTCGTTCGGACCATCTGGAGTAGATTGAAAGCTACGCCCCTGGCCGCCAGGTCAGGTTTGGAAGCTTAAACTACACGTCCGACATCCGCGGGGACTTGATCTTCGACGGATTCGAGCCACGACCGAGCGCGCCGCACTGTCACGATGGGCATGATTTAGCTCTGTCATCGGACAACACCCAGAGCGCCGCTCAGGTGTCCGCTCTGACCATTAGCTCGGAGCCCGCCGCGCCAGTCGGGGACGGACGGTTGGACGCCGCCCCGGAAGCTGCAACCTCTATGATGATAGAGCCGGATACCAGCCTAGTCCCTCGCAAGGCCCGTGACTCCAAGGTGCCGGACTCCGATCCAGACTTCGTAAATCCCGCACCTCTTCCAATTAAGCCCGATTGGGCTCCGGTCATGGAGTTCACCGCCACGGATGTCTTTCAGCACTCGCCTTTCGGTAATATCCTGAATTCGTTAAAGTCCCTCTCTTTGTCAGGAGAGCCCTGGCCGGACTACGGCCAACACGGTTGGGACACGGACGACGAAGAAATTTGTAGCCCACCCACCACCCACTTCGTAGCCACTGTCGATGATTTGACCGACATGCTTGACTTTGACTCCGAAGACATCGATGGCATGGACGCCGATGAAGGAGACGATCAAGAACCAGCACCTATAGGGAACTGGAAAGCCACCTCGTCATATGACATATAGATGGTGGACACCCCTAAAGAGGGGGATGGCGAGGAGAAAACGGAGGATGACCCCTCCAAGAAGCAACCCAAGCGCCGACGTCAACGGCGCCGCTCTAAGTCCCGCCAAAGCAAAAACGGCGATTCCGGCACCGGAGATAACAATACGCCGGACAGTGCCGAAGACAACCCCCTCCAGTAGGATTCAGTGCAGGAGGACGAAGGAGCCAGCCCTCATGAGAGAGCGGCCGACAAAGAGGATGAGGACGACAATTACATGCCTCCCTCTGAAGACGAGGCAAGCCTCGACAACGACGAATTCATCGTGCCAGAGGATCCCGTCGAACAAGAGCGTTTCAAACGCAGGCTCATAGCCATGGCAAGCAGCCTCAAGAAGAAACAGCAGCAGCTTAGAGCTGACCAAGACTTGCTAGCCGACAGATAGACAGAAGTCCTGGCGGCCAAAGAGTATAAACTAGAACGCCCATCCAAGAGCTACCCAAAGCGCAGGCTGGTACCCTAACTTGAGGAGGAAGCAACTAAACCTACATCAACATCATACGATGCGCCCGATCAGCCACCCTGTGGCCGCGATAGAGAGGCCTTCAGGCCCTCAACCCAAGCCGCACCCCGACACCGCTCAAAACATTCCAGAGTACGGGGAGACGCAACAGACCTACGAGACATCTTGGAGAATAAGGCAAGGCAAACAAGATCGATCTACGGATCGGATGGGCGCCCCGCTTCATGTGACGCTAGCCGTCACGCTGGACATAATAAGTATGGCCCGGCCGATTACAACAGACCAAGCTCGTCCGAGCTGCGTCGTGATATAGCCCAGTACAGGGGCACCGCACACCCACTATGCTTCACAGACGAAGTAATGGATCATCAAATCCCCGAGGGCTTCAAACCCATAAACATCGAATCATACGATGGCACAACAGATCCCGCGGTATGGATCGAGGATTATCTCCTTCATATCCACATGGCCCGTGGTGATGATCTACACGCCATCAAGTACCTCCCGCTCAAGCTTAAAGGACCAGCTCGACATTGGCTTAACAGCCTGCCAGCAGAGTCAATTAGTTGTTGGGAGGACCTGGAATCCGCATTCCTTGACAACTTCCAGGGCACGTATGTGCGACCACCAGACGCCGAGGACCTAAGCCACATAATCCAGCAGCCAGAGGAATCGGCCAGACAATTCTGGACACGGTTCCTAACCAAGAAAAACCAAATAGTCGATTGTCCGGACGCCGAGGCCCTTGCAGCCTTCAAGCACAACATCCGAGACGAATGGCTTGCCCGGCACTTAGGACAGGAAAAGCCGAAGTCTATGGCAGCCCTCACGACACTCATGACCCGCTTCTGCGCGGGAGAAGACAGCTGGCTAGCTCGTAGCAATAACATAACCAAGAGCCCCGGCAATTAGGATACCAAGGATAACAACGGCAGGTCACGTCGCAACAAGCATAAGCGCCGCATTAACGGTGACAATACTAAAGATACGGCAGTCAATGCCGAATTCAGAGTCTCTAAACCGGGTCAGCGGAAGAAGCCATTCAAAAGAAACCCTCAGGGCCCATCCAGCTTAGACCGGATACTCGATCGCTCGTGCCAGATACACGGCACCCCCGAACAGCCAGCCAATCACACCAACAGGGATTGTTGGGTGTTCAAGAAGGCAGGCAAGTTAAGTGCTGAGACCGAGACAAGGGGCTACATAGCGATGACGAGGAGGGGCCCCGGCCGCCGAACAACAAAGGACAGAAGGGATTTCCCCCGCAAGTTCGGACGGTGAATATGATATACGCAACCCACATCCCCAAAAGGGAGCGAAAGCGTGCTCTCAAGGATGTCTATGCGCTGGAGCCAGTCGCCCCAAAGTTCAACCCATGGTCCTCCTGCCCGATCACCTTCGATCGAAGGGACCATCCCACCAGCATCCGTCACGGCGGATTCGCCGCACTGGTCCTAGACCCAATTATCGACGGATTTCACCTTACCAGAGTCCTAATGGACGGCGGCAGCAGCCTGAACCTGCTTTACCAGGACACAGTGCGAAAAATGGGCATCGATCCTTCAAGGATTAAACCCACAAAGACAACCTTCAAAGGTGTCATACCAGGGGTAGAAGCCAGCTGTACAGGCTCGGTCACACTCGAGGTGGTCTTCGGATCCCCGGATAACTTCCGGAGCGAGGAGTTAATATTTGACATAGTCCCATTCCGCAACGGCTATCACGCCCTGCTCGGACGAACCACATTTGCAAAATTCAATGCGGTGCCGCACTACGCATATCTCAAGCTCAAGATGCCAGGACCTCGTGGAGTCATCACGGTAAACGGAAACACCGAACGCTCTCTCCGAATGGAGGAGCACATGGCAGCCCTGGCGGCGGAAGTACAGAGTAGCCTCTCAAGGCAGTTCTCCAATCCAGGAGCCAAACGTCCGGACAACGTCAAGCGAGCCCAAAGTAACTACAACAAATCCGGCTGGCACGTTCCGAGCAAGCATAGCAGTGCGGACCCAACCCCAGCCCCCGCCATACGGCGATACTGGTATCACGCGTACATAATTACGCCTTAGAAATACCATGGGCATAAGGGGAGGGGCACAACAACGGCACGCCCAGAATGCGGCTCAACCGCACTAGGGGGCTCCCTATTTCACCGTTTTCCTTTTCACACACTTTCAGGACCCAACTATTCGGAAGGCCTGTCCGGCAATACACTCGCTGAACCCACGATGCAACAGCCAGGGAGGAAGCAAGCCACGTCAAAAGTCCAAGTGGTCTCTATAACGAGTTTAATACCTATTTTACTTACAATCCCGCAGCTTGCCCCGGGAGGGGAATATGTCAAATACTCCCATCTCTTGCTTACCACACTTCTTGTATTGTTCTGCTTTCGCAGCAGCCCTTTTTTAATAAACAATATATAGCTCTTACCTACCATTGTACTTATCTATTTTTATATACAAATATGTTCAGTCATGAAATTCTGGAACCGTACACTTTGGTACGGATAATACACCAGGGGCTTACAACACCCCATAACATGGTGTGAGAAGACCGAACACTCTAACGAGTGTGGCACCCCGAACTTATAGCACTAATATGCATCGGCTCCGAATCATGTCTTTGGTCAATAGTTGGGTTTGCCCGGCTCCCATGTTTTGGTACCTTACGTTCAGCATTCTTGGCTAAGGTAGCGCTGGGAGAACTACTGCGATTGTGCCCCAGTTGAGCTGGGCTAACACCTCAGTAGAGAAAGCTAAAACTGACTGTCATGATAGTGCGAGAGACCGGTCGCTGTTCGCGAGGTTTCTTCGAGTCCTTAAAGACTTATGCCGCTTCGAGCGAGGAACCGGACTTATCCGGCCTAGGCGTGGATAGCGCCCCGAACTCGGTCTTCCGAACACTAGGGGCTTCGCTGAAATTTAAAATTATAGAATTCTATGGCTAAGTGAGAGTGATAAAGCATTATAAGTACGACAGCCTGGTTCGTTGTGCTGAACGCCTCCCTAGATGGACCCAAGAATGGGAACAAGAGCGCTCAGGTTTATCCCGAACACCCCAGCACTCGTGGCATAGGGGTCGAAGCCGACGACTTGCATCTCTCAGATTTGATAAACGGCCGCATAGAAGGTAATATTTTAAATTAAAAAGCGTTGCTTAATGCATATGAACAAAGCTTCAATGTACAGGATAACAAATGCGAGTTTACTCAAAAATTACATCTTTGGAGCACTCATCCGCTATGCGGCGGGCACCCTTCAGAACGCCATTATAATACATCTCGGGCGTACGATACTCCTTGCCCGTCGGTGGGGCATCCGTCAACAGCTTCTCCGCGTCTAGCTTGCCCCAGTGCACCTTAGCACGGGCAAGGGCCCGACGGGCACCTTCAATACAAACGAAGCGCTTGACGACCTCAATCCACGGACACGCGTCCACCAGCCGCCGCACCTGACCGAAGTAGCTCCCAGGCATGACTTCTCCAGGCCACAACCGAGCTATGAGGCCCTTCATGGCCTGTTCGGCCACCTTGTGGAGCTCGACCAGCTGCTTCAGCTGGTCGCTCAGGGGCACCGGATGTCCGGCCTCAGCATACTGAGACCAGAAAACTTTTTCCGTCGAGCTCCCCTCTTCGGCTCGGTAGTATGCGGTGGCATCAGACACACTACGCGGCAGATCGGCGAACGCTCCTGGAGAGCTCCGGATTCGGGTAAGTAGCAGATAATTAACTTTTATATTTTTGCTTTGCATAAAGAATGCCTTACCCGCCGCTATCTTCTTCATCGCCTCGATCTCCTGAAGGGCCTTCTGGGCTTCGGCCTTAGCGGTCTTGGCACTCTCAAGAGCCAAGGCAAGCTCGGACTCTCGAGTCTTCGAGTCACGCTCCAAACTCTCGTGGTTTTCCACGAGAGCCTGGAGCTCTTGCCGCACCTCCGCCACCCGCGCCTCCTGCTTCTCTCGCTCGGTGCGCTCCAAGGCCGCACTCTTGTCGGCCTTCGAGACCGCCTCTTTCAGGGTCGCCACCTCGGTCGTGGCTCCTGCAACATTAACGTTGGTCCTGTTATTATTATTATGCAACCAAGTATTTCTATATACATTTACATGAGGTACTATGTACCCTCTTTATCCTCGAGCTGCTTCTTGGCACGGCCGAGCTCGCTCTCGGACCGCTCGAGGCTTTCCTTCAAGGCATTGACCTCCGCAGTCAGTGCGGCAGAGGTCAGCAGCGCAACCTGCATTCCCATATTGACATATTTCTATTAGACTCCTGCGTATATCTTTTGAGATCCTCAGTTCGGCTTTTCTCTCCGAACATCGAACTGAGCATCAGGGGCTACTATCTATGCGGTAACATTTTTTATATATGTTTTCGAACACATACCTCAAAGCACGTTAACAGGCTTGTGTAGGCTTCCGTCAGCCCGCTCTTGGTGGACTGAACCTTCTGAATCACCGCACTCATAACAGTGCGGTGTTCTTCGTTGATGGAGGCGCTGTTAAGCGCCTCCAGCAAATTGTCCGGCGCCTCCGGGTGGACGGAAGTCGCCGGCGTCGCGGGCTTGCCCTTCTTATGAAGGCGCCGCCTGTCGGACTCTGGAACCACTGATGGTTCCGGAGCAGTGTCCCGCCCGGGGCCGGACTTAGATCCCTCTGGGGCTTTACCCCCTTTGGGCTTGGAGTCCGGAAGGTCGCCTTGTGGCGCTTCCAGGACCACCTCCTCCTTGTTTTGTCCCCTACGGGACTCCACCTCAGCGTCTTCTGTAGGGAGAGGGGAGGAGGCCGTCGGAAGTGAAGCGCTATTCACATCCGACGAATTCAGAGACCCACTCGACGAATCGCCAAGCTGAGCTCTGGGCGGACTGCATGATTAGCTTCAGCGTTAAAAGCTATCAAATAATAAAGGGGTGCAATAAGTCATTCGGGTAGCCGGACACTTACGATTTTGCCAGGGGCTTGACCATGGATGGCTAGTCCTCCCCGCCGTCTTCGGCGTCGGGGGCGTAGTCCGGCAAAAGGGTCTTCCCCTTCTTGGACCCTCCGGCTTCCCCAGTTGGGGCGGCCTTTCTCTTCTTTCCTCCCCTCGTTGGAGGGGGAGAGGCATCTTCTTCTTCCTCCTCCTCCTCGTCTTCGGAGGCGGAGGGTGTGTTGGGGCCGTCGGGCAAGTCCGACGACACCGGGCGCTGGGAACTCTTTCGGGTCCCCGTGGCCTTCTCCTTGGCCTTCTTCTCCGGCACTACGTGAGGTGCCAGAACTAGTAGCTTCGCTAAGTGTGCGTCTACTGGGCCTTCGGGCAAAGGGGTCGGACAGTCGAACTGTCCGGATGTCCTCTTCCAGTCCTGTCAAAGGAACGGGAGTTTAGATCCCACATAAAGTCACACTATGAAATTCGGGTATCCCGTAAGGGACTAAATGTAAGCTTACTTCGGAGGCTTGACATTTGGTGCAGAATCCGCGATCCTCGGTGACGGGAGGGGAGACCTCGGAACTCTTGAAAAGCACCTTCCAGGCGTCCTCGTGCTTCGTTTCGAAGAGCCGGGATAGAGTCTGGTGCCGGGCCGGGTCGAACTCCCACAAATTGAAGTCCCGTCGTTGACACGGGAGGATCCGGCGGAAGAGTATGACCTGGACCACATTGACAAGCTTGACCTTCTTGGTCACCAGGTCTCGGACGCAGGTTTGGAGTCCGATCACCTCTTCCGGATTGCCCCACGACAGGCCCGTCTCTTTCCAAGATGTGAGCCAGGTGGGGATGCCGGATCGAAATTCGGGGGCCGCTGCCCATTTAGGGTCACGCGGCTCGGTGATATAAAACCACCCCGATTGCCACCCTTTGATGGTTTCCACGAAGGCACCCTCAAGCCAGGTGACGTTGGCTATCTTGCCCACCATGGCGCCTCCGCATTCCGCCTGTCGGCCTTGCACGACCTTCGGCTTGACGCTGAAGATCTTCAGCCATAGGCCAAAGTGGGGCTAGGTGCGGAAGAAGGCCTCGCACACGACGATAAACACTGAGATATTAAGGATGAAGTTTGGGGCCAGATTGTCGAAGTCCAGGCCGTAGTAGAACATGAGCTCCCGGACGAACGGGTGAAGAGGAAAACCCAGTCCGCGGAGGAAATGGGGAAGAAAAACAACCCTCTCATGGGGCCTGGGGGTGGGGATGAGTTGCCCCACATCTGGGAGCCGGTGCACGATGTCATTAGACAAGTATCCGGCCTTCCTCAGGTTTTTGATTTGTCCCTTCGTGACGGAGGAGGCCATCCATCTACCTCCCGCTCCAGACATGGTTGGAGAAGGTTGAGGTGGGAAGTGCGGGCTTGGGCGCTGGAGCTCGAGCGCGCAGGGACGGATAAGCAGAGGAGGAAGAGGGCGTGAATGGAAAGGGCGGATTCTTATCCCCTTATATGAGCGGCCAAAACTACGAGCCCCCCACCGGCCTAATAAAACTCGCTTCTCTCCCAAGCGCCGCGGTTAATGGCGCGGTTGGGTTACCCACACCCGTATTGATGAGAATCCCAGAATAAGGGGACACGATCTCTGCTTTGACAAGACGTGCCAAGGAAACCGCCTCGCTAAACGCGTTGAGGTGGAACAATAAAATGAATAAAAGCCTGGCCGTGGCATGATGTCACGCCGTGGAATACGTCAGCAGATCCGATTGATACAAATATTATTCTCTCTACGATGGAATGTGGGACTTATTTTGCAGAGCCAGACACTACCCTGGTGTTCAACATCTTCTATGAAATATTCGGAGGAGGAACCCGCCTTGCAATGCCGAAGACAACTTGCGCGCCGGACTCGTCGTCATTGAAGCCTGGTTCAGGGGCTACTGAGGGAGTCCTGGATTAGGGGGTGTCCGGATGGCCGGACTAAGACCTTTGGCCGGACTCCCGGACTATGAAGATACAAGATTGAAGACTCCGTCCCGTGTCCGGATGGGACTTCCCTTGGCGTGGAAGGAAAGCTTGGCGATACGATACGAAGATCTCCTCCCATTGTTACCGACTCTGTGTAACCCTAGCCCTCTCCGGTGTCTATATAAACCGGAGAGTTTTAGTCCATAGGACGAACAACAATCATACCATAGGCTAGATTCTTGGGTTTAGCCACTCCGATCTCGTGGTACATCTACTCTTGTACTACCCATATCATCAATATTAATCAAGCAGGAGTAGGGTTTTACCTCCATCGAGAGGGCCCGAACCTGGGTAAAAACATCGTGTCCCTTGTCTCCTTTACCATCCGCCTAGATGCACAGTTTGGGACCCCCTACCCGAGATCCGCCGGTTTTGACACCGACAGTTACCACTCAAGTAGAACATGTACTTAAAGCTCAAAAAGAAGTGCTTGATGAAATGAATAGTAAGAAAAATGATTGTGCTGTTAGAGTGGCTACTAGAACTGGTAGAATGACTCAGGAACCTTTGTATCCTGAAGGCCACCCTAAGAGAATCGAGCAAGATTCTCAGAGAAATGATATTGATGTACCTAGTTCTTCAAGAAAGAAGAAAAAGAAGAATGATAGGACTTTGCAAACTTCTAGTGAACCTATTGCTGAGTCACCTGAGAATCCAAATGATATTTCCATGTCTGATGCTGAAAAACAATCTGGTAATGACCATGAACCTAGTGAAAATGTTAATGATGATGTTCATGATAATGCTCAACCTAGTAATGATAATGATGTAGAAGTTGAACCTGCTGTTGATCTTGATAACCCACAATCAAGGAATCAATGTTATGATAAAAGAGACTTCGTTGCTAGGAAACATGGTAAAGAAAGGGAACCAGGGGTTCAGAAACCCATGCCTTTTCCTCCAAAACCATCCAAGAAAAAGGATGATGAGGATTTTGAGCGCTTTGCTGAAATGATTAGACCCATCTTTTTGCGTATGCGATTAACTGATGTGCTCAAAACAAATCCTTATGCTAAGTATATGAAGGATATTATTACTAATAAAAGAAAGATACCTGAAGCTGAAATTTCCACCATGTTTGCTAATTGTACTTTTAAGGGTGGAATACCCAAGAAACTTGGAGATCCCGGAGTACCTACTATACCATGCTCCATTAAGAGAAATTATGTTAAAACTGCTTTATGTGATCTTGGAGCCGGTGTTAGTGTTATGCCTCTCTCTTTATATCATAGACTTGACTTGAATAAGTTGACACCTACTGAAATATCTTTGCAAATGGCTGATAAATCAACTGCTATACCTATCGGTATTTGTGAGGATGTGACTGTTGTGGTTGCAAATGTCACTATTTTAACGGACACTGTTATTCTTGATATTCCCGAGGATGACAGTATGTCTATTATTCTTGGAAGACCCTTTCTTAATACTGCAGGGGCTGTTATTGATTGCAACAAAGGCAACGTCACTTTTCATGTTAATGGCAATGAGCACACGATACACTTTCCAAGGAAACAACCTCAAGTTTATAGTATCAACTCTATTGGGAAATTTCCATCGATTATATTTGGAGGTTTTGAATTTCCTCTCCCTACTGTCAAGAAAAAGTATGATATACTTATTATTGGGGATGTCCATATCCCCGTTGAGTTAACATAGTGTTATTCGAAATTTCTCCGGTTCCATGTTAATCGGAATGAGTTTATTAACAAGACTTGATCAACCTTGTTAGTGGATTCTTTTTGATGAGCATGAGATGGATGAAACTAGAAGAACAACCTTCTGTACCCTCTTTATATTTTCTGTTATTTAGTAGAAATAAAGTAAAATAGTATTTTTTTCTATCTGTTTCTTGACTTATTTGTGCAATATAAAAATATCCCGAGAATAAAAGTCCTCAGAATGCCATGCCAATTTAATATGATTTTTTCGGGAATATTTGAGAATTTTCTGTGCAAAAATTACCGCGGGGGAGCTGCCACCTGGCCACGAGGGTGAAGGGCGCGCCCTACCCCCTGGGCGCGCCCCCTGCCTCGTGGGCCCATGGTGGCCCTCCTCCACTTATCCCTGCACCCATCTTCTTTCTTTGCCTCACACAAACACGAAAAACCAACTCAAGCACGAGTTCCAGCCCCTGTTACTGTGATTTTTGATCTCCCTGCTCAAAGCACCTCTCGCAAAACTGCTTGGGGAGATTGTTCCTTGGTATGTGACTCCTCCATTGGTCCAATTAGTTTTTGTTCTAGTGCTCTATTCATTACAAATTTATGCTGCATAGGTGACCATGTTCTTGAGCTTGCATGTCAAATTCATATGGTCCCAAGTAGTTCTCATGCTTGATTTAGGCTCTAGGCACTCGTGGGAGTAGTTGCTATCAATTTTATTGAAGTTGGTTCACTTTTACTTGAAGTTACTAAAAATTTCAAAAAAAATTCAGAGGAAACATTATGTTTAGGAGGATGTTCCAAGGTGGCTCTTCAAGGAAACAAGGTCCCAGGCTTGCAATGCGCGATGCTGACGAGGAACCACCAAGAGACGCTCTTGTTAGGCCCTGTGAATGGCCTTCGGAAAATTTTATGGATCAAGCGGGAATTAAAGAAGAATTCAATGTATATATACGCAATGCCAGTCTTGAGGACTTTGAAGATGATAAATTCCCCCAGTACCATGATCTCACAAGTTCATTTGTGAGGAGGTTTGAGTTTTCATCTTCGCGTAATTCTCCTTCAGTCATGTTTGACCTTTATGACAAATCTTATACCATGGACCTAGAGGATTTCACTTTTGCTTGCAAACTTCCATCTTGGGGTAGTGTCAGGGATCCCCCTAAATCTGAATATAGAGACTTTCTTGCTAAAATAACCGTGGGGGAATCTAGAGATATAACGCAAGCCACTTTGGGGAGCATTCACTTCCCTGCTATACATTATTTTGCTCTCTTCATAGGTAGAAGAATTAATGGTAAGGATGAAGCATGTCACATGTGTGCACCTGATGTCATCATTCTCAGAAGTGCTGTGTTAGGAGACCAATCTTATCATATGGGAGCCATTGTAGCTCGCAGGTTGCACCATAATAGACATAACGGAGATTTCTTTGGAGGGATTTATGCAACCCGCTTAGCTAATTTTCTTGAGATAGACATTCGAGAGAGTGATATGGAGTTACCCTCTACTTATTTGGATTTTGATTCTATGGTTTCCCACCAGTTTGTTGAGAGGACTGAGCCACCTCTCCAGTATCGACTAATCATTAACAAATGACATGTAGTCCATATTACTCTTCCTGCTCCTGCCTTCTTTGATTCTCAGACAAAAGGAAGATATATTATTACCAGAGAGGAGGCAGATGAGTACGAGAGAAGAGCGGAGGCAGCTCGATGCTACGCTGCAGCTCAGGAGGCGATAGCCGCTGCATCGCAGTATGACCCCAGCTTCACCTACGGGTATCCGCCAGGCCATCCCTGGCAATAGACCAACTTAGGCCAAAAGCCTAAGCTTGGGGGAGTACGTATTTCCCACTGACATTACATTCATGTTGACACACACTCATTGCTAGATGTCGGTGTTCATACTATTTCACTGTAATGTCCATGCTAGATTACTTTCTTTTTCCTGCCTTCTTCTTGTGTGTTTAATAAACCTTAAGAAAAAAATAGTAGTAGTTTATTTATTTGCTGTAGGACTAAAAAGAAAACCCAAAAATATTTCTCGTTCTTCTTTTGCTTGTTGGGAGCTTTCCCGTGTAAATAGTTTTTATTTTCCTTTCTTTTCTTTGGGGGTCAGTAGGAGAAGACCATGCTTAAATTGTTGAAGTGGCTCTTATTTGCATGATTGTTTATTTAACTTACAACCCATATTACTTGTCTTCTCCTGTTTATTGAATGCTTGCAGATTCCAGCTTAGTCCAATGCACGTGCACTCTTATTACTATACACATCATTCGGTCGTGCAAGTGAAAGGCAATAATGATGAAATATGATGGACTTATTGGGATGAGAAAAGCTGGTATGAACTCGGCCTCTCTTGTTTTTGTAAATATGATGATTCATCATTCCTGAGTAAGCTATTATGAAGTAAACATATTTGCAATGACATTTAGATATTATAGTTTCTTGTGCCATGCTTGATTAGCTATGAGTTATAATGGTTTACCTTGCGTGCCAACATGCTATTAGAATGATTATGATGTGGTATGATGGGATGGTATCCTCATTTAAATGAATTGAGTGACTAGACTTGGCACATGTTCACGCATGTAGTTGAATCAAATCAACATAGCCTTCATGATATTTATGTTCATGGTAGATTATATCCTACTCATGCTTATATTCGGTGTAAATTAATTTTAATGCATGTTTACGAATGTTGTCGCTCTCCGAGTTGGTCGCTTCCTAGTATTTTTCTAGCCTTCACCTGTACTAAGCAGGAATACTGCTTGTGCATCCAAACTCCTTAAACCCCAAAGTTGTTCCTTATGAGTCCACTATACCTACCTATATGCGGTATTTACCTGCCGTTCCAAGTAAATTTGTATGTGCCAAACTCCAAACCTTCAAATGAAATTCTGTTTTGTATGCTCGAGCAGCTCATGTTCCAACTAGGGATCCCCTTATCTTCCATGTTAGGCGGTTATTCTCAAGAGGAGTGGACTCCGCTCCTCATTCACGAGAAAATGGCTGGTCACCAGGATGCCCAGTCTCATGCTTTATGCAAACTAAATCAAAATAATTGCAAACAAAACTCCCCCTAGGACCCGTTGAATGTTGGAGGCACTCGTTGTTTCGAGCAAGCCATGGAATGATGCATGTGGAGGAGGGGGAGTACAAACTTTACCATTCTGTTTGGGAACCGCCTATAATTTGTTTAGCAAGGAAGATATCGTCATCTCATAGTTGTTGCGTTGACAGCAAAACTATGCCGCTCAAAATGTTATTCAATCTCTATTTTAAAACCGAGCTCTGGCACCTCTACAAATCCCTGCTTCCCTCTGCAAAGGGCCTATCTATTTACTTTTATGTTGAGTCATCATCCTTCTTATTAAAAAGCACCCGCTGGAGAGCACACTGTCGTTTGCATTCATTATAATTGGTTTACATTGGGTTTGACTTGACTGGATCTCTTTTACCATGAATTACAATGTTTAGTCAGTCCTTGATCTTTAAAGGTGCTCTGCATTTATGTTTTGTGGTCTCAGAAAGGGCTAGCGAGATACCGTTTTGTTATATCATGTTATGATTATTTTGAGAAAGTGTTGTCATCCGAGTTTCATTATTATAGCTCGCTAGCTGATTATGCTATTGATATGAGTAATTGTGAGACCTTTGTGTTATTGTTAGAATGGTTAGTTCATAATATTTGCTGAAACTTGAATGCTGGCTTTTCATGTTACAACAACAAGAGCAAACAGAGTTTGTAAAAGTTTTTCTTTTTCTCTTTCAGTTTGTCAACTGAATTGCTTGAGGACAAACATGGGTTTAAGTTTGGGGGAGTTGATACATCTCCGTCGTATCTACTTTTCCAAACACTTTTGCCCTTGTTTTGGACTCTAACTTGTATGATTTGAATGGAACTAACCCGGACTGACGCTGTTTTCAGCAGAATTGCCATGATGTTGTTTTATGTGCAGAAAATAAAAGTTATCGGAATGACCTGAAACTCCACGGAACATCTTAGATAAAATAATAAAAAATCCTCGCCAAAGATGAAGACCAGGGGGCCCACACCCTGTTCACGAGGGTGGGGGGCGCCCCCCCTAGGGCGCGCCCCCTACCTCGTGGGCCCCCTGGTGGCCCTCCGACGCCAACTCCAATTCCATATATTGGCTTTCGGGGAGAAAAAATAAGAGAGAAGAAATCATCGCGTTTTACAATAGGGAGCCGCCGCCAAGCCCTAATCTCTCTTGGGAGGGCTGATTTGGAGTCCGTTCGGGGCTCCGGAGAGGGGGATTCGTCACCGTCATCATCATCAACCATCCTCCATCACCAATTTCATGATGCTCACCGCCGTGCGTGAGTAATTCCATCGTAGGCTTGCTGGACGGTGATGGGTTGGATGAGATTTATCATGTAATCGAGTTAGCTTTGTTAGGGTTTGATCCCTAGTATCCACTATGTTCTGAGATTGATGTTGCTATGACTTTGCTATGCTTAATGCTTGTCACTAGGGCCCGAGTGCCATGATTTCAGATCTGAACCTATTATGTTTTCATGAATATATGTGAGTTCTTGATCCTATCTTGCAAGTCTATAGTCACCTACTATGTGTTATGATCCGGCAACCCCGAAGTGACAATAATCGGGACCACTACCGGTGATGACCTTAGTTTGAGGAGTTCATGTATTCACTATGTGCTAATGCTTTGTTCCGGTTCTCTATTAAAAGGAGGGCTTAATATCCCTTAGTTTCCAATAGGACCCCGCTACCACGGGAGGGTAGGACAAAAGATGTCATGCAAGTTCTTTTCCATAAGCACGTATGACTATATTCGGAATACATGCCTACATTACA
This sequence comes from Triticum aestivum, assembly GCF_018294505.1. Taxonomy (NCBI): domain Eukaryota; kingdom Viridiplantae; phylum Streptophyta; class Magnoliopsida; order Poales; family Poaceae; genus Triticum; species Triticum aestivum. The sequence goes on along the minus strand of NC_057801.1, from coordinate 836,147,420 downwards.
TTGATGAACTGGAGCTAGTTCTGTGTCACCCTATGTTATGACTGTTACATGACGAACCACATCCGGCATAATTATCCATCACTAATCCGGTGCCTACGAGTTTTCCATATACTGGTTCTCGCTTATTTACTTTTCCGTTGCTACTGTTACAATCACTACAAAATACCAAAAACATTACTTTTGCTGTCTTTACTTCTGTTACTGTTACGACCACTATCATATTACTTTGCTACTAAACACTTCGCTGCAGATACTAAGTTTCCAGGTGTGGTTGAATTGACAACTCAGCTGCTAATACTTGAGAATATTCTTTGGCTCCCCTTGTGTCGAATCAATAAATTTGGGTTGAATACTCTACCCTCGAAAACTGTTGTGATCCCCTATACTTGTGGGTTATCAGTATGCTGGTTATGCTAATTACATTGTTGCTAAATTTATACCACCTAGTTTCACGTACCAGCAAAAGAAAAAGTTTTTCTATGATTTAAGACATTACTTCTCGGATGACCCACACCTTTATGAAGAAGGAGTAGATGGTGTTATTAGACGTTGTGTACCTGAGCATGAACAGGAACTTATCCTACGCAAGTGTCACTCCGAGGCTTATGGAGGACACCACGTTGGAGATAGAACTGCGCATAAGGTATTGCAATCCTGTTTTATTGGCCTACTCTCTTCAAGGATGCCCGTAAGTTTGTCTTGTCTTGCGATGAATGTCAAAGAATTGGTAATATTAGTAGACATCAAGAAATGCCTATGAATTATTCTCTTGTTATTGAACCATTTGATGTTTGGGGCTTTGATTATATGGGACCGTTTCCTTCCTCTAATGGGTATACACATATTTTAGTTGATGTTGATTACGTTACTAAGTGGGTAGAAGCTATTCCAACTAGTAGAGTTGATCATAACACCTCTATTAAGATGCTTAAAGAAGTTATTTTTCTGAGGTTTGGAGTCCCTAGATACCTAATGACTGATGGTGGTTCACATTTTTTTCATGGTGCTTTTAATAAAATGCTTGCTAAGTATGATGTTAATCATAGAATTGCATCTCCATATCACCCACAGTCTAGTGGCCAAGTAGAACTGAGTAATAGAGAGCTCAAATTAATTTTGCAAAGGACTGTTAATAGATCTAGAAAGAATTGGTCCAAGAAACTTTATGATGCATTATGGGCTTATAGAACTGCATATAAAAATCCTATGGGTATGTCTCCATATAAAATGGTTTATGGAAAATCATGTCACTTACTCTCGAACTAGAACATAAGGCATATTGGGCCATTAAAGAGCTCAATTATGATTTCAAACTTGCCGGTGAGAAAAGATTATTTGACATTAGCTCACTAAATGAATGGAGAACTCAAGCCTATGAGAATGCCAAACTGTTTAAAGAAAAAGTTAAAAGATGGCATGACAAAAGGATACAAAAGCGTGAGTTTAATGTAGGTGATTATGTGTTGCTTTTCAACTCTCGTTTAAGTTTTTTTGCAGGAGAACTCCTCTCTACATGGGAAGGTCCTTACGTTATCGAGGAGGTTTATCATTCCGATGCCATAAAAATCAACAACTTCGAAGGCACAAGTCCGAAGGTGGTGAACAGCCAAAGAATCAAACATTATATCTCAGGTAATCCAATAAATGTTGAAACTAATTTTATTGAAACCGTGACCCTGGAGGAATACATAAGGGACACTTTCCAGGACGTTCCAGACTCCCAAAAGGAATATGTATGTGGTACTGTAAGTAAACTGACTCCAAAACAATTCTAATGGCAATTTTTCTCCGTTTTGGAATATTTAAGAAAATAGGAAAATAAGAAGTAGTCCGGGAAGGACACGAGGCGTCCACGAGGGTGGAGGGCGCGCCCTACCCCACTGGGCGCGCCCCCTGCCTCGTGGGCACCTCGGATCTTGGGTAGGGGGTCCCGAACTGTGCGTCTAAGGCTAACGGTAACAGGGGGTGGGGGACACGATGTTTACCCAGGTTTGGGCCCTCTCGATGGAGGTAATACCCTACTTCCTGCTTGATTGATCTTGATGATATGAGTATTACAAGAGTTGATCTACCACGAGATCGTAGAGGCTAACCCTAGAAGCTAGCCTATGATTATGATTGTTGTTGTCCTACGGACTAAACCCTCCGGTTTATATAGACAACAGAGGGGGCTAGGGTTACACAAAGTAGGTTACATAGAAGGGAATCTACATATCCGAATCGCCAAGCTTGCCTTCCACGCAAAGGAGAGTCCAACCCGGACACGTGACGAAGTCTTCAATCTTGTATCTTCATAGTCCAACAGTCCGGCATAAGCATATAGTCCGGCTGCCCGAGGACCCCCTAATCCAGGACTCCCTCAGTAGCCCCTGAACCAGGCTTCAATGGCGATGAGTCCGGCGCGCAGATTGTCTTCGGCATTGCAAGGCGGGTTCCTTCTCCGAATACTCCAAAGTAGATCTTGAACACAAGAATCGTGTCCGGCTCTGCAAAACAAATTCCACATACCACCATAGAGAGAAAAATATATCACGAGTCTAATCTGCTAACAATTTTTCATAGCGTAACATCACGCCGCGGCCTGGTTATTTATTCAAACCGCTTGTCCAACCTGCCACAACACCTCCTGCGAGGCGGTTTTATTGGCACGTCTTGTCGAAGCAGAGATCATGTCCCCTTATCACGGGATTCTCATCAATATCAGCGTGGGTAACCCAACCGTTCCATTAGTATTACCCCTTGAATTAGGCAAGTTCCAAACGGCCACGCGGGGGACGCTTGATATTCATCCCCTTTATAAAGAGGTCAAGACCTGTCCTTTTCTTTCCATGCTCGACACTTCCCTTCCCCTACCTCGAGTTCCAACACCCAAGGTTTTAGTCCAAGCGCTGCCGGACCTTCAACCATGTCAGGATCCAACCTGCAAGGCCGGTGGATGGCCTCTTCCGTCACGGAGGAGGACATCAAAAAGCTTAGAGAGGCTAGGTATCTGACCGCCGAAATCCTTCATAGACTTCCTGCTCAAGGGCAAGTTATCCCTACTCCCAAACCCAACGAGAGTGTCGTATTCATTTCCCACTTCCTCCGCGGGCTAGGCTTCCGTATTCACCCCTTTGTTAGAGGGATCATGTTCTATTATGGGCTAGATTTCCATGATCTAGCTCCCGATTCATTCCTCCACATCTCAACGTTTATCGTTGTGTGTGAGGCCTTCCTCCGCATTACCCCACACTTCGGCTTATGACTCAAGACCTTCACTGTCAAGCCGAATATGATCAACGGGCGACACGAGGAGTGCGGAGGCGCTATAATAAGCAAGGGTGTCGATGCTTTATGGCCAAAGGGCTCTTTCTCGGAAGCTTCTGACCTATGGCAGCGGGAGTGGTTTTATATCACCGCGCCCCGAGGGGGGAAGTGGGCGGCTGCCCCGGCCTTCCGCTCTGCCCCTCCGCCATAGCTTGCATCATGGGTCAACAAGGGGTAGGACTGGGGATCGATAAACGACGTGCTGATACTGCAAAGCCGCATTCGGGATTTCCAAAAGAGGGATATTTGTCTTGTCAAAGTAATCCAAGTAATGCTAGTTCGTTAGGTCCTGCCATGCCAACGTCGACCTCTCCGTATGTTGGAGTTCAACCCGGAAGGACCGCGAACTGTTCAACACTTCTTTGGCATGACACTTGATGGGATGTATCAATCATTCTTCGGACCATGAATAAAGTGTCCGAACACAATAGAGGATTCGGGCCTCTCATTCAACCGCCCCGATACCCAAGTAAGTAACTCCATAACTGATCATGCTGTCATTTATATTTGTCACAACATTATTCTGAAAAACCACTCTCGTCCAGGACTGGATAAGAAAGGCGGAGGGGATCAGGTGTTCGGCTCGTCTTCCCGAAGATTCGCCGGATCCTGTACTAACCAGGATGCTGGCTCGCGCACCTTATCAAGTGTCAACAGGGGAGGACAAGGAGGGGAATGAGGAAGCCAAAAGTGGACTTCATGCTGGAGGTACGTTACGCATCCAAACTGGGGAAATTAGTACCCTTGTGTCAGGGGGTGAACGGGGAGGGAATCCTAGCATCCCTCCTCCCCATGGGAGGAAAAGGGCCATTCCCGATGATTTGGAAGCAGAAGTCTCCAAACGAGGGAAGAAATCTGCACCAGGGGACCCTGCCCTAGAGGGCAACCTTACCGCACAACGCCCACAAGGGGGCCAGCCATCAACCGAGACGTAAGTGAACAAAGGTACTTAGTAAGCATACCCCGTTCTTTTCTTGAGAATAACAATCGAGGCGTATGTTTTGTAGTTTGGCCGATAGCCTCCCTCGACAATCTTCCGGAGATGATGGAGAGCGAAACGCCTCCTCCTACTTCTCCGCCTCATAAGGCGGACGACCATGAGGTGTCGTCCCGGAGGATCTCTCCTGATCTACAAAGGCTAGAAGGTAACTCTTCGGCTGCCCGAGGTCCGGGGGGTTCGGCTCCTAGAGAGACCAACAGTAGAAGCCCCAGACTGTCCGACATGCAGCCGGATACATTGACAGGCCTTCTGCGGCAGGCTCCCATCTCAGAGGCACATCGCACCTTAATGGGTACGGTGGTTGAGAGGATTTCATCCGCAAAAAGTGGGTTGAATGAAGCTTTTACGAGCCTGCTAAGAGGCTTTGAGGTACGTAATAAAAAAAATTCTTTGATTGTATCATAAACGCAAAGTGCACTGTGTATAGATAGTAGCCCCTAACACTCTGGTTTCTATCCAAACGGAGCGATTAGAGGATCAAAAATAGAAATAATCTCAGGTGATGATTTTGCCAATTTCGTACACAGGCTGCTGCAGCCCCGGCTGCTACCCGAGCTGCTGAATTTGCCGAACTAAAGCGGCAACTTGATTTGGCGGATGAGGACATCACACTTGTCAACAAGCGGCTTGACGAAGCACAAGGTATGTATTTTTGGGCGGCAGCAAATGTGAATGAGAGTATGATGCTGGGATTTACAATATTCCCTGACTGCAGATGGTGCTGCCGCTGTGGAGACCCTTCGGGCTGAGCTTGCCCAGGCCAAGGAGCAAGCTAGGAGAAGCAATGCGGCTACCGAGAAGGCAGCAAGTGAATTGAAAGCCGAACAGGCTGCCCATCGCCGGAGTGAGGATAGAATGGCCAAGATGGCCCTGGAGCTACAGGAGGCCGCTAGCCAATATGAGCTTCTCAAAAAAGAGAATCAAGTGAAAACAGCTGACCTTGAGAAGGCCTTGCAAGCAGCAAAGGAAACTCGCTCTGAGATCAGAGCGGCTCAGGAGGAGCTCTGGCAAGCCGGTGAGATCGCGGCTGGGAAGCCTTTTTGCTGTGAACTAAATTCGGCGATCCGAAGTATGCCCATCTTGATCAATTATGGAGTTCTCCTGACGCATACTTAGATTTGTCAAAGAGTGTTGTCGACGCGACACCGTATTTCCAAGATCAAGAAGATCATGAAACAGAAAGGTTATTCTGGTCACAGTTCAGTGCTCCGAAGCGTCCGCTGCTGTTGAACGAGCAAATGGCCGAATGGGCCGAGCTCCATTGGTTACCCGGGCTTTCCATGAGGGCTGTCGTTGATCACCTATGGCCGAAGGAACCAAGTCCGGATAGTTATTTTGGGTTAGTGCAACGATTTCTTCGTGTTGTGCCGCATATCAACGCTGTCAAGAGGTCGGCGTGCATAGAGGGTGCGCGGATGGCTCTTGCTCGTGTGAAGACATATTGGGCGAAAATGGAGGCCACCGATATTGCAACCGGGGGTCCGCCCAGGGGCCAGGACTCGCCCGAGCACTATTTTCAAGAAGAAATAGAAGGTGCATGTATAATAGAGGCTCAGTGCTCAAAGGATGCCATGTTCGAGTGACATATAATTTGATTGTAAAAACAATGCTTTTGAGAATAAAGGCTATATTTATACTTTTGCCCTTGAAGTATTGTAGTGCCTCGTGCAGCCGTTTATGTATATATGTATATAACCTGAAAGTTTGTAGTCGTCGGCTTCAGCCCCCTCGCGTATAACGCGGGGGTGTTCGGAAAAGCACGTAATCACACTTGATCCAACGTCTTGGTCCATTAAGGAGGTGATAGTGTGGCGAACGAGGCAATCGGACTATATAGCTTTAACACTTTCACTTAGCCATATGAGTTTGACGGTGGGGCTACTGTATAGCCCCTGGTATGCCCGCGTTTATCCGAATATGGTGCTTGCGCATACATGACTGGGAAACCGATCCTTCGTTAAGGTGGAGGAATCATGAAGATTCCGCTAAGTCATCGAGTGGTTGACCAGTCTCTCGCTGTATCATGACAGTCAGTTTTCGACTTCCTCTACTGAGGTGCTCATCCAGAATAACTAGGGCACAATCACAGTAGTTCTCCTTTGGTCGCCTTAGCTGATAAAATATAACGTAAGGTAGCAAAACCCAGGAGCCGGGCAAACCCAACATTTTACCAAACACATGATTCAGAGCTGATGCATATAAGGCCAAACTCGCGACGCCGAACACTCCCGAAGGTATTAGGACTTTACAACATATACTGAGCTGAATACAGCCCTCGATAATGAGCCCTGAATTTCAAGGTACATACATCGATCCGGCGTGACAAAGGAGCGTCTGTGGTGAGAGCATAGATCTCAAAACACACTGGTTGCTACCTTTATAACTTTTATTTTAGTGTGGCGAATGATAAGTTTGCCAGTAACGCTGGTATCCCTCTCGGTCATTTGAAATGCCAGGAGGGTATTGATAACCCACAAGTGTAGGGGATCGCAACAGCTTTCGAGGGTGAAGTACAACCCAAATTTATTGATTCGACACAAGGGGAGCCAAAGAATATTCTTGAGTATTAGCAGTTGAGTTGTCAATTCAAACACACCTGGATAACTTAGTATCTACAGCAAAGTATTTAGTAGCAAAAGTGGTATGATAATAAAGGTAATGGTAGCAACAGTAAAGATAAATGTTTTTGGGTTTTTGTAGTAGGTGTAATAGTAGCAACGGAAAAGTAAATAAGCGAAGAACAATATGCGAAAAGCTCGTAGGCAATGGATCAGTGATGGATAATTATGCCGGATGCGATTCCTCATGCAATAGTTATAACATAGGGTGATATAGAATTAGCTCCAATTCATCAATGTAATTTAGGCATGTATTCCGTAAATAGTCATACGTGCTTATGGAAAAGAACTTGCATGACATCTTTTGTCCTACCCTCCCGTGGCAGCGGGGTCCTAGTGGAAACTAAGGGATATTAAGGCCTCCTTTTAATAGAGAACCAGACCAAAGCATTAACACATAGTGAATACATGAACTCCTCAAACTACGGTCATCACCGAGAAGTATCCCGATTATAGTCACTTCGGGGTTGTCGGATCATAACACATAATAGGTGACTATAGACTTGCAAGATAGGATCAAGAACACACATATATTCATGAAAACATAATAGGTTCAGATCTGAAATCATGGCACTCGGGCCCTAGTGACAAGCATTAAGCATAGCAAAGTCATAGCAACATCAATCTTAGAACATAGTGGATACTAGGGATCAAACCCTAACAAAACTAACTTGATTACATGATAAGTCTCATCCAACACATCACCGTCCAGCAAGCCTACGATGGAATTACTCACGCACGGCGGTGAGCATCATGAAATTGGTGATGGAGGATGGTTGATGATGATGACGACGACGAATCCCCCTCTCCGGAGCCCCGAACGGACTCCAGATTGGCCCTCCCAAGAGAGATTAGGGCTTGGCGGCGGTTCCGTGTCGTAAAACGCGATGAAACTTTCTCTCTGATTTTGTTCTCCCCGAGACGGAATATATGGAGTTGGAGTTGAGGTCGGTGGAGGTCTAGGGGGCCCACGAGATAGGAGGCCGCGCCCTAGGGGGAGCGCCCCCCTGTCTCGTGGACAAGCTGTGGGCCCCCTGGCATTAATTCTTTCGACAAAAATTCTTATTAATTCCAAAAAGTACCTTCGTGGATTTCCAGGGCATTCTGAGAACTATTCTTTTCTACACATAAAACAACATCATGGCAGTTCTGCTAAAAACAGCGTCAGTCCGGGTTAGTTTCATGCAAATAATGCAAGTTAGAGTCCAAAACAAGGGCAAAAGTGTTTGGAAAAGTAGATACGTTGGAGACGTATCAACTCCCCCAAGCTTAAACCTTTGCTTATCCTCAAGCAATTCAGTTGATAAACTGAAAGTGATAAAGAAAAACTTTTACAAACTCTGTTTGCTCTTGTTGTTGTAAACATGAAAAGCCAGCATTCAAGCTTCAGCAAATATTATGAACTAACCGTATTCACAATAACACTTAGCTCTCACAATTACTCATATCATTAGCATAATCAGCTAGCGAGCCATAATAATAAAACTCGGATGACAACACTTTCTCAAAATAATCATAACATGATATAACAAAATGGTATCTCGCTAGCCCTTTCTGAGACCGCAAAACATAAATGCAGAGCACCTTTAAAGATCAAGGACTGACTAAACATTCTAATTCATGGTAAAAGAGATCCAGTCAAGTCATACCCAATATAAACCAGTAATAATGAATGCAAATGACAGTGTGCTCTCCAGCGGGTGCTTTTAATAAGAAGGATGATGACTCAACATAAAAGTAAATAGATAGGCCATTCGCAGAGGTATGCAGGGATTTGTAGAGGTGCCAGAGCTCGATTTTAAAATAGAGATTGAATAACATTTTGAGCGGTATACTTTTGCTGTCAACGCAACAACTATGAGATGGTTGTATCTTCCATACTATATGCATTATAGGCAGTTCCCAAACAGAATGGTAAAGGTTTATACTCCCCCGACCACCAACAAGCATCAATCCATGGCTTGCTCGACACAACGAGTGCCTCCAACATACAACAGCCCTGGGGGAGTTTTGTTTAATTATTTTGATTTGGTTTGATCTTTTTGGATCACGGGACTAGGCATCCCGGTTACCGGCCCCTTTCTCGTGAATGAGGAGCGGAGTCCACTCCTCTTGAGAATAACCCACCTAGCATGGAAGATATAGGTAGCCCTAGTTGTAACATGAGCTGCTCGAGCATACAAAATAGAATTTCATTTGAAGGTTTGGAGTTTGGTACATACAAATTTACTTGGAACGGCAGGTAGATACCACATATAGGTAGGTATAGTGGACTCATATGGAGCAACTATGGGGTTTAAGGAGTTTGGATGCACAAGCAGTATTCCCGCTTAGTACAGGTGAAGGCTAGCAAAAGACTGGGAAGCGACCAATTGAGAGAGCGACAACAGTCATAAGCATGCATTAAAATTAATTCACACCAAGTACAAGCATGAGTAGGATATAATCCACCATGAACATAAATATCGTGAAGGCTATGTTGATTTGATTCAACTACATGCATGAACATGTGCCAAGTCGAGTCACTCAATTCATTCAAAGGAGGATACCATCCCATCATATCACATCATAATCATTCTAATAGCATGTTGGCACACAAGGTAAACCATTATAACTCATAGCTAGTCAAGCATGGCACAAGTAACTATAATCTATAAACATCATTGCAAATATGTTTACTTCATAATAGCTGACTCAGGAACGATGAACTCATGATATTTACAAAAACAAGAGAGGTCGAGTTCATACCAGTTTTTCTCATCCCAATAAGTCCATCATATATCGTCATTGTTGCCTTTCACTTGCACGACTGAACGATGTGTATAATAATAAGAGTGCACGTGCATTGGACTAAGCTGGAATCTGCAAGCATTCAACTCAAGAGAGATGACAAGTAATATGGGCCCTAAATTAAATAAACAATCATGCATATAAGAGCCACTAAGAATTTTCAATATGGTCTTCTCGACCCCCAAAGGAAAGAAAAGAAAATAAAACTATTTACACGGGAAAGCTCCCAACAAGTAAAAGAAGAACGAGAAATCTTTTTGGGTTTTCATTTTAATTTTACTACAGGCAAGGGAATTAAACTAACTAATTTTTTTGGTTTTTTCTTAAGGTTTATCAAACACACAAGAAGAAAACTAGAAAAAGAAATTTAAACTAGCATGGATAATACAATGAAAGAGTATGAGCACCGACGACTAGTTTGTGAACATGAATGTAAAGTCGGTGAGAAATATGTACTCCCCCAAGCTTAGGCTTTTGGCCTAAGTTGGTTTAATACCAAGGACCGCCGCTACTCTCCCCAGTGTACTGGGAGGTGTAATCAGGATACCACTGGCTGGTCATCTCCGGATCCCACTGGACAGATGATGCACGATAAGGGTCCAGCTCAAGTTCCGGTTCTGGAGTAAAAGCTTGATCTCGATGATTGTTCACCGCCTCCGGTGTGATGAGAAAATTTTATGCCAGCAAATCAAACAACAAAGGCGCAGGCAAAATAATAATCTCAAAGTGTTTCTTATTGAATCTAAGTTTATACAAGAGCATCCTATCTTCGTTGTCAACAATAAACTTGTGTGCTACCATGCTCTTGTAATCTAAAATGTGAGGAGGCAATATTGTCTCCTTTTCCTCATGGTGCCTAATGGGTATCTAAAAATGTCTAGCAAGACGTGCAGCATAGATACCTCCAAATATGGGGCCTTTTGTATGATTCAGGGCTAGCCGTTTAGCAACGACGACACCCATATTAAAAGTATTGTCTCCCAGCAGAGCATGTTGAAGAATAATAATATCTGGAACGCTCAAACTTCCACTATTTCCACGACCAATCAAGCATCTACTAGCAAATATGGCAAAGTAGCGTAAAACAGGAAAGTGTATGCTAGAGACCTTCGCCTCGGAGCCCTTCTTTGGCTCCTCTACAACAATAGTATTAACAAAGCCACCCACATCTTCATGATGGGGTTCATCTAATTCTCCCTCATAAGGTATCCTACATATCGCGCAAAACTGACGTAAAGACATTTCTTTGAATTCATCATATAAATGAAATGATACTGCAGGCAGTGATTTCTTAGAATAATAATAAAAGTTTTGTATGAAAGTATTGGTAAGTAAGAGATACTAATCGATTCGGTTATTGATGAAAGCGGTGAGGCCTGTAGTCTTGATTAAAGCATAAAAGTCTTCATGAATTCCAGCCTCTTTCAAGAAATCCTCGCATGGCCATTCACATGACCGTACTTCCGCTAAGCGAGGAAGATTATACTTGGCTTTTTCCTTCCCTTTGGCTTCTTTTTCCTGGGAGCTTTGGCTAGAAGAGCCCCTCAAAAGTTTCCTCAACATTTTCAAGCAACAATCTCCCAAAGCAGTTTTGTGAATGCAACTTTGAGCTAGGAGATCAAAAACCACAGCAAAACGAGCTAGAACTCGTGCTTGAGCTGGATGGAAATTTTTTTTGGGTAGAAGGTGAAGTGTGTGGGTGCTGGCATAAGTGGAGGGGAGCCACCAGGGGCCCACGAGATAGGGGGGCGCGCCCTACATGGGGGGGGGGGCGCCCTCCTCTCTCATGGTCTGGTGCTTGCCCCTCCTGCAGTGTTTTCAGTGCCTGAAATCCTCAAATTTTCCAGAAAAATTCATACTAAATTTGCAGGGCATTTGGAGCACTTTTATTTTTGGACTATTTTTTAATGCACGGATAATTCAGAAAACAGACGGATAATACTATTTTTTCTTTATTTATTCTAAATAACAGAAAGTAAAAAGAGGGTACAGAAGGTTGTGCCTTCTAGTTTCATCCATCTCGTGATCATCAAAATGAACCCGCTAACAAGGTTGATCAAGTCTTGTTAACAAACTCATTCCGAATAACACGGAACTGGAGAAATTTCGAATAACACTAAGTTACCTCAACGGGGATATGAAAATCCCCAACAATAAGAATATCATACTTTTTCTTGACAGTAGGGAGAGGAAATTCAAAACCTCCAAAAATTATAGTTGGAACTTTTTCAATAGAATTGATGCTATGAACTTGAGATTGTTTCCTCGGAAAGTGTACCGTATGCTCATTACCATTAACATGAAAAGTGACATTGCCTTTGTTGCAATCAATAACAGCCCCTGCAGTATTAAGAAAAGGTCTACCAAGGATAATAGACATACTATCGTCCTCGGAATATCAAGAATAACAAAGTCCGTTAAGATAGTGACATTTGCAACCACAACAGGCACATCCTCACAAATACCGACAGGTATAGCAGTTGATTTATCAGCCATTTGCAAAGATATTTCAGTAGGTGTCAACTTATTCAATTCAAGTCTACGATATAAAGAGAGAGGCATAACACTAACACCGGCTCCAAGATCACATAAAGCAGTTCTAACATAATTTCTTTTAATGGAGCATGGTATAGTTGGAACACCCGGATCTCCAAGTTTCTTTGGTATTCCACCCTTAAAAGTGTAATTAGCAAGCATGGTGGAAATTTCAGCTTCCGGTATCTTTCTTTTATTTGTGATGATATCCTTCATATACTTAGCATAAGGATTTACTTTAAGCATATCAGTTAAGCGCATACGTAAGAAAATAGGTCTAATCATTTCAGCAAAGCGCTCAAAATCCTCATCATCCTTTGACTTGGATGGTTTAGGAGGAAAGGGCATGGGTTTCTGAACCCATGGTTCTCTTTCTTTACCGTGCTTCCTAGCAACAAAATCTCTCTTATCATAACGTTGATTCTTTGATTGTGGGTTATCAAGATCAACAACAGGTTCAATCTCTACATCATTGTTTTTGCTAGGTTGAGCATCAACATGAACATTATCATTAACATTATCACTAGGTTCATGTTCATCACCTGATTGTGTTTCAGCATCAGAGATAGAAATATCATTGGGATTCTCAGGTGTGTCTACAGTAGGTTCACTAGAAGCATGCAACGTTCTATCGTTTTCTTCTTCTTCTTTTTAGAAGAACTAGGTGCCTCTAAATTATTTCTCTGAGAATCTTGCTCGATTCTCTTAGGGTGGCCTTCAGGATACAAAGGTTCCTGAGTCATTCTACCAGTTCTAGTAGCCACTCTAACGGCAAAGTCATTTTTATTATTCAATTCATCAAGCAAATCATTTTGAGCTTTGAGTACTTGCTCAGCTTGAGTAGCAACCATAGAAGCATATTTGCTAATGCGGTGAAGTTCATCTTTAACTCTAGCCAGATTATCACCTACGCGTCCTATCTCGAAAGCATTATTCTTTAACTCTCTACCAACATAAGCATTAAAACTTTCTTGTCTAGCCATAAAGTCATCAAATTCATCTAAGCATGGGCTATGAAATTTAGTAGAGGGTATTTCAACTTTATCATATCTATAGAGAGAATTTACCTTTACTACCTGTGTCGGGTTATCAAGACAATGTGGTTCTTCAGGCAGTAAATTAAGACCATGTATTTCTTCAATAGGTGGTAAATTCTTAACATCTTCACCTTTAATACCTTTTTTTTCATTGACTTCTTTGCCTCTTGCATTTCTTCAGGACTAAGAAATAAAACACCTCTCTTCTTCAGAGTGGGTTTAGGAATAGGCTCAGGAGTTGGCTCAATTGGTTCAGGAATTACTTCAGGAACTGGCTCGGGAAGAGTCCAATTATTTTCATTAGTCAACATATTATTCAATAATATTTCAGCTTCGTCGATTGTTCTTTCCCTGAAAACACAACCAATACAACTATCCAAGTAGTCCTTGGAAGCATCGGTTAGTCCATTATAAAAGATATCAAGTATTTCATTTTTCTTAAGTGGATGATCAGGCAAAGCATTAAGTAACAGGAGAAGCCTTCCCCAAGCTTGTGGGAGACTCTCTTCTTTGATTTGCACAAAATTATATATTTCCCGCAAGGCAGCTTGTTTCTTATGAGCAGGGAAATATTTAGCAAAGAAGTAATAAATCATATCCTGGGGACTACGCACACAACCAGGAGCAAGAGAATTATACCAAGTCTTGGCATCACCCTTTAATGAGTACTGAAATATCTTAAGGATGTATAAATAGCGAGACTTCTCATCATGAGTGAACATGGTGGCTATATCATTCAACTTGGTAAGATGTGCCACAATAGTTTCAGATTCAAGGCCATAAAAAGGATCAGATTCAACTAAAGTAATAATATCAGGATCAACAGAGAATTCATAATCCTTATCAGTAACACAGATAGGTGAAGTAGCAAAAGCAGGATCGGGTTTCATTCTAGCATTAAGAGACTATTGCTTCCATTTAGCTAATAATTTCTTAAGATCATTTCTATCATTGCAGGCAAGAATTTCCATAGCAGCTGCTTCATTTATAACATAACCCTTAGGAACAACAGGTAATACATAATCATTGGGGTAACGTTCATCATCACTATCATCAATAATAGGTTCTTCAATATTTTCATCCCCCCTAACTCTAGCAAGTTGTTCATCTAGAAATTCACCTAATGACAAAGTAGTATCACGCACAGAAGTAGTTTCATCTTGCATAGCAGAAGTGGCATCATCAATAACATGTGACATATCAAAATTCATAGCAGTAGTAGGTTTAGGTGTCGCAAGCCTACTAATAACAGAAGGAGAATCTAATGCAGAGCTAGATGGTAGTTCCTTACCTCGCCTCGTAGTTGAGGGCAAAATCTTGGTCTTAGCGTCTTTCAAGTTCTTCATAGTGATCAACAGATATAAATCCCAAGTGACTAAGAGAATAGAGCTATGCTCCCCGGCAACGGCGCCAGAAATTAGTCTTGATAACCCACAAGTGTAGGGGATCGCAACAACTTTCGAGGGTGAAGTACAACCCAAATTTATTGATTCGACACAAGGGGAGCCAAAGAATATTCTTGATTATTAGCAGTTGAGTTGTCAATTCAACCACACCTGGATAACTTAGTATCTACAGCAAAGTATTTAGCAGCAAAAGTGGTATGATAATAAAGGTAACGGTAGCAACAGTAAAGATAAATGTTTTTGGGTTTTTGTAGTAGTTGTAACAGTAGCAACGGAAAAGTAAATAAGCGGAGAACAATATGCGAAAAGCTTGTAGGCAATGGATCAGTGATGGATAATTATGCCGGATGCGATTCCTCATGCAATAGTTATAACATAGGGTGATATAGAATTAGCTCCAATTCATCAATGTAATTTAGGCATGTATTCCGTAAATAGTCATACATGCTTATGGAAAAGAACTTGCATGACATCTTTTGTCCTACCCTCCCGTGGCAGCGGGGTCCTAGTGGAAACTAAGGGATACTAAGGCCTCCTTTTAATAGAGAACCAGACCAAAGCATTAACACATAGTGAATACATGAACTCCTCAAACTACGGTCATCACCGAGAAGTATCCCGATTATTGTCACTTCGGGGTTGTCGGATCATAACACATAATAGGTGACTATAGACTTGCAAGATAGGATCAAGAACACACATATATTCATGAAAACATAATAGGTCTAGATCTGAAATCATGGCAGTCGGGCCCTAGTGACAAGCATTAAGCATAGCAAAGTCATAGCAACATCAATCTCAGAACATAGTGGATACTAGGGATCAAACCCTAACAAAACTAACTTGATACATGGTAAATCTCATCCAACCCATCACCGTCCAGCAAGCCTACGATGGAATTACTCACGCACGGAGGTGAGCATCAAGAAATTGGTGATGGAGGATGGTTGATGATGACGACGACGATGAATCCCCCTCTTCGGAGCCCCGAACGGACTCCAGATCAGCCCTCCCGAGAGAGATTAGGGCTTGGAGGCGGCTCCGTGTCGTAAAACGCGATGAAACTTTCTCTCAGATTTTTTTCTCCCCGAGACGGAATATATGGAGTTGGAGTTGAGGTCGGTGGAGGTCCAGGGGGCCCACGAGATAGGAGGCCGCGCCGTAGGGGGGGGGGCTCGCCCCCCTGTCTCGTGGATAGGCTGTGGGCCCCCTGGCATTAATTCTTTCGCCAAAAGTTCTTATTAATTCCAAAAAGTGCCTCCGTGGATTTCCAGGACATTCCAAGAACTTTTCTTTTCTACACATAAAACAACATCATGGCAGTTCTGCTGAAAACAGCATCAGTCCGGGTTAGTTTCATTCAAATCATGCAAGTTAGAGTCCAAAACAAGGGCAAAAGTGTTTGGAAAAGTAGATACATTGGAGACGTATGAGGTATAAGCCAACAAAAGACAATAAAAAGGTTTACACAGGGTCTTAATTTAAAAAAGAAACCTTTGAACAGGGCCCTGCTGCACGTCTGCGCCTTTGTCTCCATTGTGTCGTATCCTTGAAGGGTGTAGCACGATGGTCATCTGTAAAAAAAGGAAAAACCCAGGTTAAAGAATCTGGTGTGACTGTGCGAAGAGTTGGTTATTCGTAATGAACCATGATCGTTCAATTTCTTGAGTATTTAGTTGGATCAAGCCAAACTATGGGCCCCTTTATATGCGGGCAGCCCCTAGCACCCCATATGGGGGCGTATCCATTGGTCAAGCTCAGGTTTATCTGAGCCGCTACACCTAGGTGTGCACCGGACACGTCTAGCTGTGTCCGTGGTCTTGAAGACTGATGATTTTCTCTGATTGAAAGGCCATTGTGTGGTTCGGCTGCAAGAGCCGCCACGTATTCTTCCGTACGAAGAGAGCGTTCCGT
The DNA here is from genome assembly GCF_018294505.1 of Triticum aestivum. Taxonomy (NCBI): domain Eukaryota; kingdom Viridiplantae; phylum Streptophyta; class Magnoliopsida; order Poales; family Poaceae; genus Triticum; species Triticum aestivum. The sequence continues at coordinate 836,130,814 of NC_057801.1, read as the reverse complement.
GTTTCCGCTTATTGTAATGACGCCACGTGGACCGGGCATCTTGAGTTTGAGGTTAGCGTAGTGTGGGACGGCATTGAAACGGGCGAAGCCCGTTCTTTCGAGTAGTGCGTGATAGCCACTTCGAAATGGAGCAATGTCGAAGATTAGTTCTTTGCTTCGAAAGTTATCGGGAAAACCGAATACAACTTCCAATGTTAGAGAGCCCATGCAGTGGGCTTCTACGCCTGGTATTACTCCTTTAAAGGTAGTATTGCTTTGGTTGATTCTCGACGAATCTATCCCCATCTTGCAGACAGTGTCCTGATATATCAGATTGAGACTACTGTCGCCGTCCATAAGGACTCGGGTAAGGTGGTATCCGTCGAGTATTGGGTCGAGCACTAAAGCAGCTGAACCCCCATGACGGATACTAGTTGGATGATCCCTGCGATCAAAAGTGACCGGGCAGGCCGACCATAGATTAAATTTTGGGGCGACGGGATCTACAGCGTATATGTCTCAAAGTGCGCGCTTGCGCTCCCTCTTTGGGACGTGGGTGACGTAAATCATGTTCTCTGTTTTGACCTCCGGTGGAAATCTCTTCTGCCCCTGGTGTTCGGCTGGCGAGATTCATCCTCGTCTTCACTTGGTGGCTCCTTCCCTTTGTGTTCGGCGTTTAACTTGCCGGCCTACTTGAAGACCCAGCATTCTCTGTTGGTGTGATTTGCAGGTTTGTCGGGGGTGCCATGAATCTGACAAGACGTGTCTAGGATTTTATTTAGGCTGGACGGACCATCTCTGTTGCCTTTGAATGGCTTTTTCCATTGACCAGGCCGAGAGCCCCTGAATCCGGCATTTATCGCTGTATTGTCTGGGCTGTCTTCACTATTGCGGTGTTTGTTTTTGTTGCGTCTTGGTTTTCCATTGCCATCCCTAATTTCGGATGTGCCTGGATCGCTGGTGCTGCTACGGGCCAACCAACTATCTTCGCCCACGCAAAAGCGGGTCATAAGGGTTGTTAGGGCTGCCATCGTCCTTGGCTTTTCCTGGCCGAGGTGTCTGGCAAGCCATTCGACCCGGATACTGTGTTTGAAAGCTGCTAGGGCTTCGGCATCCGGACAGTCAACGATTTGGTTCTTCTTGGTGAGAAACCTGTTCCAAAGCTTTCGGGCTGACTCTCCAGGTTGTTGGATTATGTGTCTCAAATCGTCTGCATCCGGAGGTCGGACATAGGTCCCTTGAAAACTAGCCCTGAAAGCGTCCTCGAGTTCCTCCCAGCTTCCAATGGAATTTTCGGGGAGGCTTTTCAACCAGTGCCAGGCTGGTCCTTTCAACTTGAGGGGCATGTATTTGATGGCGTGGAGATCATCTCCTCGAGCCATATGGATGTGAAGAATAAAGTCCTCAATCCAGACCACAGGGTCTGTCATTCTGTCATATGCCTCGATGTTTACGGGTTTAAACCCTTCTGGGAATTCATGATCCAGCACCTCATCGGTGAAACACAGGGGGTGTGCAGCGCCCCTGTACTTAACTGTGTCGTGGCATGGGTCCAACGGCTGTAGTGTTTGGTGTTGATTCCGAACTGGTGGTCGATCAGTATAATCGGTTTTGTGGCCGTGGTCCTGCGTAGGGACATTTTTCCTAGATTTGTAGATGGACCTGGTTATGCCGGCTCTTCTGTCCAGATGCTCACGTAGGTCGTGTTCCTGGTACTTTCCTGCAACTCCTTTCCTTTATTGGGAGGGGTGCTGATTTGTGTTTGGAGTTATTAGCCGCTCTGTCTCGGCCATGAGGTGGTCGGTCTGGCAGATCGGCCGTATTGTTTTTCGGTGGTATGGGCATGATAGCCTCGTCGTCGAATTCGGGCAGCAGCTTGTGTTTTGGATAACTCTTTGTTTGGCGATCACCGTCGTATTTTTCCTCAGTGTCGAGAACTTCGTTCCATCTTTGGTTGGGTGTATCCTGCGCGGCTTTAAGCCGTTGCTTCTGCTTCTTTAAGCTCCTCGTGGTGGCAATAAGTCTATTTTGGAGCTGCTCTTGTTCCAACTAGTTTTCCGGGATGATACGTGTATCATCATCTGGACTGTTCTCCTCTTCGGGGACATGTTTATAAGCTTTTTCTTCAGCATCACTGTGATCGGACAGCGGCCCTGGACTGTGTTCGCCGTCTCCTTGCTCGTCCTGCTCTATCGCTGGATCTGCGGTGTTTTTGTCATTTTCGGCGTTGTCCGGGGTGTTATTCTTTGTTGAGCTGGTATCGTTGTTTTTGCTATGGCGGAGTTTGGAGCGGCGCCGCTGACGCCGGCGCTTTGGCTGCTTCTCAGGAGGATTATCCTTGGTTGCATCCTTTTGATCATCGCCATTGTTTTCACTGGGTGCGTCCACCATGTATATGTCATACGATGAGGTGGCTGTCTAGCGCCCTGTGGGCGGTGTTTCTTGTTCGTCTCCGGCATCGTTGTCCATACCGTCAATGTCTTCGGAGTCGAAGTTAAGCATGTCGGTTAAGTCGTCGAAAGTGGCTATTAAGTGGGTGGTGGGTGGGCAACAAATTCCTTCGTCGTCCGCTTCCCACTCGAGCTAGACATAGTTCGGCCGAGAGTCCTCTAACAGGGAGAGAGACTTTAATGAATTTAGCATGTCGCCCAAGGGCGAGTGCGGAAAGATATCCACGGAGCTAAACTCCATGATCGGCGCCCAGTCAGGTACGGTGGCCGTGGATGTACACAGTTCAGAATCCATGGCCGAAAATGAGTCCGAGGGTCCGATGACACAGACCTCCTTGCAAGTGAGATCAGTGTTCGGCTCTATCGTTGCTGAGTGTGCGGCCTCCATGGCAGGGTCCATCCACCCGTCCTTGGATGGCACGATCTGCTCCGGATTTAGAGCCGGGGCAGTCGCAGGTGTGATCTCCTGATCACCGCCCGATGGCAGATCTAAGTCATGCTCATCGCGGGTGTAGGGCGCACCTGTCATGGGGTCCAATCCATCGAAGATCAAGTCTCCACGGATGTCGACAGTGTAGTTCAGGCTTCGAAACCTGACCTGATGGCCAGGGGCGTAGCTATCGATCTGCTCCAGATGGCCAAGCGAGTTGGCCCGTAGTGCGAAGCCACCGAATACAAAGATCTATCCGGGGTGAAAAACCTCCCCCTGGATTGCATCACTGTAGACGATTGAAGGAGCCATCAAGCCTTACGGTGACGACACAGTGAAACTCTCAATGAAAGCACCAATGTCGGTGTCAAAACCGGCGGATCTCGGGTAGGGGGTCCCGAACTGTGCGTCTAAGGCTAATGGTAACAGGAGGCGGGGGACACGATGTTTACCTACGTTCGGGCCCTCTCGATGGAGGTAATACCTTACTTCCTGCTTGATTGATCTTGATGATATGAGTATTACAAGAGTTGATCTACCACGAGATCGTAGAGGCTAACCCTAGAAGCTATCCTATGATTATGATTGTTGTTGTCCTACGGACTAAACCCTCCGGTTCATATAGACACCGGAGGGGGCTAGGGTTACACAGAGTCGGTTACAGAGAAGGGAATCTACATATCCGAATTGCCAAGCTTGCCTTCCATGCAAAGGAGAGTCCCACCCGGACACAGGACGAAGTCTTCAATCTTGTATCTTCATAGTCCAACAGTCCGACATAAGCATATAGTCCGACTTTCCGAGGACCCCCTAATCCAGGACTCCCTCACGTGTGCCCTCCGGACTCCGTTTTCTTGCACGATACTTTTTGTGGTCAGTAAAAATTCATTATAGAATCTCCCGAAGGTTTTGACCACCATACCACGACAAAATCCTCTGCTTTTGTTTCGAGCTGTTTTTCGGACAGATCTAGATCACCATGACGTCTTCAAGCACCCCCAAGGACAAGTTTTTCGAGAAGGTCATCAACCCCTACCTCACGGAGGTGCTGCAACACCCTCAAACCATTGAGGTGCGTGAGGGGGTGCTGCACATCCGCTATGTTGAGGGACCAAGGAGGACCGGAAGCGTGGAGACAAGACTCGAAACAATGAAACAACAAGTTTTCAAGTGCCAAGGGATGGTGGAACACGAACTCAACGCCAACCACATGATGATCGCGGAGTTCACCAACAACCACAAGTTGGATTCCAAGAACATTAGGGAGACCATTTTCAAGCTTCATGAGAAAATCGAGCACCTCCAAGCCCAGATCTATGACCTGCAAAACCAAAACTGTGAGTATGAATATAGATTCAAGAGGATGAATTTGGCTGCAGATTTGAGGATCCCGGAGACTCAATCATCCTTCTATGATGGTGAGCCTATGCCTTGGAAGACGGACGACAAGCCTACATCATCAACAACTCCATTATCACCACCTCCGAAGAAGGAGACATAATCACATGGGTATGGGCACTCCCCTTGGCAACTGCCAAGCTTGGGGGAGTTGCCCCGATATTGTATCACCATCACACTCCTATCTTTACCGTTTTTCTTAGTTTGATCCTTTTAGTAATATCTTGATCTATTAGAATAAAGTTTTATAATGATCTAGTTTTAAGTTTTGCTTTATGATTCCTCTATGTAATCGAGTCTGTGAGCTATATATAATAAAGATGAGTCTTGAGTCAAGGCCTTTGCTACCTTGCTATGACCGTGAGGGAATAAAAGTAAAAGAAAGAATAAAAAGAAATAAAGAGATCATATGGACCTTATGGAGAGTAATGACTTCACATATTAAGAGTATGATGAATAAAAGTTGTTGAGAGTTGGCAAACATAGTTTTGGTCATCGTTGCAATTAATAGGAAGTAATAAAGAAAGAGAGGTTCTCACATATAAATATATTATCTTGGACATCTTTTATGATTGTGAGCACTCATTAAAATATGACAAGCTAAAGAGTTGATGTTGGACAAGGAAGACAACGTAATAGGTTATGTTTTCTTATATCCGAAATAAAGTATATTGTCATGGATCATCCAACATGTTGAGCTTGCCCTTCCCCCTCATGCTAGCCAAATTCTTTGCACCAAGTAGAGATACTACTTGTGCTTCCAAAATATCCTTAAACCTGGTCTTGCAATGAGAGTCCACCATATCTACCTATGGATTGAGTAAGATCCTTCAAGTAAGTTGTCGATGTTGTATGCAATAAAAATTGCTCTCTAAATATGTATGACTTATTAGTATGGAGAAAATAAGCTTTATACGATCTTGTGATATGGAAGCAATAAAAGGGACGGACTGCATAATAAAGGTCCATATCACAAGTGGCAATACAAAATGATATTCTTTTGCATTAAGATTCCGTGCATCCAACCATAAAAGCACATGACAACCTCTGCTTCCCTCTGCGAAGGGCCTATCTTTTATTCTTGTATTATACATTATGCAAGAGTCATGGTGATCTTCACCTTTCCTTTTTACATTTTGTCCTTTGGCAAGCACCTTATGTTGGAAAGATCCTGATATATATATCCAATTGGATGTAAGTTAGCATGAACTATTATTGTTGGCATTACCCTTGAGGTAAAAGATTGGGAGGCAACATTGTAAGCCCCTATCTTTCTCTGTGTCCAATTAAAACTTCATACCCATAAGTATTGCGTGAGTGTTAGCAATTGTGAAAGACTAAATGATAGTTGAGTATGTGGACTTGCTGAAAAGCTCTTATATTGACTCTTTCCGATGTTATGATAAATTGCAATTGCTTTAATGACCGGGAGCATAGTTTGTTAGTCCTCAATGAAGTTTCTGATTCATACTTGACATTGTGGATAGATTATTACTTGAGCATAAGAAATCATATGACAATATATATATATGTTGCTGTTATAAGAATGATAATGATGCCCTCATGTCCGTATTTTATTTTATCGACACCTCTATCTCTAAACATGTGGACATATTTTTCGTTATCGGCTTCCGCTTGAGGACAAGCGAGGTCTAAGCTTGGGGGAGCTGATACGTCCATTTTGCATCATGCTTTTATATCGATATTTATTGCATTATGGGCTGTTATTACACGTTCTGTCACAATACTTATGCCTTTTCTCTCTTATTTTACAAGGTTTACACGAAGAGGGAGAATGCCGGCAGCTGGAACTCTGGGCTGGAAAAGGAGCAAATATTAGAGACCTATTCTGCACAACTCCAAAAGTCCTGAAACTCCAAGGAAGTTATTTTTGGAATTAATAAAAAATACTGAGCGAAGAAAATACCAGAGGGGGGCCACCCACCATCCACGAGGGTGGGGGGCACGCCCTACCCCCCTGGGCGCGCCCCCTGCCATGTGGGCCCCATGGTAGGTCTCCGGTGCCCATCTTCTGCTATATGAAGTCTTTTACCCTGGAAAAAATCATAAGCAAGCTTTTGAGACGAGACACCACCGCCACGAGGCGGAACCTTGGCGGAACCAATCTAGGGCTCCAGCAGAGCTGTTCTGCTGGGGAAACATCCCTCCGGGAGGGGGAAATCATCACCATCGTGATCACCATCGATCCTCTCGTTGGGAGGGGGTCGATCTCCATCAACATCTTCACCAGCACCATCTCCTCTCAAACCCTAGTTCATCTCTTGTATCCAATCTTTGTCCCAAAACCTCAGATTGGTACCTGTGGGTTGCTAGTAGTGTTGATTACTCCTTGTAGTTGATGCTAGTTGGTTTATTTGGAGGAAGATCATATGTTCAGATCCTATATGCATATCAATACCCCTCTGATTATGAACATGAATATGATTTGTGAGTAGTTACGTTTGTTCCTGAGGACATAGGAGAAGTCTTGCTATAAGTAGTCATGTGAATTTGGTATTCGTTCGATATTTTGATGAGATGTATGTTGTCTTTCCTCTAGTGGTGTTATGTGAACGTCGACTACATGACACTTCACCATTGTTTGGGCCTAGAGGAAGGCATTGGGAAGTAATAAGTAGATGATGGCCTGCTAGAGTGACAGAAGCTTAAACCCTAGTTTATGAGTTGCTTTGTAAGGGGCTAATTTGGATTCATATGTTTCATGCTATGGTTAGGTTTACCTTAATACTTCTTTTGTAGTTGCGGACGCTTGCAATAGGGGTTAATCATAAGTGGGATGCTTGTCCAAGAAATGGCAGTACCCAAGCACCGGTCCACCCACATACCAAATTATCAAAGTAACGAACGTGAATCATATGAGCGTGATGAAAACTAGCTTGACGAATGAGGGAGTCCTAGATAAGGGGGTATCTGGACAGCCGGACTATATACTCTGGTCGGACTGATGGACTATGAAGATACAAGATGGAGGACTTCGTCCCATGTCCAGATGGGACTCTCCTTGGCATGGAAGGCAAGCTTGGCGATCCGGATGTAGATCCGCTCCTCTATAAACCGACCCTGTGTAACCCTAGCCCCCTCCGGTGTCTATATAAACCGGAGGGTTTAGTCTGTAGGACGGATCATCATTATCATCAACAATCATACCATAGGCTAGCTTCTAGGGTTTAGCCTCTCTGATCTTGTGGTAGATCCACTCTTGTAATACTCATATCATCAAGATCAATAAAGCAGGAAGTAGGGTATTACCTCCATCGAGAGGGCCCGAACCTGGGTAAACATCATGTCCCTAGTCTCCTATTAGCATTAGCCTTAGACGCACAGTTTGGGACCCCCTACCCGAGATTCGCCGGTTTTGACACCGACATTGGTGCTTTCATTGAGAGTTCCTCTATGTCGTTGCTATAAGGCTTGATGGCTCGTCTCGTTGTCAAGGACAACATCACCTCCGGGGGGGCCCTGGCTTTAGGCCAAACTCTCCGGTTGGGCGGCTTCGTTATGACCGCCCGATCGGCTGTTGCACCGACAATGACTTCTCAGGTCATTAAAAATAGCCTCCACGTTGATTCGGAATTTGCCAAACAGATGGATCCAATGGAGCTCTTCTCCCTCAATGAGCTCTTGGATCGCATCGCCGCCCTGGGCGTCGCTATGGACTATGACCGGATCGGGCTTAAACCTGATCAAAGGGAGATTCACTCTCCACCGGTCACCCATGAGATAGTGGTAGTGGAAGAGCATCATCCTAATTATCCCTCCACTTTGAGGACGAACTATGTACGAATTTCCGAGCTCTCCGAGCCGGACACCCGCTCGCGGGAGGACATGACCCCGGTCCCGGACTCAGGATCGGGGGGCGGGCCGATGAAATCGGGCAATGCCCCAGAACCCGAGCCGTTAATCTCGGAAGCTTCTTTGCCCTTGGATCCCAGACCGGGTTGGGATTCGGATTCAAATCCACCCACCCACCCAGATTTATCCAATCTTTCCCACATCAGACAAGAGCCCCAAGAAACAGTACATCACTACTGGCCCAGATTCCTCCTTGTGACAAACAGGGTCAAGGACTGTCGCGAGGTAGATGCAATGTCCCTCTTTTGCAAAAATTGCACGGACAAAGGGATTCTCAATGCTATAAGCCGCCGCGACATAGTACACTTTGCTGACTTAGCGACCATAGTGCAAAAGTACCACGCGATGGAAAGCGCCTGGAAAACCCAAACAAGTTTCTGGGACGGTCCGGTTCTGGCCAAATCCCCTGTCCGAACTAAAAGGGTAAACTCTCGTAAGTCACTCGATTCAAGGCTAAACGGGCCGTGCAAGATTCATAGCACATCAGATACTACGCCAACACATAGCCTTAGAGCATGTTGGATACAACGGCAGGTGGCAAAGAGCAGCGAAGATCTCCTCATAAAACATCCGCCGGAGACAACAATACGGTATTTACAGTCTTCGAGACTTTCGCCTCAAATAATAGGCGAAAGCAAGCTCAGCGCAGCCTCGCAGAAGTTTGCCACGTGGCAACAATAAACCCATGGAACGACACGGCTATAACCTACAATGCCAGTGACGAACCCCAATTCCGGATAGTCGGAGCACCAGCCGCTTTGGTCCTTAGCCCAATCGTGGATGGCTTCAGGCTTACTAAAGTGCTCATGGACGGCGGAAGCGGACTAAACCTCATCTATTAGGAAATCCTCAATAAAATGGAAATTGACAAGAGCCGCATTGAACGAAGCAGCACTACCTTCAGGGGATTCATCCCTAGTCGAGAGGCACAATGCGCGGGAAAAATCACACTAGATGTGGTATTCGGCACGCCGGAGAATTACAGGTCCGAAGAAATTACATTCCAAGTAGCCCCGTTCAACAGCGGATACCACGCCCTCCTAGGGCAGGACGCATTCATGAGTTTTCAGGCTCTACCCCATTACGGGTACATGAAGCTCAAAATGCCCGGGCCCAACATAATTATCACCCTAGCTAGTGATCTAGACGTCGCACTCCGTGCCGAAAATAAAACTGCCGCCCTTGCCCTGGAGGCATTATCAGAAGCCCTCGCGGCCGAAGAGCTGACAACACTACGAGCAACAGTGGACAGAGACGACGTGATACTCGACACGCGACCTAAATCCACCTCCTTAAAGCCAGCGGATGAGATAGTCAAATTCCAGGTCCACCCAACGGACCCTTCAAAGACAGCTTCCATAGGGACATAGCTGAACCCCACAATAGATGCCGCACTGCGAGACTTCCTGTGTGAAAATTGGGATATTTTCGCCTAGCATCCTTCAGACATGCCGGGCATCCCACGCAGGCTGGCCGAACACAGCTTCAATATACTGAAAGGATACAAGCCAGTCAAGCAGACTCTCCGACGCTTCTCAGAGCCTAAGCGGCAAGCCATGGGAGAAGAGCTAGCCAAGCTACTTGAAGCCGGATTCATCAGAGACATCAAACATCCGGATTGGCTAGCAAACCTGGTAATGGTACCAAAAAAGGACAAATCCTGGCGCTTATGTGTCGATTTCAAAGACCTCAATAAAGCTTGCCCTAAGGATCCCTTCCCCCTCCCCCGCATTGATCAGATAACCGATGCCACCCCAGGACACGATTCATTGTGTTTCCTCGACGCATACTCTGGATACCATCAAATCAAGATGGCGGAGTCCGACGAGGCTGCAACAGCCTTCATCACCCTGTACGGCCCCTTCTGTTTCAACACCATGCCCTTCGGGCTAAAAAATGCCAGCGCGACCTATCAACGCATGATTCAGACATGCCTGGAAAAACAAATCGGCAAGACAGTAGAGGCCTACGTAGACAATGTGGTCATGAAAACAAGACACGTCGAAACCTTAATAGACGACTTGAGGCTTACGTTCGATAACCTCCGAACATATGACATCAAGCTCAACCCGGAGAAGTGTGTCTTCGGAGTACCCTCCGGAAAATTGCTCAGCTTCATCGTTTCCAATAGAGGAATTGAATCCAATCCGGCTAAAATCCGAGCTCTGTTACAGTTGGCTATCCCAACAGACCTCAAGCAGATCCAGAAACTAACTGGATGTGTGGCTGCCTAAAGCTGCTTTATCTCCCGCTTAGGAGAAAAGGCACTACCCTTGTATCGCCTTCTTCGACACACCGAACACTTCGAGTGGACGGATGCGGCCACGACCGGACTGGAAGAAATAAAGGCACTCTTGGCCACCAACCCAGTCCTGACTGTGCCCACTATTGGCGAACCCATGATGTTATATATAGCCACAACAAACCAAGTTGTGAGCGCAGTGCTCATCATCGAACGAGAGGCAGACGGACACAAGTTCCAGCTCCAGAAGCCGGTATACTACGTATCCACTGTCCTCACTCCATGTAAACCTCAGTACCCACACTATCAAAAGATAGCGTATGCGGTCTTCATGGCATCCCGGAAACTACGACACTACTTTAAAGAGTGTTTGATCACGGTGGCCTCCGAAGTTCCACTCAATGACATAATAAATAACCGCGACGCAACAAGCCGAATTGCTAAATGGTCTATTGAGCTCCTTCCGTTCGACATAACATACAAACCACGACGGGCCATTAAGTCACAAGTACTGGCTAACTTCGTCGCCGAATGGACAGAAGCCAAACTCCCTAAAGAGTACGGCGCGTACTTAAACTGGATCATGCATTTCTACGACTCCAAAATGCTAGCCGGATTAGGAGCGGGTGTCATCCTGACATCCTCCACCGGAGACACGGTACAGTACGTCCTCCAAATATTATTCACAGACTCCAACAGTGCAGTCGAATACGAGGCTCTGTTGCATGGTCTTCGGATGGCGGTCTCCATGGGCATTCAACACCTCGAAGTGTGCGGGGACTCGAACCTCGCAATATCTCAGGTAAACGGAGACTTTGATGCCAAGGATCTGAAAATGGCGGCCTATCGCAATGCCGTCCTCAAAATGTCAGCTCGGTTCGAGTGGCTCGAATTCCACCATGTGGCTAGAGAAAATAACCAAGCGGCTGATATCCTTGCCCGCATCGGTGCTAGACACGACCCCGTACCACCTAACATCTTCTTAGAAAGGTTGTTCAAACCATCCGTGGCATGGGAAGGGGAGTCCGGCAGCATTAGTACGGCTCCGAACACAACCCCAACTTCTAAACCTTCTGACATAATCGGAGGCTCTGCCACCGAATAACATCTTCGGCCCACAAAATAATGGCTGTCATCGCCGCGTGGACCAAGCCCTTCTTGGACTACTTTAATAGGCAGGAGCTCCTCGAGGACCAAAATGAGGCACGCTCCATCGTGCGATGCTCTATAGCCGAAAAGTCCATGAAGGAGAACTCTACAAGAAGAGCGCCACCGGAGTGCACCAACGATGCATCTCCGAGGAGGAAGGGCGGGAGCTCTTAGCCGAAATCCATTCCGGACTAGGCGGGCACCACGCGGCAGCCCGAGCTCTCGTAAGCAAGGCCTTTCGGAGAGGATTCTACTAGTCGACAGCCTGGGTGGACGCACAGGACCTTGTCCAACATTGCGTTGGTTGTCAACTATTTGCCAATCAGAGCCATATGCCCCCTACCACTCTCCAAACGATCCCCATAACTTGGCCCTTCGCGGTCTGGGGGCTGGATATGGTGGGACCCCTCAAAGGGGGAAGCCATAAGAAAAAATACTTATTGGTCATGGTGGACAAGTTCACCAAATGGATAGAAGCCAAACCAGTTAAAACGGCCGAATCCGGACCAGTGATAGACTTCATATCGGAGGTTGTACACCGTTATGCTGTCCCCCACAGTATTATCACCGACAACGGCTCGAATTTCACAGCCGAGGAGGTGAAAGCCTGGTGTGGCAAAATGGGCATTAAGCTCGACTACGCCTCTGTCTTTCATCCCCAAACAAACGGTTAGGTCGAACGTGCAAATGGTCTTATTATGAGCGGCATCAAACCCAACTAGGCGATTCTTGAAGGAATCAGACACACATTGGGTTGAGGAACTCGACTCCGTACTCTGGGGGCTGCGGACCACGCCGAACCGTACCACCGGATACACACCATTTTTTGTGGTGTACGGCGCAGAAGCAGTGCTGGCCTACAATATAATTCATGATTCACCTCGCGTGCGCATGTTTGAAGAGAAGGAAGCCAAGCTAGATCGGCAGGACAACTTAGATGCTTTGGAGGAGGAGCGTGATGTCACTAAAGCCCGTTCCGCATTCTATCAGCAACATGCTCGAAGGTATCAAAGCAGAGAAGTACGGGCCAAAACTTATAACATTGGTGAACTCGTTCTACGCCTACCTAAGAAGAAGAAGGACAAGCTCAAACCCAAGTGGGAGGGTCCCTTCATCATTGATAAAGTTCTCACCGGAGGAGCGTACCGTCTGCGCAAAGCCTCCGATAACAGACTCGAGCCGAACCCATGGAACGCGGCCAGACTCCAGAGATTCTACGCCTAGCACCGAACATAGTGTTCGTCTCCTCAGCTCCGCCTCTTCAATTATGTTCCTTTCCCTCTTTTCTCGCCTTTTTCCCTTTTTTACATACAGCCTTAAAACTGTACGGAGGCCCTGAGCACTCCGGCCGCATTATGCGCGCACACTATACCTGGGGGCTTCCTATTCAGAAGCTATATATATAATTACTTTAATGGCTTCTTGCCAAGCCACATATGCATTTTTCTTTCCATATGTGCCTTTTCTTCACCATTATATGCATCGATATGACTTAAGTTTTGGCCATGCTGGGTTGCCTGGCTCTTGTATTTATGCCCTACGTTCCTGTTAATTCGGCTAGGCCATAAGGGGAGTACCTCTGCGATTGTTATTGCCGGTTGAGCCGGATGTGTACCTCAGACTGGGTGAAGCCGAAAGCTGGCATTCTTAAGGGAATATTCGGTCGGTGAACAAAAGATGTTCTCATTCCTAACAACGAAAATACCCAGATGTTTTGTTTCCAGCGCTTTTGCTTGCAGTTCGGACATGCACATCGATGCATGCGTACCCAGAGAAGGAACCCATAACGGAACTATTCTCTCTAGAAGATGTTTCTTACCATCCATGTAATATAACATAACTAGTTGGGTACTTGTCTGTTCAAGCACTTATGACCCCTACGCCTGGTTTCCATGCATGCCCCGGTTTTTCATGACTGTGTGGGTATTCGGATACACCTCGGACTGTCGGATCCGGGGGCTGAAGCGAAAAGGTCTGCCATGACAAATGATTTTCAATACAGCTAGAAAGTACACGAGCCCATTCAGAATTACATAATCATACTGACTGGCTGTACTCTTCCTCTATACCATCCAACAGGCTGTCTAGCTTACAATCCTACTGGGAATACTTTGCAGCTAATGCTACTTGATCATATACCAAACTAATGGGTATCTCTTGTCCATCTAGCCCAGCCGGTCCAACTTTGGCCATATGGTTTGGGTCAGCCTTGGCATATCGCGTCTTCACCATGGCCCACGCTTCTCTCGCACCTTGACGGCAGGCTGATATCTTCCGTAATCGGAAGCGCCGTCGTGCTCCTTTGAGCATCTCTACAAGTTCGCCCATGCCTCCGGGTAGGGAAGCGGACGGCCACAAAGCCTGGGCAATACCCCGCATCACCTACCAAGATCGTTCGTGCAATTGTGAAAGCTCTTGCAGCATATCGTCTGCGGAGCCGCGCATCTCTTCTTCAGGGCGCCCCGTCATCATACCTGCAGACATAACTCTGTCAATATGCCTCCTCGTCGAACTATGCCGCAGTTCATTCAAGCACTTACTATAAATGCTGCATCGAAGCCTCCGGTTCTCCTGCATAGAGTCCACGAGCTGAGCCCGAACATCTTTCAATTCGACGCTCAATTGGAGATTAGCATCTTGCAGCTTATTCTTCGCCTGAATAGACTGCGTCAGCAAACGCTCGCCCGCCTTCAGTTGACTTCGAAGATGCAGCTCATTACCTCCCACATCCTACGGATTTCCTTCGGGATTATCTGCCGAATATTTCGTCAGATTTATACACTATGCTGAACACACAAACTGGTAGAAGAATCATTACCAAAAGAAATCTTTTTGGATCCCTCTTGTTCGGCTACGTTAGCCTTCATTTGAGCCTTACATTCCTCCAGCTCTTGAGACAACTGGGCGTTCTTCTCTACAAGAACCTATGCATTTAATGATCCTTAAATCAGTTGTGCCAACTGTTTCAAGTCTCAGGGGCTACTACTACACATACTAATTAAAATTCTCTTACACATATATCCTTAACATACTGATCCGTTGCTCTAGCAAGTCCATCTTGAGCAGCGCGGATATAGGCGTGTCTGGAATTGAAGGCGTTGAACGCCTCTTTGGAAAAAACACTAGCGCAGAGTACGGCCAGTCGGCACTGGTGATTCATGGCGCTCTCCACTTCTGAGTTTGTGTCCGAAAGCATATCCGTGTCCTCCGCAGGAGGACAGTTTGGCACTATCCCTGAGGGAGTCCTGGATTAGGGGGTATCCGAAGAGCCGGACTATATACATCGTCCAGACTATTGAAGCGTGAAGATACAAGACACAAGACTCCAGCCCGTGTCCGGATGGGACTCTCCTTTGCATGGAAGACAAGCTTGGCGATCCGGATATTATATTTCCTTCCTTGTAACCGACTTCATGTAAACCCTAGCCCTCTCCGGTGTCCATATAAACCGGAGAGGATGGTCCTTAGAAGGCCGATCACAATTACAATCATACCATCATATGCTAGCTCTTAGGGTTTAGCTTCTACGATCTTGAGGTAGATCTACTCTTGTACTACTCATATCTTCAATATTAATCAAGCAGGAAGTAGGGTTTTACCTCCATCGAGAGGGCCCGAACCTGGTTAAACATTGTGTCCCTTGCTTCCTGTTACCATCAGCCTAAGACGCACAGATCGGGACCCCCTACCCAAGATCCACCGGTTTTGACACTGACATTGGTGCTTTCATTGAGAGTTCCTCTGTGTCATCGCTTCGAGGCTTGATGGCATCTTCAATCACTAACAACACGATCCAGGGCGAGACTTTTCTCCCCGGACAGATCTTTGTGTTCGGTGGCTTCGCATTGCGGGCCAATTCGCTTGGTCATCTGGAGCAGATCGATAGCTATGCCCCTGGCCACCAGATCAGGTTCGGAAACTTGAACTACATGACGGATATTCGCGGAGACTTGATCTTCGATGGATTAGGCCCTGTGCCAGGAGCGCTGGACAGTCACGACGAATACGGCCTAGACCTGCTGTCGGACAATCCTCGATACATCACCCCTGAAGTGGCCCCGGATCTAAATCTAGAGCAGGTTGCATTGCCCAAGGACGAAGGGGTAGACCCCGCCCCGCAGGCCGCATACTCATCGGCGGTGGAGCCGAACACAGGTCTCACCTCTATTGAGGCCTGTAACCTCGGGCCCCCGGACTCGTATCCGGTTGTTGGTCCCGGTCCGCATACCCTCGAGCCAGCCAGGCCAGGTTGGGCTCCGGTAATGGAGTTTACCGTTGCGGCCATCTTTCAGCACTCGCCCTTTGGCGACATGCTGAACTCATTAAAGTCTCTCTCTCTCTCTGTCAGGAGGCTCTGGGCCGAACTATGTCCGACTTGAGTGGGAAGCGGGTGACGAAGGAATTCGCTGCCCACCCACCACCCAGTTCATTGCCACGGTCGATGATTTAACCGACGTGCTTGACCTCGACTTTGAAGATGTCGACGGTATGTACGACGATGCAGGAGACGTACAGGAGCCACCGCTCACAGGGCGGTGGACAGCCACCTCTTCATACGATATATATATGGTGGACTCCGAAAGAAACCAATGGCGATGAGGCAACGGAGGATAACCCCTCCAAGAAGAAAGCAAAGCATGGGCGTCGCCAGCGCAGCCCCAAGCCCTGCCAAGGCAATACCGGCACCGGAGACGAAAACAATCTAGACGGTGCCAAAGATGAATACAACCCCGATCATCCCGCCTTCGAGGAGGCATAACAGGAGGACGGGTAGGACAGCCCAGACGAACAGGCAACGGACGGGTATCCAGAGGAGGACAACTACATGCCCCCCTCCGAAGACGAGATTAGCCCTGGCGACGACGAGTTCGGCGTGCCCGAGGACCCCGAGGAGCAGGAGCGCTTCAAGCGCCGGCTTATTGCCACTGCGAGAAGCCTGAAGAAGAAGTAGCAGTAGCTTCAAGCTGATCAAGACCTGCTCATAGATAGATGGACAGAAGTCCTGGCAGCCGAGGAATATGGACTCGAGCGCCACACGGCTGACCGGCCGCCTCGAGGTCGGGATAAAACGGCATATCAGCCTGAATACCAGCCTGCACCTCCGCGCCAGTTTACTACGGCCCGGGGCAATACTCAGGGCCTGCGCAATAGACTGGATAACACCGCAGGACAACCAAGATAGATCTACGGATCACGGGGGCGCGCTGCGGCACATGATGATGACCGTCATACCGGATACACTAACAGCAAATTCGGCCGGGCCGAATATAACTATTCAGGTAGCCGGACTGCGTCGTGACATAGCCCGGCACAGAGGCGCCTCACACCCCCTCTGATTCACCGATGAAGTGATGGATCATGAATTCCCAGAAGGGTTTAAACCCATAAACATCGAGTCATACGATGGCACAACAGACCCCACGGTATGGATTGAAGATTTCCTTCTCCACATCCACATGGCCCGCGGAGACGATCTACATGCCATCAAGTACCTTCCCCTTAAGCTCAAAGGACCCGCCCGACACTGGCTAAACAGCCTGCCCGCAAATTCCATTGGCAGTTGGGAAAACCTGGAAGACGCATTCCTTGACAACTTCCAAGGCACATATGCGACCTCCAGATGCCGATGACTTGAGCCACATTACTCAATAGCCCGGAGAATCAGCCAGGAAATTCTGGACTCGGTTCCTAACTAAAAAGAACCAAATAGTTGATTGCCCGGATGCCGAAGCCCTGGCGGCCTTCAAGCATAATATCTGTGATGAGTGGCTCGCCCGACACCTCGGCCAGGAGAAACCCAAGTCCATGGCAGCTCTCACGACACTAATGAACCGCTTTTGCGCGGGCAAGGACAGCTGGTTGGCTCGTAGCAGCACTACGCCACATTCTGGCACTTCAGATGTCCGTGAAAATAATGGCAAGCTACGGCGCAACAGACACAAGCGACGGAACAATGGCGACAACACCGAAGACACGGCAGTCAATGCTAGATTCAGCGGATCTAAATACGGTCAGTGGAAGAAGCCATTCCAAAGAAACAATCAAGGACCATCCAGTCTAGACCATATACTGGAGCGCTCGTGCCAAATTCATGGCACCCCGGACAAGCCAGCCAACCACACCAATAGAGACTGCTTGGTATTTAAACAGGCCGGCAAAATAAATGCCGAAAACAAGGACAAGGGGCTACACAGCGACGATGACGAGGAGCCCCAGCGTCCGAACATGGGGGGACAGAAGAAATCCCCCCCCCCTGCCAGGTGAAAACGGTCAACATGATCTACGCCACTCACATCCCCAAGCGGGAATGAAAGCGAGCACTACGGAACGTCTATGCGATGGAGCCAGTCATCCCCAAATTCAACCCATGGTCAGCTTGTCCGATCACCTTTGATCGTAGGGATCATCCTACTAGCATCCATCACGGCGGCTCGGCCGCTGTCGGTGTCAAAACCGGCGGATCTCGGGTAGGGGGTCCCAAGCAGTGCGTCCTAGGATCAATGGTAACAGGAGGCAAGGGACACAATGTTTACCCAGGTTCGGACCCTCTCGATGGAGGTAAAACCCTACTCCTGCTTGATTAATATTGATGATATGGGTAGTACAAGAGTAGATCTACCACGAGATCAGAGAGGCTAAACCCTAGAAGCTAGCCTATGGTATGATTGTTGTTGTATCTCTATCGACTAGCCTGGCCCCGGTTTATATAATGCACCAGAGGCCTAGGATAACAAGAGTCCTAGCCGAATACGCCAGTGGGGGAGGAGTCCTTGTCTTGATCACCAAGTCTTGTGGATTCTTCCTTGTATGCGGCAGCTATCCGGACTGGCCCATGAGCATACGGCCATGGGGGTCCTCGGCCCAATCCAACTGATCGGGAGACGATGCGTTGAGTACCCCCTAGTCCAGGACACCGTCAGTAGCCCCCTGAACCGGTCTTCAAGTTAGGGACGCTCCTCGATTCTTCCGAACTATTCTTCATCTTCGGTCGCCGGTCTTGAAAACTGGTTCAACAAATCTTCTCATCTTCTATCTTGAGGATCGCCGAAATGCATTCGACGAGTTTACACGTCGGGTATCCGAGGAGCCCCTTTAGGTTTCCGGCCTTTATCAATGCCTTGTTATTTTTATGCCACACCTCGGGTTCGGAGTTGTTCCCGGGAGGCAGTGTCCTCTTGCATCCGAGCTCTAACACCGGACTGCATTCAAGGTATATCTTGCAGCCGAGCACCAATGCCGGACTGCTTCCCGGCTCTAACGCAAGAATGTATCCGAGCTCCAACACCGGACTATGTATCCGAGCTCCAACGCCGGACTGTATCCGAGCTCCAACGCCGGACTATATCCGAGGTGTCGTAAATCACCTTGGTTCAAAGAAGTTTGAAGGAGTTTAGCCGAGCTTAATGCCGGAAATGCCCTCTATGGAGCCAACCACTAGCGCCCGAGCTTTATGCCGGCTGCTTCCGAGGTGGTGCACCTCCCCGAATGTGGGCCGATTTTTGTCAATATTTTTGATTGGTGCAATTTATTCTCTGCCGAGATACATAGCAAGTAGCCCTCAAGGTGGGTATCGGTCTAAAACCCGAGATGCACATGAAGGATGACATAAGACCGCTGATCCCCGTAGCGGCTAAGACTCAGGTTGATTTGCAAAATCGGTCTGAGGATCAAGTCCTAGCTCGGCAGAATACTTCGGGACACAAAAAGCGGCGTGCTCAGTCCTCGAGACTCAGGTTGGGTGCGGCCGACCAACCTGAGGATCAAAATCTCCTCGGAAACTGTATTGCACTTAAAATTTTCTGCATAGAACAGGCAATGCAGTAGCCCCCGAGACACTGGTCGGGTGGCAACACCAGATCAGGGGATCGATGTGCCCCTTTAATATTTGTAAATAATAAGCCCGAAGCCCAGTAGCCCCCGAGCCTTAATGCGGGCACGGGAGGCCGAATTAAGGATCGATATCCATAGTAAAATCACAAATTATGTGTAATGACTCTATGTATCCAAGTACTTTACGTCATTAATGCTCGGATCCGCATTGTACAAAACTTTGTTGACCGACCATCGGCTTCCACCTCCTCGGCCAATAGCCGAGGAGTGTTTGTCCTACTTTATAAAGCCTTTATGAGGGCAAAGATTTACAACAAACAAGGCAATCTGGCCATACGGTTTTATAAACAAAGGTACGCGGAGAGACATGTTATATTACTGTTTAACAGAAGAAATGTCTTCCAAAGAAAATAGTCCCGCTATCGGTTCCTTTCTTTGGGTTGTCATGCTAAGCATGATCATGAAACCTCAGCTCCAATGTAAGAGCAAAATATCGAGGATTTAGTTTGGGAGGCCAGTTAATAGCCCCCGGTAGTGTTCGGCGACAGTCGAGGTCAAGCCGTAAACACTTCGGCCATTGTTATGAATGGCCCGTCGTTTAACGCCGTCATCGGATCGCCGACCAGTTTACGCTTATTGTGACAGTCAGTTTTCGGCTTTCTCCACTGAGGTGCTTAACCATGTGAGCTGGAAGCACAATCGCAGTGGTTCTCCCTTTGCACACCTAGCCGAACAAAGCGGAACATAGGAGGCAAGCGCAGGAGCCGGGCAACCCAACTATTGACCGAAGACACAATTCGAAACCGATGCATATATAGCAATATCCGAGAATGTTTTTGCCGAATCTCTAAAGGTGTCCGGCGTTGCACTGCGAGACTTGTGCTGAAAACACACAAATAGTTTAAAAGTGCCATGGGCTCGAAAAGCCAAAAAACTTATTCAAAAGGTTAATGTCCGAACTAGATCAAGTGTTCGGTGCCAATCCGAAAATTGGACTTTAGAAAAAAAAGGTGCTTCTGCCGTGCTTTAACATGACACATCCTATCTCAAAACTTCAAGCGGGTCAGCCTACGGCTTCAACCTCCTATCCCGAAGGCGGAGTACTTCTTACTAGGCCAGTTTAGCAAACTAAACTCTAGCGGCTTTGAGAGAGAAATTAGGCTCCCCGGCTAGTGACCGCACACTTGTGTCGAAAAAAGGAGTGATAAATAATAATAAAAACTTTGCAACGACTAAGAAGAAAAACACTTATCATAAAATGGCTCATATAAATTTAAGAGCCCCCAAGTGACTTGGGTAAAAGAATGATTGCATGTACCGAAGTACTTATATCATATCTATGTTCAACCGAACTTTAAACGCGTCTTAACCGACCGTTGGCTTCTCCCTCTTCGGTCAAGGACCGAAAAGTGTTATGTACTCCCTCTGTCGAGAATATCGACGGTGTTTCCAATAACCAGGCAATCAGGCCATAAGGCTGTAACAGACAAAGCGCGCTCAGGGAACTTATGCTATATTACTGCAAAGTGTAAGAAGCATCTTCGAAGAAAATAGTACCCCCACCGATACCTTTCTTCGGTGCTCATTGTTATTATGAGACTTGTGCAATAGATTTTTTGTACTCATGAGTTCCGTTGTGTGCCGACCATGATTGAAAACAATAAGAGCGCTAGCTTTCGGCTTCACCCAGTCTGAGGTCCGGCTCGGGTGACCCGATCGTGACAATCGCAGAGGTGCTCCCTTTACTCCCTAGCCGAACAATCGGGAACGTAGGGGTAAGCACAGGAGCCAGGCAACCCAGCTTGCAAATCGCTTAAGTCAATATGGTGCATATTGTGGCGTAATACACGAACAAGGAACGAAGCCGTACAAGTATAACCATATGCAAGATGAAAAAGCTTCATGAAGGAAGCCCCCAAGTAAACGGGGTATTTGAATTTGTGCGTCACAAACAAAGTTTGGACAAGGAAATTTTTACAAGCAACTTTTTTCCAAAAAAGTATAATGCTTGGCCGAGCCGAACACAAGTTAAAAATTTAAAACTTTGAGCATGAAGACAACTTAGCTGGTTAATGTGTTCGGTATTGATGACGCGGTCCGAGCTTGATGCGGGACAAGGTTCCATCCCCGAGCCGGTCCCGAGGTGGCGGAGCAAAGAGCTCGGCACTCCGAAGTGGTGACATAGCACGGTCAATGCAGGACGGCAGGGTGATGCCGGAGTCCCCGGCATGGGGTAATGAAGTGTTGACGAAGCCCCCCGTCCAGCCGAGGTGACGCCAAAGGATATAGTCCGGCTGGATCATTTTCCTGTGCACAAAAAATAGTGCAAACCGGAGATAATAGTAATAATAAAAAAATAAAAAAAATCGTTGCATAACAAATAATTTATGCAAAGTGAGTAATAAAAGAAATATGGCCTGGCGCCGAAGTCAATGTCGATGCAGGGCGGCGGCGTGATGTGGTAAAGGCATGGCAAGGCCTGAATTCACAGGTCGGTTCGAGTTCCGGATGCGGCGTTCGCCGGACTATGTACGAAAACTGACCGAACCACCATGCGACCGTCGCTAATGCGGCCACCATTTGATAGACCTGCGTACATATGACGGACAAACCCGAGTAATAATTCATTGGAAAAAATGAACCCTAACAAGCAAAAAATACTAGGATTAATAGCACTTGGCTTATTTGTTGTAGCAATCCGAAGAAAGGTGATTTCCAAAATTGGGACTCGATCCGCACACCTATCGCCTAATGGGCGATAAAGCAACGGCATGGCGATGCTGGCAAAGGTTAGCTCGCCGAGGCAAAGCCCTCGGTCCAGCTAACGTGACGGAGCTGGTCGGCCAGCGACGCCGAAGTCTCCGGAGTAGGTTGATGAAGAGATGATGAAGCCCCGGTCCAGCGATGCAGGTCGTGACGTGGTCGATGCCGGCTTGATGAAGTGACCGTGTGGCGACGCAGGTGTGCCCTCTCCGTGTAATCCGTGAGGCGGCGATGTTGGTGACGATTTATCCTTCGCGATGTTGAACTATTGTTTGACTGGCCGAGATGATGATCCGAAGAAATTGAGCTCGGCTCAACAAAGCGACGACGTGTCTAACGCAGGTCGGCCGCCGTGGAGTGATGTTGTCGGGCTGGTTTGACACCGGCGCGACGGTGAAGTTCGTATTGCAAGAATACTTTTAATACTACTGGGATGTGTTTGAGAATAAAACACAACACCCCATACGAAAACTTCCTTCAAAAAGGATGTCCGAGATCCCGTTCATAAAGAAGATGAATTCGGGTCGGATTCGTTCTCGCGCAGAAAACAGATCCAAAAAGTGATGCACTAATCGGAAGTTTCCCGGAGTTTGGACGGTCGGATCGAGCTGAATTTTGGCAGGTGGTAGATATGGGAATTCCGCAGCAAATCAACGGTTGGATCCTCCAAAGGACATCCGAGCTAGATGCTGGATACCACGCCCTAAACTCGTCCGGATTCTCGTCCAGATTCAACAGGGCTCCGGTATATCGGAGATTGCCGGAGATTCCTCCATCGGAACTCGACGAAATTTTTGCAGGGTTGTTGTAGACTTAATTCCGCATAATTCCACCGAAGTAATCGTTTAAGCAACACTCGAGGAGGCGGTGGTGGCGGATACAAGTTTGCTGTCCAGAAAAACAGCACGGTCGCCTGAGGGCAATGTTGACGTTGAGCCCCCGAGCTCCATGAATGACTCCTCCATGATCTTGATAGAGATCGGAGTTGGTGTTGATGAAGGCCTTCATCCGAACATGATGAACGGAGGTAGGGCGCAGTCCTCGGTCAAGCCAAGGTGACCAGTCGAGCTGGTGACGAAGAAGCCGACGTCGCAGTTGACCTGCTGTCGAGCCATTGATCCTTTCGTCGATCACACAACGGAACTCTCAATGAAAGCACCAATGTCGGTGTCAAAACCGGCGGATCTCGGGTAGGGGGTCCCAAGCAGTGCGTCTTAGGATCAATGGTAACAGGATACAAGGGACACAATGTTTACCCAGGTTCGGGCCCTCTTGATGGAGGTAAAACCCTACTCCTGCTTGATTAATATTGATGATATGGATAGTACAAGAGTAGATCTACCACGAGATCAGAGAGGCTAAACCCTAGAAGCTAGCCTAAGGTATGATTGTTGTTGTATCTCTATCGACTAGCCTGGCCCCGGTTTATATAATGCTCCAGAGGCCTAGGATAACAAGAGTCCTAGCCGAATACGCCAGTGGGGGAGGAGTCCTTGTCTTGATCACCAAGTCTTGTGGATTCTTCCTTGTATGCGGCAGCTGTCCGGACTGGCATTTGAGTATACAGCCATGGGGGGTCCTCGACCCAATCCAACTAATCGGGAGACGACGCGTTGAGTACCCCCTAGTCCAGGACAGCGTCAGCCGCATTGGTCTTAGACCCAATCATCGACGGATTCCACCTCACGCGGGTCCTTATGGACGGCGGCAACAGCCTGAACCTTCTTTACCAGGGCACAGTGCGCAAAATGGGCATCGATCCTTCAAGGATTAAGCCCACCAAAACCACCTTTAAAGGTGTAATTCCTGGAGTAGAGGCCCGTTGTATGGGCTCTATAACATTGGAAGTGGTCTTTGGATCTCCGGATAACTTCCGAAGCGAAGAGTTAATCTTCGATATCATCCCTTTCCGTAGTGGTTACCATGCACTGCTCAGACGAACCGCATTCGCTAGATTCAATGCGGTACCACACTATGCATACCTCAAGCTCAAGATGCTAGGTCCGCGCGGGGTCATAACAGTCAACAGAAACATGGACCGCTCTCTCCGTACAGAAGAGCATACTGCAGTCCTTGCGGCAGAAGTACAATGCGGCCTCCTCCGGCAAACCACCAATCCGGTGACGACTACCTCAAGCACCGTCAAGCGAGGTCGGAGTACCCCGCAACAGGATCACCAAGCACGCCAAGAGCACGACTAGCAGTCCGGCCTCCGCTCAAATCCCATCAAAGCGGCTTTCATGCCACGCGTACACAATTACACACTCAAAATACCATGGGCACATGCGGAGGTGCAGCAGCGGCTTAGTCAACAGTGCGGTATAACCGCCACACACCTTCGTAACCTTTCCTTTTACCTTTCAGGACATTGATTTAGTACAGCTTCTCCAGAAGAGCCGGATTGTCGGACTTACAAAGGAGAGAAAACCAAGGAGGCAACAGGCTTTCCGCACAGAAGGAAATACCCAGGTGGAATCTATTTACGATCGTTATACCTGCTTTATCTATCTGTATGTAGCCTGCCCCTGGATAGGGTATGTCAAATAATCCTATTTATCTCCGCTTAATGCATTCATTGTAAACATACGCTTAAATGTATTATTCATCAATGAGATATCATATATAGCGTCAACTTATTATTCTTAATTGAGCATTTTTTTTCTTATAAATGTCTATTTGATATTGCATCCGTACACTTTGGTACGTTCAGTTTGCCAGGGGCTTCTTATGGAGCCCCATAATATGGCAAGACAAGTCCGAACACTTTCAACAGTGCGGCACCCCGAACTTATAGCATTATATGCATCAACTCTGAATCATGTCTTGGGTCTACAGTTGGGATAGACCGGCTCCCTTATTTTGGTGCCTTACGTTCCGTTATATCGGGTAAGGTAGCGCAGGGAGAACTACTGCGATTGTGCCCCGGTTCTTCCGGACGAGCACCTCAGTAGAGAAAGCCGAAGACTGACCGGCATGATGTGGAGAGAGTTGGTCACTGTTCGAGAGGTCTTAAAATCCTTAAAGATTTTTCCGCTTTAGGCGATAATTTGGCTTCGTCCGATTTAGGCGTATATAGCGCCCCAATTCGGTCTTCCGGATTCTAGGGGCTTCGCCAAAATTTAAAATTGTAGACTTCTATGGCTCAGTGAAGGTTATAAAGCCGCATAGTCTGATTGCCTTGTTCGCTGCACCGGACACCTCCTTAAGGGACCAAACATTTGGATAAAGAGTGTCCGGGTTTTCCATGAACACCCCAGTACTAGTTACATGGGGGTGGAAGCCGACGACAGGCCTACTTTCAGAATTTTATAAACAGCCGCACAGAAGGTAATATTTTAAATAACAAAAGCGCTACATAGTGCAAGTAACTTCGTCCTTATATTACAAACATGACAGAAGTGAATTCATTCTAAAATTATGTCCTTGGTACATTCATCGGCCACGAGGGGAGCGCCCTTCATCACGTCATCATAATACTTCTACGGATAGCGATGCGCCTTGCCCTCTGGCGGCCCGTCCTTCACCAGCTTCTCCGCATCCAGCTTGCCTCAGTGCACCTTCGCACGGGCAAAGGCTCGGCGGGCACCCTCAATGCAAACGGATCGCTTGATGACTTCCAGTCACGGACAGGCATTCACCATCCGCTTGATCAGGCCGAAGTAGCTGGTGGGCAGGGGCTCACCAGGCCACATCCGGACTATGAAATCCTTCATAGCCACTTCGGCCGCCCTATGGAGTTTGACCAACTACTTCAGTTGGTCCCTCAGAGGCGTTGGATGTTCGGCCCCAGCATACTGGGACCAGAACAGCTTCTCTGTTGAGCTCCCCTCCTGAGTACGGTAGAACTCCACGGCATCTAATACGCTGCATGGCAGATCTGCGAATGCCCTTGGAGAGCTCCGGACTCGGGTAAGTAAAAGAAACGCCTCCTCCACATGTTTGCTTTGCATAAAGAATTTCTTACCCGCCGTTATCTTTTTGGCCTCCTGGATTTCCTGTTGTGCCTTCTCGGATCCGGCCTTGGCGTCTTTTATACTTGCAAGGGCCTTTGCAAGCTCGGCCTCTTTCGCCTTAAGCTCATGCTCCACGGACTCGAAATTTTTGCCGAGCTCCTGGAGCTCTTCTTGTACCTCGCCCACTCGGGCTTCTTGCTTCTCGTGCTCCTTGCGTTCCAAGGCCGCCTTGTGTTCGGCCTTGGACAGCACCTTCTTGAGAGACGCCACTTCGGTGGTGGCCTCTGTCACCAAATCACGACGCTTCATCGTTAGAATAATCAAATTTATCTATCATTCATTATATGAGAGAAGGGAATCATTCACCTTTGCTCTCTTCGAGCTGCCTCCTCGTGAGGTCGAGCTCTCCCTGCGCCTGCTCCAGGTCCCGTTTTAGTCCGGCGATCTCGGCCGTACAGACAGCGGCGGCAAGCAGCACAGCCTATTTATTCACATTAAAACTCATTGATTAGACTCCTGCGGATTATAATTGACCCTCTGTTTGGTCTTTCTTTACGAACACCAAACAGAGTATCAGGGGCTACTACCTATCGGGTGGTAATTTCACACATTTTTACTACTTACCTCAAAGCCTGTTAGTAGGCTAGTGCAAGCTTCGGTTAGTCCGCTCTTGGCGGACAAAACCTTCTGAACCACCACACTCATAAGAGTACGGTGCTCTTCATCCATGGAAGCGCCTCGAAGCGCTTCCAGCAGACAATCCGATGCCTCGGGCGTAGCGGAAGTCCTCGGCACAGATGGCTCGCCCTCCTTAATGAGGGGCTGCCCGCCTGAGTCCGGAACTACGGGAGGTTCCGGAACAGTGTTCGGCTGAGAGTCTGGCTTACTGTGGCTCTCACCAACACGATCCGCGGGGATCTTGAAGCCCGCGTGTCCAACATTTGGAATGCCGCCTTGGGGCGCCTCTAGATCCACCTCCCCCCGCTCTGGGAGCCTTTGGGACAACACCTCCGTGTCATCCGCAGGCTGAGGAGTAGTGGCCGTCGGAAGTGAGTTCATTGCCGAATCACTCAAGGACCCGTCCGAAGACGACACCTCGGAATGGACCCTGGCCGAACTGCATACAAGTTCGGCGTTATAACAAAACTTTGAAGCAAAATTACGATGGAGTGCGGATACTTACGAGTGCACCAGGGGCTTCTTCCTGGGCAGCCACCCCTCCTCGCTATCGGCGGCGGTGGCGGAGTAGTCCGTAAGGGACGCCTTTCACTTCTTGGACGTCCCAGCCTCCCCTTCCGGGGCGGCCTTCCTCTTTTTTCTCCCCCCCCCCAATACGGGGAGGTGGAGTTTCTTCTTGTTTCCCCCTGCCTCCGCGGGAGGAATCTGCCTCGTCGTCATTGGACGACGAGGGTATGACGGCCTTGCGCTGGGGGACTCTCCTGGCCCCCTGGTCCGCCCTCCCAGGCCCCTCGTCCTTTCCGGATGGGGCGGCCTCCTCTTCTTCTTCTTCCCCTTCGGGGGAGGAGTGTGCCCCGTCGTCTTCGGACGAGGCCTCTGGCGCAACCTTACGTCGGAGACCCTTTCGGATACTCGGGGCCTTCTTATCGGCCTTCTTCTCCGGACCCTTGTAGGGCGCCTCCACCAGCATCTCCATCAGGAGAGCATTAGCTGGGCTTTCTAGCAGTGGAGCCGGACAGTCAATCTGCTCCGCTGTCTCCACATAATCCTGAACAAATGTGCACAATTACTTAAGGCTCCCCCATGAATATATTGGGAAGAACCGAATCCGGTGGCAGCCTGAGAACTCACCTGACTAGGAGGCTGCGCGGAGTGGAGCCCACGGTCCTCGGATATGTGAGGAGGTACTTCAGAGGCCTTGAACAACGCCTTCCACGCGTTTTTGTGCTTCATGCCGTAGAGCCTCTGAAGCTTCTGGTGTTCGGCCGGGACGAACTCCCATAGATTAAATGCCCGCCTTTGGCACAGCAGAATCTGGTGAAAGAGCATGACCTGGATCACGTTGACGAGCTTGATGTTCTTGTCCTTCATGCCCTTGATGCAGTTTTGGAGTCCAGTCAGCTCTGTAGATTCGCCCCATAACAGGCCCTTCTACTCCCAGGAGGTGAGCCACATGGGGGGTCTAGATCGGAACTCGGGGGCCGCCGCCCAATTGGCGTCGTGCGGCTCGGTGATGTAGAACCATCCCGATTGCCACCCCTTCACGGTTTTTGCAAAGGAGTCGTCAAGCCAGGTGACGTTAGGCATGTTGCCCACCATGGCTCCTCCGCACTCCGATTGCTGGCCGCTCACGATCTTCGGCTTCACGTAGAAGATTTGCAGCCACAAGCTGAAATGAGGCTTGATGCGGAGGATGGCCTTGCATATGACGATGAACACCGAGATGTTGAGGACGAAGTTCGGGGCTAGATCATGGAAATCTAGCCCGTAGTAGAACATGAGCCCGCGGACGAAGGGGTGAAGTGGAAACCCCAGTCCACGGACGAAGTGGGCAAGAAACACGACCCTCTCGTGGGGTCCTGGAGTTGGAATGACCTTCCCGTCGTCTGGTAGCCGGTGCGCTACTTCTGCGGCCAAGTATCCGGCTGCCCGAAGATTCGCGATATTCTTCTCCTTCATGGTGGAAGCCACCCACTTACCTGCTGCTCCGGACATGTTTAGCTGTGCGAAGAATATTTGGACTAGGGCGCTGGAGCTCGAGGGGGCAAGAGTGGGAAAAGGAGGAAGAATGCGTGGGTAAAAATGGGGAACTCTTATCCCTTATTAGAGGCGACAGAAGCGGTGCGCCTCCCCACTTGCTCGTTGAGAATCGCTTACTCCCCAAGCGCCACGATTGATGGCACGGTGGGATTACCCATACCCGTATTGATGAGAATCCCGTGATAAGGGGACACGGTCTCTGCTTTGACACGACGTGTCAAGGAAACCACCTCGCAATATGTGTTGTGGCTGGTTGCGGGAAAACGGCTTGAATAATGACCTGACTGTAATGACATGTCACATCGTCTAAAAAGTTGTCAGCTGAAGTATCATTCTCTCTATGGTGGTATGTGAAGATCATTTTGCAGATCTGGACACGGTCTACGTGTTCGATAATTACCTTGGAGTATTCGGAGAAGGAACCCGCCTTGCAATGCCGAAGACAAGACTGCGCGCTGGACTCATCGTCATTGAAGCCTGGTTCAGGGGCTACTGAGGGAGTCCTGGATTAGGGGGTATCCGAAGAGCCGGACTATATACATCGTCCGGACTATTGAAGCGTGAAGATACAAGACACAAGACTCTGGCCCGTGTCCAGATGGGACTCTCCTTTGCGTGGAAGACAAGCTTGGCTATCCGGATATTATATTTCCTTCCTTGTAACCGACTTCATGTAAACCGAAGCCCTCTCCGGTGTCTATATAAACCGGAGAGGATGGTCCTTAGAAGGCCGATCACAATTACAATCATACCATCATAGGCTAGCTCTTAGGGTTTAGCCTCTATGATCTCGTGGTAGATCTACTCTTGTACTACTCATATCTTCAATATTAATCAAGCAGGAAGTAGGGTTTTACCTCCATCAAGAGGGCCCGAACCTGGGTAAACATTGTCTCCCTTGCTTCCTGTTACCATCAGCCTAGGACGCACAGATCGGGACCCCCTACCCGAGATCCGCCGGTTTTGACACTGACAGTCCCCACATCGGCTTCCGCTTGGGAATCCGGCCCAGGAATCCGGCTGCTGGAGGCATGGCCGGTAGGATCCCCGGACACAGTCCGGCGTTTCCTGACAGGACGTAATTAAAGTTGTCACGTCTCTACAAATCGACTAAACAAATCACGGGGCAAGTTCAATGAGTACCACTGCGCCTGCGTACTGCTCCTGACCGCCTTCCTTTTAAGCCTACTTTGTCTAGGCGCCTCTTGATGAGATGCCCCCGTGGGTTCCGCAAGGCGTCCCGACCACCGTTTCTGTAAAAACACGGCGTATGATCATAAGGTACGGCAAAGCTAAGGAATCCGTTTGGAAGGTTGAAGCCCCGACATTACTTACATGTGACACGGGAAGCAGTCCGGGATAATCCGTGATGATGGTCACTAAAGAGCCGCCACTGCTTGCCTGATAAAAAGTCCCGTCGACGAATTCCACGGATAAGTCCGGATCTTCTTCAAGTCCGGGGTTGAGAGCCCGGCCGGGATCCTCCGACTGCGGAGAGGGGCTGTTGAAATCTTTCACAGCCTTTCTTAGTTCCTGTTTTGAAACAGAAGGGTAAATAATTGTGGTCAAGAAGGTAAGAATGAGTAGAGTCAAATAACAAATAACAACTTACCCATCTTCGGGGGTTGTACATGGAAAATCCATCCTGCGGTTTATGCGGAGGAACTCCTCTTCTTCTCCCTTGTACAATTCGGATAGTATCCTCGCCAAAGATGTGGCGGAATCTGGACCTTTGCGACTGCAGCGGGAGGCATCGTCTTCTCCATTGAAGTGCCACATGGGTTTTCCCCTATATTGAAGTGGCTGCACTCCCTTACATATTGACATGACTTCAATCAATCCTGATTTGGCCAGGGTTTGTATCCGGCTCATCAAATAGAAGACTTCCCTGTTTTCCTCCTCCTGGGGGGCTCCGAGGGCGCCAGCTTTGGTGTTTCTTCAGTGGAGTATTAGTGAACTCAGGAAGGCCCGTCTGGACTGGGTCCAGAAGGGGAACGTCATCAACATAAAACCACCCCGAGGGCCAGTCTTCGGGCGCCTTCTTTGGAGTACCGGACAGGTATCCGGTCTGGGCGATGCGCCATATTTTGGCTCCACACACTTGATATATAGATCCCTCCTAGTTGCGTGGGAGAGGCAAAATAACCTCTTCCATAGCTCGAAATGAGCTTCGCAGCCCAGGAACATCTCACAGAGGGCAACATAGCCCGCAATATGCAGTATGGAGGCGGGGGTGAGATTATGCATCTGGAGACCGTAAAACTCCAGGAGCCCGCGGAGGAATGGGTGGATTGGAAACCCGACGCCCCTTAACAGATACGGGACAAGGCATACCCGCTCCCCCAGAGAAGGGTTGGGGAATCTCTCCGCTTGCTCCCCGCCATTATAGGTGGCTAGTCCAAATCGAAGAGGGACCATGTATGCGGGTGGGAGGAACCCTTTGGTCTGCAACTCTATTAGGCGGCTGTGAGGGATGGAACACTTTTCCCAATCCCCTGGCTTCGAGCTGGGGGAGCAGCGAGCGGGGCTGCGACGACCGGTCATGATGGTGTGGCCTCTTTTGGGCGCACTCTGCGGAATGCTTGCTTGGGGGAAGATGGTGTGATTTGGATCTAAAGATCCCCGTCTCCTCAAATAGATGGTTCGTCTGCGGAATTAGGGTGTCGAATGCAAAAATGCCCCGGCCCCTCGCCTTCGATCGACATGTGGAGGTGGCCATTATTGAAGCACAAAAGCCGAGGAGTATAACCTTACTGGGAGGCCGAACACTATTCGCCACGACGGGCGCACCGGATTTGGAGGAGAACCCGCCTTGCAATGCCGAAGACAATCTGCGCGCCGGACTCATCGTCATTGAAGCCTGGTTCGGGGGCTACTGAGGGAGTCCTGGATAAGGGGGTATCCGGACAGCCGGACTATATACTCTGGCCGGACTGATGGACTATGAAGATACAAGATAGAGGACTTCGTCCCGTGTCTGGATGGGACTCTCCTTGGCGTGGAAGGCAAGCTTTGCGATCCAGATGTAGATCCCCTCCTCTATAAACCGACCCTGTGTAACCCTAGCCCCCTCTGGTGTCTATATAAACCGGAGGGTTTAGTCTGTAGAACGGATCATCATTATCATCAACAATCATACCATAGGCTAGCTTCTACGGTTTATCCTCTCTGATCTCGTGGTAGATCCACTCTTGTAATACTCATATCATCAAGATCAATCAAGCAGGAAGTAGGGTATTACCTCCATCGAGAGGGCTCGAACCTGGGTAAACATCATGTCCCTAGTCTCCTGTTATCATTAGCCTTAGACGCACAGTTCGGGACCCCCTACCCGAGATCCGCCGGTTTTGACACCGACAACGATAATTCCCATGTGTCCTCGGGAGCGCTTTTTGCTATATAAGAGTTTGTCCAGGCTTGTCCTTTGCTACAAAAAGCATTGGGCCATCTTGCTGCACCTTATTTACTTTCATTACTTGTTACACGTTACGAATTACCTTATCACAAAATTATCTGTTACCGATAATTTCAGTGCTTGCAGAGAATACCTTACTGAAGACTGCTTGTCATTTCCTTCTGCTCCTCATTGGGTTCGACACTCTTACTTATCGAAAGGACTATGATAGATCCCCTACACTTGTGGGTCATCGATCCCTACTAACACGTGCACTTTGTATTGCTTGCATCATGGCATTGCTTACTTTGTATTCCTTCTCTTCCGGGTTTTACATGGTAGAAATGTGTGTATCATTTGTTCATCAGTTTAATCCAATGAGGGGCCTTTTTGTATCATTTCAGTTGTATGTAAAAAAAATCCTTGTTTCATTGTGCCACGTGAAAAGCAAAGCAAATGGTTATTTCAAAGAGGTTTTAACAAATGAAGTTACTACAAATTGTAGTGGGAAGCGATTTATATGGGGGGGTGAGGGAGTCCTGGATAAGGGGGTATCCGGACAGTCAGACTATATACTCTGGCCGGACTGATGGAGGACTTCATCCCGTGTCCGGATGGAACTCTCCTTGGCGTGGAAGGCAAGCTTGGCGATCCGTATGTAGATCCCCTCCTCTATAAACCGACCCTGTGTAACCCTAGCCCCCTCTGGTGTCTATATAAACCGGAGGGTTTAGTCCGTAGGAAGTAATAAAGAAAGAGAGGTTGGCAGTTGTTGAGAGTTGGCAAACATAGTTTTGGTCATCGTTGCAATTAATAGGAAGTAATAAAGAAAGAGAGGTTCTCACATATAAATATATTATCTTGGACATCTTTTATGATTGTGAGCACTCATTAAAATATGACAAGCTAAAGAGTTGATGTTGGACAAGGAAGACAACGTAATAGGTTATGTTTTCTTATATCCAAAATAAAGTATATTGTCATGGATCATCCAACATGTTGATCTTGCCCTTCCCCCTCATGCTAGCCAAATTATTTGCACCAAGTAGAGATACTACTTGTGCTTCCAAAATATCCTTAAACCTGGTCTTGCCATGAGAGTCCACCATATCTACCTATGGATTGAGTAAGATCCTTCAAGTAAGTTGTCATTGTTGTATGCAATAAAAATTGCTCTCTAAATATGTATGACTTATTAGTGTGGAGAAAATAAGCTTTATACGATCTTGTGATATGGAAGCAATAAAAGCGATGGACTGCATAATAAAGGTTCATATCACAAGTGGCAGTACAAAATGACGTTCTTTTGCATTAAGATTCCGTGCATCCAACCATAAAAGCACATGACCACCTCTTCTTACCTCTGCGAAGGGCCTATCTTTTATTCTTAGAGTCATGGTGATTGTCACCTTTCCTTTTTACATTTTATCCTGTGGCAAGCACCTTATGTTGCAAAGATCCTGATATATATATCCAATTGGATGTAAGTTAGCATGAACTATTATTGTTGGCATTACCCTTGAGGTAAAAGGTTGGGAGGCAACATTGTAAGCCCCTATCTTTCTCTGTGTCCGATCAAAACTTCATACCCATAAGTATTGCGTGAGTGTTAGCAATTGTGAAAGACTAAATGATAGTTGAGTATGTGGACTTGCTGAAAAGCTCTTATATTGACTCTTTCCGATGTTATGATAAATTGCAATTGCTTCAATGACCGGGAGCATAGTTTGTTAGTCCTCAATGAAGTTTCTGATTCATACTTGACATTGTGGATAGATTATTACTTGAGCATAAGAAATCATATGACAATATTTATATATGTTGATGTTATAAGAATGATAATGATGCCCTCATGTCCGTATTTTATTTTATCGACACCTCTATCTCTAAACATGTGGACATATTTTTCGTTATCGGCTTCCGCTTGAGGACAAGCGAGGTCTAAGCTTGGGGGAGCTGATACGTCCATTTTGCATCATGCTTTTATATCGATATTTATTGCATTATGGGCTGTTATTACAAGTTATGTCACAATACTTATGCCTTTTCTCTCTTATTTTACAAGGTTTAGACGAAGAGGGAGAATGCCGGCAGCTGGAACTCTGGGCTGGAAAAGGAGCAAATATTAGAGACCTATTCTGCACAACTCCAAAAGTCCTGAAACTCCACGGAAGTTATTTTTGGAATTAATAAAAAATACTGAGCGAAGAAAATACTAGAGGGCGGCCACCCACCATCCACGAGGGTGGGGGCGCGCCCTACCCCCCTGGGCGCGCCCCCTGCCATGTGGGCTCCATGGTAGGTCTCCGTTGCCCATCTTCTGCTATATGAAGTCTTTTACCCTGGAAAAAATCATAAGCAAGCTTTTGAGACAAGACACCGCCGCCACGAGGCGGAACCTTGGCGGAACCAATCTAGGGCTCCAGCAGAGCTGTTCTGCTGGGGAAACATCCCTCCGGGAGGGGGAAATCATCACCATCGTGATCACCATCGATCCTCTCGTTGGGAGGGGGTCGATCTCCATCAACATCTTCACCAGCACAATCTCCTCTCAAACCCTAGTTCATCTCTTGTATCCAATCTTTGTCCCAAAACCTCAGATTGGTACCTGTGGGTTGCTAGTAGTGTTGATTACTCCTTGTAGTTGATGCTAGTTGGTTTATTTGGAGGAAGATCATATGTTCAGATCCTATATGCATATCAATACCCCTCTGATTATGAACATGAATATGATTTGTCAGTAGTTACGTTTGTTCCTGAGGACATGGGAGAAGTCTTGCTATAAGTAGTCATGTGAATTTGGTATTCGTTCGATATTTTGATGAGATGTATGTTGTCTTTCCTCTAGTGGTGTTATGTGAATTTCAACTACATGACACTTCACCATTGTTTGGGCCTAGAGGAAGGCATTGGGAAGTAATAAGTAGAAGATGGGCTGCTAGAGTGACAAAAGCTTAAACCCTAGTTTATGAGTTGCTTTGTAAGGGGCTAATTTGGATTCATATGTTTCATGCTATGGTTAGGTTTACCTTAATACTTCTTTTGTAGTTGCGGACGCTTGCAATAGGGGTTAATCATAAGTGGGATGCTTGTCCAAGAAATGGCAGTACCCAAGCACCGGTCCACCCACATACCAAATTATCAAAGTAACGAACGCGAATCATATGAGCGTGATGAAAACTAGCTTCACAATTGAGGGAGTCCTAGATAAGGGGGTATCCGGACAGCCGGACTATATACTCTGGTCGGACTGATGGACTATGAAGATACAAGATGGAGGACATCGTCCCGTGTCCGGATGGGACTCTCCTTGGCGTGGAAGGCAAGCTTGGCGATCCGGATGTAGACCCCCTCCTCTATAAACCGACCCTGTGTAACCCTAGCCCCCTTCGGTGTCTATATAAACCGGAGGGTTTAGTCTGTAGGACGGATCATCATTATCATCAACAATCATACCATAGGCTAGCTTCTAGGGTTTAGCCTCTCTGATCTTGTGGTAGATCCACTCTTGCAATACTCATATCATCAAGATCAATCAAGCAGGAAGTAGGGTATTACCTCCATCAAGAGGGCCCGAACCTAGGTAAACATCGTGTCCCTAGTCTCCGGTTACCATTAGCCTTATACGCACAGTTCGGGACCCCCTACCCGAGATCTGCCGGTTTTGACACCGGCATTGGTGCTTTCGTTGGGAGTTCCTCTGTGTCCTCGCGATAAGGCTTGATGGCTCGTCTCGTTGTCAAGGACAACATCACCTCCGGGGGAGCCTTGGCTTTAGGCCAAACTCTCCGGCTGGGCGGCTTGGTTATGACCGCCCGATCGGCTGTTGTGCCGACAATGACTTCTCAGGTCATTAAAAATAGCCTCCATGTTGATTTAGAATTTGCCGAACAAATGGATCCAATGGAGCTCTTCTCCCTCAATGAGCTCTTGGATCGCATCGCCGCCCTGGGCGTCGCTACGGACGATGACCGGATCGGGCTTAAACCTGATCAAAGGGAGATTCACTCTCCACCGGTCACCCATGAGATAGCGGTAGTGGAAGAGCGTCATCCTAATTGTCCCTCCACTTTGAGGACGAACTATGTCCGTATTTCCGAGCTCTCAGAGCCGGACACCCGCTCGCGGGAGGACATGACCCCGGTCCCGGACTCAGGATCGGGGGGCGGGCCGATGAAATCGGGCAATGCCCCAGAACCCGAGCCGTTAAGCTCGGAAGCTTCTTTGCCCCTGGATCCCAGATCGGGTCGGGATTCGGATTCAAATCCACCCACCCACCCAGATTTATCCAATCTTTCCCATATCAGACAAGAGCCCCAAGAAACAGTACATCACTACTGGGCCAGATTCCTCCTTGTGATAAACAGGGTCAAGGACTGTCGCGAGGCAGATGCAATCTCCCTCTTTTGCAAAAATTGCACAGACAAAGTGATTCTCAATGCTATAAGACGCCGCGACATAGTACACTTTGCTGACTTAGCGGCCATAGTGCAAAAGTACTACACGATGGAAAGCGCCTGGAAAACCCAAACAAGTTTCTGGGTCAGTCCGGCTCTGGCCAAATCTCCTGTCCGAACTAAAAGGGTAAACTCTCGTAAGTCACCCGATTCAAGTACCAAAAAAATAAAGCCCGCCGCAAGGCGAGGAACCGTATTGGAAGAATGGCTAAACGGGCCGTGCAAGATTCATAGCACACCGGATACTATGCCAACGCATAGCCTTAGAGCATGTTGGATACTCCAGCAGGTGGCAAAGAGCGGCGAAGATCTCCTCAAATAATAGGCGAAAGCGAGCTCAGTGCAGCCTCGCAGAAGTTTGCCACGTGGCAACAATAAACCCATGGAACGACACGGCTATAACCTACAATGCCAGTGACAAACCCCAATTCCGGACAGTCCGAGCACCAGCCGCTTTGGTCCTTAGCCCAATCGTGGATGGCTTCAGGCTTACTAAAGTGCTCATGGATGGCGGAAGCGGACTAAACCTCATCTATGAGGAAACCCTCAACAAGATGGAAATTGACAAGAGCCGCATTGAACGAAGCAACACTACCTTCAGGGGAATCATCCCTAGTCGAGAGGCACAATGCACGGGAAAAATCACACTGGATGTGGTATTCGGCACGCCGGAGAATTACAGGTCCGAAGAAATTACATTCCAAGCAGCCCCGTTCAACAGCGGATACCACGCCCTCCTAGGGCGGGACGCATTCACGAGTTTTCAGGCTATACCCCATTACCGGTACATGAAGCTCAAAATGCCCGGGCCCAATGGAATCATCACCCTAGCTAGTGAACCGGACGTCGCACTCCACGCCGAAAATAAAACTGCCGCCCTCGCCCTGGAGGCATTATCAGAAGCCCTCGTGGCCGAAGAGCTGACAACACTACGAGTAACAGTGGACAGAGATGACGTGATACTCGGCAAGCGACCTAAATCCACCTCCTTCAAGCCAGCAGACGAGATAGTCAAATTCCAGGTCCACCCAACAGACCCTTCAAAGACAGCTTCCATAGGGACACAACTGAACCCCACAATAGACGCCGCACTACAAGACTTCCTGCGTGAAAATTGGGATATTTTCGCCTGGCATCCTTCAGACATGTCGGGCATCCCACGCAGGCTGGCCGAACACAGCCTCAATATACTGAAAGGATACAAGCCAGTCAAGCAGACTCTCTGACGCTTCTCAGAGCCTAAGCGGAAAGCCATGGGAGAAGAGCTAGCCAAGCTACTTGAAGCCGGATTCATCAGAGACATCAAACATCCGGATTGGCTAGCAAACCTAGTAATGGTACCAAAAAAGGACAAATCCTGGCGCTTATGTGTTGATTTCAAAGACCTCAATAAGGATTGCCCTAAGGATCCCTTCCCCCTCCCCCGCATTGATCAGATAATCTATGCCACCGCAGGACACGACTCATTGTGTTTCCTCGACACATACTCCGGATACCATCAAATCAAGATGGCGGAGTGCGACCAGGCTACAACAGCCTTCATCACACCGTACGGCCCCTTATGTTTCAACACCATGCCCTTCGGGCTAAAAACGCCGGCGCAACCTATCAACGCATGTTCAGACATGCCTAGAAAAACAAATCGGCAAGACAGTAGAGGCCTACGTAGACGATGTGGTCATCAAAACAAGACACGTCGAAACCTTAATAGACGACTTGAGGCTTACGTTTGATAACCTCCGAACATATGACATCAAGCTCAACCCGGAGAAGTGTGTCTTCGGAGTACCCTCCGGAAAATTGCTCGTCTTCATTGTTTCCAATAGAGGAATTGAAGCCAATCCGGCTAAAATCCGAGCTCTGTCACAGTTGGCTATCCCAACAGACCTCAAGCAGATCCAGAAACTAACTGGATGTGTGGCTGCCTTAAGCCACTTCATCTCCCGTTTAGGAGAAAAGGCACTACCCTTGTATCGCCTTCTTCGACACACCGAACACTTCGAGTGGACGGATGCAGCCACGGCCGGACTGGAAGAAATAAAGGCACTCTTGGCCACGAACCCAGTCCTGACCGCGCCCAATATTGGCGAACCCATGTTGTTATACATAGCCGCAACACACCAAGTTGTGAGTGCAGTGCTCGTCGTCGAACGAGAGGCAGACGGACACAAGTTCCCGCTCCAAAAGCCGGTATACTACGTGTCCACTGTCCTCACTCCATGTAAATCTCGGTACCCACACTATCAAAAGATTGCGTATGCGGTCTTCATGGCATCCCGGAAACTGTGACACTACTTTCAAGAGTGTTCGATCACGGTGGCCTCCGAAGTTCCACTCAATGACATAATAAATAACCGCGACGCAACAGGACGAATTGCTAAATGGGCTATTGAGCTCCTTCCATTCGACATGACATACAAACCACGACGGGCCATTAAGTCGCAAGTACTGGCTGACTTCGTCGCCGAATGGACAGAAGCTGAACTCCCTAAAGAGTACGGCGCGTACTCAAACTGGATCATGCATTTCGACGGCTCCAAAATGCTGGCCGGATTAGGGGCGGGTGTCGTCCTGACATCCCCCACCAGAGACACGGTACAGTACGTCCTCCAAATATTATTCACAGACTCCAACAATGCAGCCGAATACGAGGCTCTGATGCATGGTGTTCGGATGGCGGTCTCCATGGGCATTCAACGCCTCGAAGTGTGCGGGGACTCGAACCTCACAATATCTCAGGTAAACGGAGACTTTGATGCCAAGGATCCTAAAATGGCGGCCTATCGCAATGCCGTCCTCAAAATGTCATCTCGGTTCGAGGGGCTCGAATTCCACCATGTGGCTAGAGAAAATAACCAAGCGGCCAATATCCTCGCCCACATCGGCGCTAGATGCGACCCCGTACCACCTAACATCTTCTTAGAAAGGTTGTTCAAACCGTCCATGGCATGGGAAGGGGAGTCCGGCACCATTAGTCCGGCTCCGAACACAACCCCAACTTCTGAACCTTCT
This sequence comes from Triticum aestivum, assembly GCF_018294505.1. NCBI lineage: Eukaryota > Viridiplantae > Streptophyta > Magnoliopsida > Poales > Poaceae > Triticum > Triticum aestivum. The sequence goes on along the minus strand of NC_057801.1, from coordinate 836,091,166 downwards.
GACGTAATCGGAGGCTCTGCCACTGAAATAACATCTTCGGCCCACGAAATAATGGCTGCCATCGCCCCGTGGACCGAGCCCTTCTTTGCCTACCTTAATAGGCAGGAGCTCCCTGAGGACCAAAATGAGGCACGCTGCATCGTGCGACGCTCTAAAGCCTACAAAGTCCATGATGGAGAACTCTACAAGAAGAGCGCCACCGGAGTGCTCCAACGATGCATCTCCAAGGAGGAAGGGCGGCAACTCTTAGCCGAAATCCAGTCCGGACTAGGCGGGCACCACGCAGCAGCCCGATCTCTTGTAAGCAAGGCCTTTCGGACAAGATTCTACTGGCCGACAGCCCGGGCGGACGCACAGGACCTTGTCCAACATTGTGTTGGTTGTCAACTGTTTGCCAATCAGAGCCATATGCCCCCAACCGCTCTCCAAACGATCCCCATAACTTGGCCATTCGTGGTCTGGGGGCTGGATATGGTGGGACCGCTCAAAGGGGGAAGCCATATGAAAAAATACTTATTGGTCATGGTGGACAAGTTCACCAAATGGATAGAAGCCAAACCAGTTAAAACGGCCGAATTCGGACCAGTGATAGACTTCATATCGGAGGTTGTACAATGTTATGGTGTCCCCCACAGTATTATCACCCACAACGGCTCGATTCACAGCCGAGGAGGTGAAGGCCTGGTGTGGAAAAATGGGCATTAAGCTCGACTACGCCTCTGTCTATCATCCCCAAACAAACGGTCAGGTCGAACCTGCAAATGGTCTTATTATGAGCGGCATCAAACCCAGACTAGTGCGATCCTTGAAGGAATCAGACACGCATTGGGTCGAGGAACTCGACTCCATACTCTGGTTGCTGCGGACCACGCCGAACCGTACCACCGGATACACACCATTTTTATGGTGTACGACGCAGAAACAGTGCTGCCCTGCGATATAATTCATGACTCACCTCGCGTGCGCATGTATGAAGAGAAGGAAGCCGAGCTTGATCGGCCGGACCACTTAGATGCTTTGGAGGAGCAGCGTGATGTCGCTAAAGCCCGTTCCACATTCTATCAGCAATAGGCTCAAAGTTATCAAAGCAGAGAAGTACGGGCCAAAACTTATAACATTGGCGAACTCGCTCTACGCCTACCAGAGAAGAAGAAGGACACGCTCAAACCCAAGTGGGAGGGTCCCTTCATCATTGATAAAGTTCTCACCGGAGGAGCGTACCGTCTGCGCAATGCCTCTGATAACAGACTCGAGCCGAACCCATGGAACGCGGCCAGACTCCGGAGGTTCTACGCCTAGCACCGAACCCAGTGTTCGTCTCCTCATCTCCGCCTCTTCAATGATGTTCCTTTCCCTCCTTTCTCGCCTTTTTTTACATACAGCCTTAAAACTGTACGGAGGCCCTGAGCACTCCGGCCGCATTATGCGCGCACACTATACCTGGGGCTTCCTATTCGGAAGCTATATATATAATTACTTTAATGGCTTCTTGCCAAGCCACATATGCATTTTTCTTTCCATATGTGCCTTTTCTTCACCATTATATGCATCGATATGACTTAAGTTTTGGCCATGCTGGGATGCCTGGCTCTTGTATTTATGCCATGCGTTCCCGTTAATTCGGCTAGGGCATAATGGGAGCACCTCTGCGATTGTTACTGCCAGTTGAGCCGAATGTGTACCTAAGACTGGGTGAAGCCGAAAGCTAGCATTCTTAAGGGAATATTCGGTCTATGAACAAAAGATGTTCTCGTTCCTAACAACAAAAATACCCAGATGTTTTGTTTCCCGCGCTTTTGCTTGCAATTCGTACATGCACATCGATGCATGCGTACCCAGAGAAAGGAACCCCTAACGGAACTATTCTCTCTGGAAGATGTTTCTTACCATCCATGTAATATAACATAACTAGTTGGGTACTTGTCTGTTCAAGCACTTATGACCCCTATGCCTGGTTTCCACGCATGCCCCAGTTTTTCATAACTGTGTGGGTATTCTGATACACCCCGGACTGTCGGATCCGGGGGCTGAAGCGAAAAGGTCCGCCATGACAAATGATTTTCAATCTGGCTAGAAAGTGCACGAGCCCATTCAGAATTACATAATCATACTGACTGGCTGTACTCTTCCTCTAAACCATCCAACAGGCTGTCTAGCTTACAATCCGGCTGGGAATACTTCGCAGCTAATGCTACTTGATCATATACCAAACTAGCGGGTATCTCTTGTCCATCTGGCCCAGCCGGTCCGACTTTGGCCATATGGTTTGGGTCAGCCTTGGCATATTGCGTCTTCACCATGGCCCACGCTTCTCTCGCACCTTGACAGCAGGCTGATATCTTCCCTAATCGGAAGCGCCGCCGTGCTCCTTTGAGCATCTCTCCAAGTTCGCCCATGCCTCCGGGTAGGGAAGCGGACGGACACAAAGCTTGGGCAATACCACGCATTACCTGGCGAGCTCGTTCGTGCAATTGTGAAAGCTCTTACAACATATCGTCTGCGGAGCCGGGCATCTCTTCTTCAGAACGCCCCGTCATCATACCTGCAGACATAACTCTGTCAATATGCCTCCTCGCCGAACTATGCTGCGGTTCGTTCAAGCACTTACTATAAATGCCGCGTCCAAGCCTCCGGTTCTCCTTCACGGAGTCCGCAAGCTGAGCCTGAAGGTCTTTCAATTCAACGCTTAGTTGGAGATTAGCATCTTGCAGCTTATTCTTTGCCTGAATAGACTACGTCAGCAAACACTCGCCCGCCTTCAGTTGACTTCGAAGATGCAGCTCATTACCTCCCACATCCTCTGGATTTCCTCCGGGATTATCTGCCGAATATTTTGTCAGATTTATACACTATGCTGAACACACAAACTGGTAGAAGAATCATTACCAGAAGAAATCTTTTTGGATCCCTCTTGTTCGGCTACGTTAGCCTTCATTTGAGCCTTACATTCCTCCAGCTCTTGAGACAACTGGGCGTCCTTCTCTACAAGAACCTATGCATTTAATGATCCTTAAATAAGTTGTGCCAACTGTTTCAAGTCTCACGGGCTACTACTACACATACTTATTAAAATTCTCTTACCCGTATATCCTTAACATACTGGTCCATTGCTCTGGAAAGTCCATCTTGAGCAGCGCGGATATAGGCATGTCCGAAATTGAAGGCGTTGAATGCCTCTTCGGAAAAAACACCACCGCGGAGTACGGCCCGTTGGCGCCGGTGATTCATGGTGCTCTCCACTTCTGAGTTTGTGGCTGTCGATGTCAAAACCGGCGGATCTCGGGTAGGGGGTCCCGAACTGTGCGTCTAGGCGGATGGTAACAGGAGACAAGGGACACCGTGTTTTTACCCAGGTTCAGGCCCTCTCGATGGAGGTAAAACCCTACTCTTGCTTGATTAATATTGATGATATGGGTAGTACAAGAGTAGATCTACCACGAGATCAGAGAGGCTAAACCCTAGAAGCTAGCCTATGGTATGATTGTTGTTCGTCCTACGGACTAAAACCCTCCAGTTTATATAGACACTCGAGAGGGTTAGGGTTACACAGAGTCGGTTACAATGGGAGGAGATCTACATATCCGTATCGCCAAGCTTGCCTTCCACGCCAAGGAAAGTCCCATCCGGACGCGGGACGAAGTCTTCAATCTTGTATCTTCATAGTCCGGGAGTCCGGCCAAAGGTCATAGTCTGGCCATCCGGACACCCCCTAATCCAGGACTCCCTTAGTAGCCCCTGAACCAGGCTTCAATGATGACGAGTCTGGCACGCAAATTGTCTTCGGCATTGCAAGGCGGGTTCCTGCTCCAAATACTTCATAGAAGATGTTGAACACAAGGATAGTGTCCGGCTCTGCAAAATAAGTTCCACATACCACCATAGAGAGAATAATATTTGTACAAATCTAATCTGCTGACGTACTCCGTAGCATGACATCATGCCACAGCCAAGCCTTTATTCGAATCGTTTTACTGTCCCACCTCAGCGCGTTTAGCGAGGCGGTTTCCTTGGCACGTCTTGTCAAAGCAGAGATCATGTCCCCTTATTCCGGGATTCTCATCAATACGGGTGTGGGTAATCCAACCGCGCCATTAATCTCGGCGCTTGGGAGATAAGCGAGTTTTACTAGGCTGGTGGGGGCACATAGTTTCGGCCGCCCATATAAGGGGATAAGGATCCACCCTTTCCATCTACGACTTCTTCCTCCCTTGATTATCCATTTCTGCGCACTCGAGCTCTAGCGCCGAAGTTCGCACTTCCCACCTCAACCTTCTCCAACAATGTCCGGAGCGGGAGGCAGGTGGATGGCCTCCTCCGTCACAGAGAGGCACATCAAAAAGTTGAGGAAGGCCGGATACCTGTCTTACGACATTGCGCACCGGCTCCCAAATGAGGGGCAGCTCATCCCCACCCCCAGGCCCCATGAGAGGGTGGTGTTCCTCCCCCATTTCCTCCACGGACTGGGCTTCCCTCTTCACCCATTTGTTCGGGGACTCATGTTCTACTACAGCCTGGATTTCCACGATCTGGCCCCGAACTTCATCCTCAACATCTCGACGTTTATCATCGTGTGTGAGGTCTTCCTCCGCATCAAACCCCACTTCGGCTTATGGCTAAAGACCTTCAACGTCAAGCCGAAGGTCGTGGGCGGCCGGCAAGCAGAGTGCGGAGGCGCCATGGTGGGCAAGATGGCCAACGTCACATGGCTCGAGGGCGCCTTCGTGGAAACCATCAAAGGGTGGCAATCGGGGTGGTTCTACATCACCGAGCCGCGTGACCCTGAATGGGCAGCGGCCCCCGAATACCGATCTGGCATCCCCACACGGCTCACCTCATGGAAAGAGACGGGCCTATCATGGGGTAATTCGGCAGAGGTGACCGGACTCCAAACCTGCGTCAAAGACCTGATCGACAGGAAGGTTAAACTTGTCACCGTAGTCCAGGTCATGCTCTTCCGTCGGATCCTCCCGTGTCAACGACGGGCTTTTAATTTGTGGGAATTCGACTCGGCCCAGCACCAAACTTTGTCCAGGCTCTTCGACACAACGCACGAAGATGCCTGGAAGGTGCTTTTCAAGAGCTTCGAGGTTCACCCTCCCATTAGCGAGGATCGCGGATTCTACGCGAAGCGCCAAGCCAGCGCGGTAAGCTTAGTTTACCCATTACAGGGTACTTGTTTTTCATAGTTTGACTCTGCGGGATCTAAACTCCCATTCCTTTAACAGGACTGGCAGAAGAAGGCCGGACAAATCGACTGTCCGGCTCCTTTGCCCGAAGGCCCAGCAGACGCCCGCTTGGCAAAGTTGCTGGTTCCGGCACCTCACGTGGTGCCGGAGAAGAAGGCCAAGAAGAAGGCCACGGGAACTCGAAGGAGCTCCCGGCGCCTGGTGGTGTCGGACTCATCGTCCAACGACCCCAAAGCGCACTCCTCCTCCGAAGACGAGGAGGAGGAAGAAGAAGCCTCTCCCCCTCCAGCGGGGGGAGGAAAGAAAAGAAAGGCCGCCCCAACTGGGAAGGCCGGAGGGTCCAAGAAGGGGAAGACCCTTCTTCCAGACTACCCCTCCGACGCCGACGACGGCGGAGAGGAGTGGCCATCCAGGGCCAAGCCCCTGGCCAAATCGTAAGTATCCGGATACCAGAATAGTTCATGGCATTCCTTTATTTGCACAGTACCTTCTGACGCCGAATATAATCATGCAGTCCGCCCAAGGCTCAGCTCGACGATTCGTCGAGCGGCTCCCTGGATTCGTCGGATGTGAATAGTCTTTCACTCCCGACGGCTACCTCCCCCCGTCCTACGGACGATGCCGAGGTGGAGTCCCAAAAGGGGCTAACCCAGGAGGAGGTGGTCCTGGAGGCGCCGCAAGGCGACCTCCCGGACTCCAGGCCCAAAGGGGATAAAACCCCAGAGGGATCTTGTTAGGGAACGTAGCAGAAATTCAAAATTTTCCTACGTGTCACCAAGATCTATCTATGGAGCAAACAACAACGAGGGGAAGGAGAGTGCATCTACATACCCTTGTAGATCGCTAAGCGGAAGCGTTCAAGAGAACGGGGTTGAAGGAGTCGTACTCGTCGTGATCCAAATCACCGGAGATCCTAGTGCCGAACGGACGGCACCTCCGCGTTCAACACACGTACAGCCCGGTGACGTCTCCCATGCCTTGATCCAGCAAGGAGAGAGGGAGAGGTTGAGGAAGACTCCATCCAGCAGCAGCACAACGGCGTGGTGGTGATGGAGGAGCGTGGCAATCCTGCAGGGCTTCGCCAAGCACCGCGAGATATGAGGAGAAAGAGAGGTAGGGCTGCACCAACAGGAGAAGAACTTCGTGTGTTGGGCTGCTCCTTTGCCTCCACTATATATAGGGGGAGAGGGGGTTGTGCCCCCACCTAGGTTTCCACCCCTAGGGGCGGCGGCCAGCCCTAGATCCCATCTAGGGGGGCAGCCAAGGGGGGAGAGGTGGAAACTTGCCCCCCAAGTTAGGTGGAGGCGCCCCCTCCCCAAACCCTAGGCGCCTTGGGCCCTTGTGGGGGGCGCACCAGCCCACCTGGGGCTGATCCCCTCCCACACTTGTCCCATGTAGCCCTCCGGGGATGGTGGCCCCACTTGGTGGACCCCCGGGACCCTCCCGGTGGTCCCGGTACGTTACCAATAAAACCCGAAACTTTTCCGGTGACCAAAACAGGACTTCCCATATATAAATCTTTACCTCCGGACCATTCCGGAACTCCTCATGACGTCCGGGATCTCATCCGGGACTCCTAACAACATTTGGTAACCACATACAAACTTCCTTTATAACCCTAGGGTCATCGAACCTTAAGTGTGTAGAACCTACGGGTTCGGGAACCATGCAGACATGACCGAGACATTCTCCGGTCAATAACCAACAGCGGGATCTAGATACCCATGTTGGCTCCCACATGTTCCACGATCATCTCATCGGATGAACCAAGATGTCGAGGACTCGATTGATCACGTATACAATTCCCTTTGTCTAGCGGTATTGTACTTGCCCGAGATTCGATCGTCGGTATGCCGATACCTTGTTCAATCTCATTACTGGCAAGTCTCTTTACTCATTCCGTAACACATCATCCCGTGATCAACCCCTTGGTCACATTGTGCACATTATGATGATGTCCTACCGAGTGGGCCCAGAGATACCTCTCCGTTAACTGGAGTGACAAATCCCAGTCTCGATTCGTGCCAACCCAACAGACACTTTCGGAGATACCTGTAGTGCACCTTTATAGCCACCCGGTTACGTTGTGACGTTTGGTACACCCAAAGCGTTCCTACGGTATCCGGGAGTTGCACAATCTCATGGTCTAAGGAAATGATACTTGACATTAGAAAAGCTTTAGCATACGAACTACACGATCTTTGTGCTAGGCTTAGGATTGGGTCTTGTCCATCACATCATTCTCCCAATGATGTGATCCCGTTATCAACGACATCCAATGTCCATGGTCAGGAAACCGTAACCATCTATTGATCAACGAGCTAGTCAACTAGAGGCTTACTAGGGACATGGTGTTGTCTATGTACCCACACATGTATCTGAGTTTCCTATCAATACAATTATAGCATGGATAATAAACGATTATCCTGAACAAGGAAATATAATAATAACTAATTTATAATTGCCTCTAGGGCATATTTCCAACAGTCTCCCACTTGCACTAGAGTCAATAATGTAGTTCACATCGCCATGTGATTAACACTGATAGGTCATATCGCCATGTGACCAACATCCAAAGAGTTTACTAGTGTCTAAACTAGTTCACATCACCATGTGATTAATTCAATGAGTTCTGGGGTTTGATCATGTTTTGCTTGTGAGAGAGGTTTTAGTCAACGGGTCTGCAACATTCAGATCCGTATGTACTTTGCAATTCTCTATGTCATATTGTAAATGCTGCTTCCACGCTCCACTTGAAGCTATTCCAAATGGTTGCTCTACTATATGTATCCGGTTTGCTACTCAGAGTCATTCGGATAGGTGTTAAAGCTTGCATCGACGTAACCCTTTACGCCGAACTCTTTATCACCTCCATAATCAAGAAACATGTCCTTTATTTACTCCAAGGACAATTTTGACCACTGTCCAATGATCTATTCCTGGATCATTCTTGTACCCCTTGACTGACTCATGGCAAGGCACACTTCCGGTGCGGTACATAGCATAGGGGACGACCTTCATCCTTTCTCTCTCTTCTGCTGTGGTCGAGCTTTAACTCTTAACTTCATACCTTACAACTCAGGCAAGAACTCCTTCTTTGACTGATCCATCTTGAACACCTTCAAGATCATGTCAAGGTATGTGCTCATTTGAAAGTACCATTTAGCGTTTTTTGATCTATCCTCATAGATCTTGATGCTCAATGTTCAAGTAGCTTAATCCAGGTTCTCCATTGAAAAACACTTTTCAAATAACCCCATATGCTTTCCAGAAATTCTACATCATTTCTGATCAACAATATGTCAACAACATGTACTCATCAGAAATTCTATAGCGCTCCCACTCACTTCTTTGGAAATACAAGTTTCTCATAAACTTTGTACAAACCCAAAATCTTTGATCATTCCATCAAAGCGTACATTCCAACTCCGAGATGCTTCCTCCAGTCCTTAGAAGGATCACTGGAGCCAGCATACCTTTTAGCATCCTTAGAATCGACAAACCTTTCTAATTGTATCACATACAACCTTTCCTTACGAAAACTGGTAAGGAAACTCGTTTTGACATCCAATTGGTTGATTTCATAAATGCAGCTAATGCTAACATGATTCCGACGGACTTAAGCATCGCTACAGATGAGAAAATCTCATCGTAGTCAACTCCTTGAACTTGTGAAAAACTCTTCGCCACAAGTCGAGCTTCACAGACGGTGACATTACCGTTCACGTCTGTCTTCTTCTTAAAGATCCATTTATCTCAATGGCTTGCCGATCATCGGGAAAGTCCACCAAAGTCCATGCTTTGTTCTAATATATGGATCCTATCTCGGATTTCATGGCTTCTAACCATTTGTCGGAATATGGGCCCACCATTGCTTCTCCATAGCTCGTAGGTTCATTTTTTTTGAAGGTCAACGACAGTGGGAGAGGCTCCCACTGACTTTTGTATTACTCACAACAGAACAGTTACATGTGTGTTACAATGGGCTTTAGGCCCCCCGGCCGTAGGGGTTGCACAAACCAAGACTAGTGGCCCAAACTTACAATGTAATCAGAGAGAAAGGGATGGAATTTCTCTGGACAGTTATGGACTACCAGCTCCAATAGATTTTTGAACCTAGCTAGCCACGCCATGAAGGAGTGTGGAATCCCCCTGAAATGTTGGTTGTTTCTCTCCATCCACAGGCTCCAAGCAACAAGCAAAAAAACATCCATGAATAGGGGTCGACGCCAGCTCTCTTTCCCCCCATGCAAGATGGCTAACCTGTTGGTTCCTCCAGGCCAGGACAGCCCAACCTTACTCCAGCATCGCTGGGCGACAGGGCACACGAAGAAAAGATGCTCCACAGTTTCCTCGGGGGGGGGGGAGGTCTGACAGAACATGCAAGCATAATTATCCCCGACTATAGCAAAGTGTCGTCGCCTCAGCATGTTCCTGGTGTTTAAACGATCGACCAGAAGCAGCCACCCAAATAGTTTGAATTGATTGGGGTTTTGGAGTTCCAAAGCCAGCAAAATGCCTCATCAGCCACCACTTGCCTAAAACAGTGGTTGTAGTACTTTTTGGAAGAATAACGCCCTAGATCACAGACCCAAGTGTTGGCAGAGTCACTGTCTAGTCTGACATGTGCAGACCCACGCTGAATCTCTCTGATCTCCTCCCTGGCCTGGACCGAAAGAGGCAGGCTGAAGATCATGGTCGGATCAGTGGTCGTGAGAACCTTGGCAATGGAGTCATCCACGTTCAGGGCAAAGGAGAAGGCTCGCGGATATGTGTCCATCAGCATGGAGTCATTTTCACCAAACCAGACATCTTTCCAAAACAAAGAGCTACAACCATCCCCCGGGGTGACCTTGGTGATCCCCCAAAGGATCCACTGAGTTGCATCACGTCTTTCCACCAGAAGGAACCCACCAAATCAGTGGCGTGCGGCACCTTATTTGTGTAATATGCATCCCAGATTAGCTGAACCCAAGGAACCGCCTCACGATTGTAGAACTTGAACAAGTGCTTTAGGAGGAGCGCGGCATTTTGTGTCTTGATATCAATAACACCAAGGCCACCACACCGTTTAGGTCGACAAACGAGCTCCCAGGCAGCAAGGGAGTTGGTTTTGACCCCATCATCAGAGTTTTTCACCCAAAGGCAGTATCGGTGCAGTTTATCGAGATGCTCAACCACTTTGGGGTGCAGCTTGATCATGCACATTGCATAGATCAGCATGGAGGTCACCACCGAGTTGACCAGCATCAACTTGGCCCCCGACAACATCAGTGATAAGGCCGTGGAGGTTTTCCTCTCAACCGATTGCACCAACGGCATGAGATCTAGAACACTCGGCCTCGTCGTTCCCATGGGGAGACCGAGGTAAGTGAACGGCAAGGTGCCAAAAGAGCAGCCAAAGACCTGTGCTAACTCACTAGCATGTTGGTGGTCGACATTAATGGGTATGAGGGTTGATTTATGGAAGTTGATCTTGAGCCCCACCGAAGCTGCATAATCTTCCAAGATAAGTTTCATGCGCGCGGCCTGTGTAGGACAAGCTTGCATAACCAAGATTGTGTCGTCAGCGTATTGCACCACCGGAAGTCACCTGCATTTTCGTGAGGAATGGGAAGCTCCAGCAGACCCCGGGTATAAGCATCGTTAATTGCAGCTTGTAGCAGATCAGCTACAAGGACAAAGATCAGTGGCGAGAGAGGGTCACCCTGTCGTACGCCACATTTGCATTTGAATTTCCGACCAGGAACACCATTTAAAATGACAGACGAAACTCCCAAACCAAAAATCATTTCCATCCAACCTAACCACTTGTCATCAAATCCCATGTGTTTCATGATTTCCAACATGGGGGCATGTTCAATAGTATCAAAGGCCTTGTCAAAGTCAAGCTTAAGCAAGACAATCTCTCTCGGAGATGAGTGGCATTGATGAATATATTCGTACGACCACGCAAGACAATCCTGGATGGCCCGCCCCTTGATAAAACCATATTGGTTCCTGTGGATGATTTTGAGGATAACTTTCTGCAGTCGGTTAGCCAAGATCTTTGTAATGATTTTCAAACAACAATTCAGCAGGGTAATCGGTCTAAAATCATTAGCCGTTCCCGGAGAGGCAATTTTTGGAATGAGGGTGATGTATCCCTCACTAATGCTAGTGATATCTAGCCCACCTGCATGGAAAGCGTGACACAGGTCGTAGAAATCCGACTTGATGATTTGCCAGCACTTCTTAAGAAAACAACCATTGAAACCATCCGGGCCGGGGGCTCTGTCACTTGGCATTTCCTTTATAACAGCATCTATCTCTTCATTAGAGAAGGGTGCACTCAATTGATCCAACACATCGATCCGGTGGATGATCCTAGAGAGATCAAACCGCATGCTGGTGGGTTTAGAAGAACCTAAACGTTCCTTGTATGTATTGAACAGAACCCCCTCCTTGCCAACATGGTCATGGATTTCCACCTCACCAACTCTAAGCATGGCAATAGCATTGTGTCTATATCTCTCTGTGGCCAACGATTGGAAAAGCTTAGTGTTCTCATCAGCAAAGCGAAAATACCTGATAGTACATCTCTTCCTTCAATATTCATTCTGGTATTTGAGCAAAGCCTGCAAATGGGTTTTCAATATCTTTCTGAACTTTGACTCCTGGACATATAAAGGTCGTTTATCCTCAAGAGTGTCCATGAGAGCCAGAGCCTCATTACTGTTTTCTCATAGGTTCATTGTTGTCTAGCAACATGACCTTCAAGACAGGATTACTGTACCACTCTGAAGTAGTACGCATCCTTGTCACCCTACGAGGTACGGTAGTAACTTGATCCGAAGTTTCATGATCACTATCATAAGCTTCTACTTCAATTGGTGTAGGTGCCACAGGAACAACTTCATGTGCCCTGCTACACACTAGTTGAAGTGATGGTTCAATAACCTCATCAAGTCTCCACCATCCTCCCATTCAACTCTTTCGAGAGAAACTTTTCCTTGAGAAAGGACCTGATTCCAGAAACAATCCCTATTGCTTTCGGATCTGAATTAGGAGGTATACCCAACTATTTTGGGTGTCCTATGAAGATGCATTTTATCCGCTTTGGGTTCGAGCTTATCAACCTGAAACCTTTTCACATAAGCGTCGCAGCCCCAAACTTTTAAGAAACGACAGCTTAGGTTTTTCTAAACCATAGTTCACACGGTGTCATCTCAACGGAATTACGTGGTGCCCTATTTAAAGTGAATGCGGTTATCTCTAATTCCTAACCCATGAACGATAGTGGTAATTCGATAACAGACATCATGGTACGCATCTTATCCAATAGGGTGCAACTATGATGTTCGGACACACCATCACGCTATGGTGTTCCAGGCAGTATTAACTGTGAAACAATTTCCACAATGTCTTAATTGTGTGCCAAAGCTCGTAACTCAGATACTCATCTCTATGATCATATCATAGACATTTTTATCCTCTTGTTACAATGATCTTCAACTTCACTCTGAAATTACTTGAACCATTCAATAATTCAGACTTGTGTTTCATCAAGTAAATATACTCAACATCTACTCGAATCATCTGTGAAGTAAGAACATAATAATATTCACTGCATGCCTCATCACTCATTGGACTGCACACATCAAATGTGTTACTTCCAACAAGTTGCTATCTTGTTCCATCTTACAGAAAACGAGGCCTTTTCAGTCATCTTGCCCATGTGGTATGATTTGCATATCTCAAGTGATTCAAAATCAAGTGAGTCCAAACGATCCATCTGCATGGAGTTTCTTTATGCGTATACACCAATAGACATGGTTCGCATGTCTCAAACCTTTTTAAAACGAGTGAGTCCAAAGATCCATCAATATGGAGCTTCTTCATGCGTTTTACACCAATATGACTTACATGGCAGTGCCACAAGTAAGTGGTACTATCATTACTATCTTATATCTTTTGGCATGAAAATTTGTATCACTACGATCGAGATTCAACAAACCATTCCTTTTAGGTGCAAGACCATTGAAGGCATTATTCAAATAAACAGAGTAATCATTATTCTCCTTAAATGAATAATCATATTGCGATAGACATAATCCAATCATGTCTATGCTCAACGCAAACACCAAGTAACAATTATTTAGGTTTAATACCAATCTCGATGGTAGAGGGAGGGTGCGATGCTTGATCACATCAACCTTGGAAACACTTCCAACACATATCGTCAGCTCACCTTTAGCTAGTCTCTGTTTATTCCGTAGCTTTTATTTCGAGTTACTAACACTTAGCAACCGCACCGGTATCTAATACCCTGGTGCTACTAGGAGAACTAGTAAAGTACACATTAACATAATGTATATCAAATATACTTCTATCGACCTTTGCCAGCCTTCTTATCTACCAAGTATCTAGGGTGGTTCTGCTCCCGTGTCCGTTCCCTCATTATAGAAGCACTTAGTCTCGGGTTTGGGTTCAACCTTGGGTTTTCACTAGAGCAGCAACTGTTTTGCCGTTTCATGAAGTATCCCTTCTTGCCCTTGCCCTTCTTGAAACTAGTGGTTTCACCAACCATCAACAATTGATGCTCCTTCTTGATTTCTACTTTCGCGGTGTTAAACATTGCGAATACCTCAAGGATCATCATACCTATCCCTGATATGTTATAGTTCATCACGAAGCTCTAGCAGCTTGGTGGCAATGACTTTGGAGAAACATCACTATCTCATCTGGAAGATCAACTCCCACTCGATTCAAGTGATTGTTGCACTCAGACAATCTGAGCACAACCTCAACGATTGAGCTTTTCTCCCTTAGTTTGCAGGCTAAGAAAATCGTCGGAGGTCTTATACCTCTTGACGTGGGCACGAGCCTGAAATCCCAATTTCAGCCCTCGAAACATCTCATATGTTCCGCGACATTTCGAAAACGTCTTTGGTGCCTCAACTCTAAACCGTTTAACTGAACTATCACGTAGTTATCAAAACGTGTATGTTCGATGTTCGCAATATCCACAGACGATGTTTGGGGTTCAGAACACTGAGCGGTGCATTAAGGACATAAGCTTTCTACTGTCCGTATAATCACTACTGTCAACTTTCAACTATATTTTCTCTAGGAACATATCTAAAACAGTAGAACTAAAGCGCGAGCTATGACATAATTTGCAAAGGGGTTTTGACTATGTTTAAGATAATTAAGTTCATCTAATGAACTCCCACTCAGATAGACATCCCTCTAGTCATCTAAGTGATTACATGATCCGAGTCAACTAGGCCATGTCCGATCATCACGTGAGACGGACTAGTCATCATCGGTGAACATCTTCATGTTGATCGTATCCTCCATACGACTCATGCTTGACCTTTCGGTCTCTTGTGTTCCGAGGCCATGTCTGTACATGCTAGGCTCGTCAAGTTAACCTAAGTGTTTCGCGTGTGTAAATCTGGTTTACACCCGTTGTATGTGAACGTAAGAATCTATCACACCCGATGCACAGTTAGGGGGGACACTTTCTTGAAATTTTAATGAGGGATCATCTTATTTACTACCGTCGTTCTAAGCAAATAAGATGCATAAACATGATAAACATCACATGCAATCAAATAGTGACATGATATGGCCAATATCATTTTGCTCCTTTTGATCTCCATCTTCGGGGCTCCATGATCATCATCGTCACCGGCATGACACCATGATCTCCATCAGCATGATCTCCATAATCGTGTCTTCATGAAGTTGTCTCGCCAACTATTACTTCTACTACTATGGCTACCGGTTAGCAATAAAGTAAAGTAATTACATGGCGTTGTTCAATGACACGCAGGTCATACAATAAATTAAGACAACTCCTATGGCTAGTAGAAAAAGGGTCAAACGTGAAGCACATTAGTGCTGGTTTGTATTTGAGCCGGCACAAATGTGTACATTAGTGCCGGTTCCAACGGCTAGCCGGGCCGCTCTCATTAGTACCGGTTCGTGGCTAACCTTTAGCACCGGTTCGTGCCACGAACCGGTACTAATGAGAGTGGTGGCAGGATGTTGTCAGTCTGGGCCCCCTCCAGCACCTTTAGTACCGGTTCGTGGCACGAACCGGTACTAAAGGTCGACGTACATAAACCCTTCGTCCACCTGAGCTCGCTCTGTTCTTCCCCTTTCCCCTCTCCTCTCTGTTCTTCCCCTCTTCCTCTCGAGCTCATCACACATTTTGCCCAAAATTTGTCAAGATTTGAAGGCCCCCATCCATTCAAATGATCACAAAGGTTAGCAACTTTGTCCTTTCATCTCTCATTGCTAGATTAGCTCTTGCAATGCTTTATATAGTTATTAATTTGTGAGTTTAGTAATTTGGGAGGAAATATATATATGTGCTAGTATTTGATTTATATGCAATTTGAGGTTAAAATAACACTTAGTTTGCATATGTAGGTGTGGTTTACTTAGTGCCTTCTAAATCTCCGTCGTAACCACCGTCGATCGCCCGCACCGTCCCGTCGCCGGCACCACCTTGTGGTGAGCCTCTTGTTCATGAAATTTTATATAAAAAATTGATGTTTGTGTGATTTGGATATATAGTTACTCGTATAATAATTATCTTACCCGTACGTTATTTGTTATACATAGTGCCATGGTTTTGATATCCGTCCCCGTCGGCCCTCGTCCTTGTTATGATTCGGATGTGGTATATTCTCTTTTAAAACTATTTGTTGCATTTCGTGTTTATGACAAATTATGCCCATCAAGTTGACATAGATATTTTTATCTAGGAGGTATGTGAACCGGAAATTCCAACCGACCCTATTGTCGAGAGGTTAAATTTAGTTGAAAGAGAAAACGAGTACTTGAAAGAAAAATTGAAAAGAATTGAGGGGGAGAAGATGGAATTGGAGTTGCATGTTGCCGATGTCGTCGATGATCACAAGATCAAGAAGGAGAAAATGCGCTTGAAGATTAGAAAGATTAGAAAATATGCCATCGATAGTGAGGCTTGGTATCATTATGCTGTTGGATCAATTGTTACCTTAGTTGCGATCTTGATCGCATTTGTTGTTGCATTTAAATGCTTTAGCTAGAGAGTTATTTGTTTGTTGCATTTAAGTGTTGTATGAACTTTATGTATGAACTTGTATTAATTTGGTCTATTCGGTGTTGTGTAATGAAGATGAGCCGGCAATGGATGTACGATGACCGATGCTCTCCCCAGTTCGTTGAGGGCGTGCATACTTTTCTGCTTGCGGCTGAGGCAAACAAGCGGGCGGATGGTTTTATGCCTTGTCCATGTGCTGGCTGTAAGAATGGTCGCAATTACTCTACGTCAAGAACCATTCACGTCCACCTGTTTGAGTCCGGTTTCATGCCCCACTATAATGTTTGGACCAAGCACGGAGAAAGAGGGGTTATGATGGAAGACAATGAAGAAGAAGAGGACGACGACAGCTATCCTGGCCATGGGTTCCCTGAATACGATGATACAACAATGGGGGAAGAAGCTGAGCCGGTAATGCGGGAAGAAGCTGAGCCGGCAATGCGGGAAGAAGCTGAAGAAGAGGCATCAGATGAGCCCGTTGATGATCTAGGTCGGGCCATTGCCGATGCAAAGAGAAACTGCGCAAGTGATTTGGAGAAGAAGAAGTTGCAGCGCATGTTAGAGGATCACAAAAAATTGTTGTACCCGAATTGCGTAGGTGACAAGAAAAAGCTGGGCACCACACTGGAATTGCTGCAATGGAAGGCAGAGAATGGTGTATCTGACAAGGGATTTGGAAAGTTGCTGGTAATGATAAAGGATATGCTTCCAAAGGACAACGAATTGCCCGAGAGTACGTACGAAGCAAAGAAGGCTGTCTGCCCTCTAGGGTTAGAGGTGCAGAAGATACATGCATGCCCTAATGATTGCATCCTCTACCGCGGTGAGTACGAGGATTTGAACGCTTGCCCGGTATGTGGTGCATTGCGCTATAAGATCAGCCGCGATGAGCATGGTGATGTCGAGGGCGAGCGCCCCAGGAAGAAGATTCCTGCCAAGGTGATGTGGTATTCTCCTATAATACCACGGTTGAAACGTTTGTTCCAAAACAAAGAGCATGCCAAGGCGATGCGATGGCACAGAGAAGACCGTAAGAAAGACGGAAAGTTGAGAGTACCCGCTGACGGGTCGCAGTGGAGAAAAATCGAAAGAAAGTACGGGAAGGAGTTTGCAGATGACGCAAGGAGCGTATGGTTTGGTCTAAGCGCAGATGGCATTAATCCTTTTGGGGAGCAGAGCAGCAACCATAGCACCTGGCCTGTGACTCTATGTTTGTATAACCTTCCTCCTTGGTTGTGCATGAAGCGGAAGTTCATTATGATGCCAGTGCTCATCCAAGGCCCTAAACAACCCGGCAACGACATTGATGTGTACCTAAGGCCATTAGTTGAAGAACTCTTACAACTGTGGAATGGAACAGGTGTACGTGCATGGGATGAGCACAAACAGGAAGAATTTGACCTAAAGGCATTGCTGTTCGTGACCATCAATGATTGGCCTGCTCTCAGTAACCTTTCAGGACAGACAAACAAGGGATACCACGGATGCACGCACTGTTTGGATGATACCGACAGTATATATTTGAATAGTTGTAAGAAGAATGTGTACCTGGGACATCGTCGATTTCTTCCGAGCAGGCATCCCGTAAGAAAGAAAGGCAAGCATTTCAAAGGTGAGGCGGATCACCGGACGAAGCCTCGCCACCGTACTGGTGCTGATGTACATGATATGGTCAAGGATTTGAAGGTGATATTTGGAAAGGGTCCTGGCGGACAACCTGTTCCAAAGGACGCTGACGGACGCGCACCCATGTGGAAGAAGAAATCTATATTTTGGGACCTGCCATATTGGAAAGACCTAGAGGTCCGCTCCGCAATCGACGTGATGCACGTGACGAAGAATCTTTGCGTGACCCTGCTTGGCTTCTTGGGCGTGTATGGGAAGACAAAAGATACACCTGAGGCACGGGAGGACCAGCAACGTATGCACGGAGAAGACGGCATACATCAGGGTCATGCAAGCTACGCTCTTACCAAAGAAGAGAAGGAAATCTTCTTTGAATGCCTGCTCAGTATTAAGGTACCGTCTGGCTTCTCGTCGAATATAAAGGGAATAATAAACATGGCAGAGAAAAAGTTCCAGAACCTAAAGTCTCATGACTGCCACGTGATTATGACGCAACTGCTTCCGGTTGCATTGAGGGGGCTTCTACCGGAAAACGTTCGATTAGCCATTGTGAAGCTATGTGCATTTCTCAATGCAATCTCTCAGAAGGTAATCGATCCAGAAATCATACCAAGGTTACAGAATGATTTGGTGCAATGTCTTGTCAGTTTCGAGTTGGTGTTCCCACCATCCTTCTTCAACATCATGACACACGTCCTAGTTCACCTGTGCGAAGAGATTAACGTTTTGGGTCCTGTATTTCTACACAATATGTTCCCCTTTGAGAGGTTCATGGGAGTCTTAAAGAAATATGTTCATAACCGTGCTAGGCCAGAAGGAAGCATCTCCAAGGGCCATCAAAATGAGGAGGTCATTGAGTTTTGTATTGACTTTATTCCTGACCTTAAGCCGATTGGTGTTCCTGAATCGCGGCATAAGGGCAGACTGGATGGAAAAGGCACGCTAGGAGGGGAACAAATAATATGTATGGACGGACATTCTCTCACTGAAGCACACTACACAGTTCTACAGAATTCCGCCTTGGTGGCTCCGTATATGGATGAACACAAGAATTTGCTACGCTCCAAACACCCGGAGCGGTCTGATGACTGGATTACACGTGAACAAACCAGGAGTTTCGCCAGCTGGTTGCAGACACGTACCATGCATGACACCTCTATTGAAGATGACCTGTACTTGCTGTCCCAGTTACCATCTTCGAATATAATGACTTTCAAAGGGTACGAGATAAATGGTAATACATTTTACACGATCGCCCAAGATAAGAAGAGCACCAACCAAAACAGTGGTGTCCGCTTTGATGCAGAAACCAAGACGGGAAAGGAAACATATTATGGTTATATACAGGACATATGGGAACTTGACTATCGACGTGGTTTAAAGGTCCCTTTGTTTCGGTGCAAATGGGTCAATATGACACGAGGCGGGGTAACGGAAGACCCGCAGTACGGAATGACAACAGTGGATCTCAACAATCTTGCGTATGCAGACGAACCATTCGTCCTAGCCAATGATGTGGCACAGGTTTTCTATGTGAAGGACATGTCTACCAAGCCAAGAAAAAGAAAAGATAAGGAAGCGAATGCATCGTACGATGAGCCAAAGCGGCACATAGTTCTTTCTGGGAAGAGAAACATCGTGGGAGTGGATGACAAGACAGACAAGTCAGAAGATTATGAAAAGTTTGATGAAATTGCTCCATTCACAGTGAATATTGACCCGAGCATCCCGTTAAATGATGAAGATTTTCCATGGTTACGGCGCAAAGGGACACACGCGAAGAAAAAGTTTCACACCCAAAGATCTGGGATGTGATCGGCTTCACTAGCTATCATCACTTTCTTCTGTGTTTCGCACCGAGAGGGGAATCTCTGTAATAGTTAGGGTAGTTATGTGTTTTGGCATTTGAAACGCGAAGAAATTTTATGTGCAAACAAATTCACACTAATTTCAAATAATTCAAAATTTAAACTATTCAAATTTGAAAACTACGGGCACTAACAGAAAAAATAGCAGAAAAGAAAGAAAAACTATAGCTGAAAAGAAAAAACTATATAAAAAACTACTCAAAAATAAATAGAAGAAAATAAATATAGCAGAAAAGAAAAAACTACTCAGAAATAAATAGAAGAAAAAATAAAGCAGAAAAGAAAAAAAATTATATTTGCTATTTTTCAATCGTTTACAAAATGACCGTGAAATTGAAAATCACTACAAAATGAACTCTGAAAATGTTGAATTTTGGCAAACTAGATGAAAAACTACTCACAAATAAATAGAAGAAAATAAATATAACAGAAAAGAAAAAACTATACAAAAAACTACGCAAAAATAAATAGAAGAAATAAGCAGAAAGAAAAAACTATAAAAAAAATTGGGGCGCTGCCCTGTGGGCCTGATAGGCCACAGGTGTGTAATTACAGGCCTTAAAGGCCCAGCAGACTCACAGGGCAGCGCGCAGAGTTTAGGCCCACAAGCCTGCTAGCTATATAGAGGAGTTCGAAGTGGTAGCCGTGGCTGGGTTTATAAACCAGTGCGGCTGCCCTTCGCCCGGCGAGGTGGGACTAAACTTTGGGGTGGCAGCGCGACCCCTTTAGTACCGGGTGGTGGCACAAACCGGTACTAAAGGGGGGGCCTTTAGTACCGGTTTGTGCCACCACCCGGTACTAAAGGGGGTCGCTTCCCGCCGCTTGGCCTGGCCAAAACAGGCCTTTAGTACCGGCTGGTGGCTCCAACCGGTACTAAAGGTGCCTTCTATATATACAACAGCTACGAAAATTTTAGTTTCTCTCTCTGTTTGTTCCTCTGTTTCCGTCTCCGTCGCCGTCACCGCCGCCCTCGATCGTCTCCGTCGCCGCTCGTCTCCGTCGCCGCCCCCGTCCCCGTCGCCGCCCTCGTCTCCGTCGCCGCCCCGGGCCCGTCCCCGTCGCGCCGTCCCCATCCCCGTCGCGCCGTCCCCGCCGTCACCGCCCCGGCCATCGCCTCGCCGTCGCCGTCGCCCGCTGTGAGCTCTCCCCCTCTAACCCCTCTCCCTCGCCCCCGGCGGCCACCATGGGCGCCGCCCCTCCCCGAGCCCATACACACACACACACACACGTACATACGTGTTTTGTATGTTTAATTAGTTTAGATTATTTAGTGTTTAATTAGTATATACGTATTTTGTATGTTTAATTAGTTTAGATTATTTAGATTATTATTTTTTCACTATTATATATGTATGAATGCATGTTAGATGGATATAATTAGTGTTTAATTAGTATGGAAATTTTTTATATAATGTTGTTTTTCAGTTTTTTAATGGATGTATAGAAGTTGTGTTTTCTGTTTTTAGTGTTAGATGCTTAATTAGTATGAAATAGTATATAGATTTTTGAAATAGTAGAAATGTTAGAAATTTTAGTTATCAAAATCCAATCATTAAAAAAATATTACTTTTTGCGGGCATATAGCTAGTATTTGTTCTCGACGATGCCCGGCCCGCATCCTCGCCGTCGACCCGTCCGCGACGACGTCCAGCCGACCCATGTCCGGGACTGGGCTCCGCCGGGCTGGCACTGGGAGGTGCTGCCTGGAGGGGCGCGCCGCTTGATGAGGAACCCGGCCCCGGGTCCCGTCGTCGACCCTGATCTCGTTTGGTGGCGTTCGCGTGGGCCAGTTTCGGTGCGGAGGGACCCGGCCCCGCCGGAGGTGGTACGTCGCCGTGTCAGGGAGGAGGACGAGCACGTCCATCGCTACATGGTTGCGTTAGAGGGCGGCAGGTTCTCCAATACCTGGCAGTATCTTCGGGGATCTCACTTCAGCTATGATCCTGTGAGGGTTCCTTCTCTTTGGGTGTCCACCGCCCGCGCCGCAGGAACCGCGAGTGTCCTAGATTCTTCTGTAGTATTCGATCTTTAATTAGCTAGCCAGTGATGTACTATTCAATATTATATATTATTCGAGACGATGTATTCGAGATTATATCTATTATTCTAGACGAAGTATTCGAGATTATATCTATTATTCGAGACGATGTAATTTGAATACTAAATTGTTTTATATTTCTTTTGAATTAGTTAAATAAAAGCTATGGCAGACAATACCGACAGAGAGGGAGAACAGACCATGTTCGATATGATACGCGGGCCAGATGATGATCAGAATGAAGAAGATTATGACGGCTCCGAATTTCTAAACAACACCGGAGAGGGTGATATGATATTCGATCGCGACGACCGAATTGATGAAGTCATGAACTACGATTATGACGATGACGAAGAACATGTTGATCCTGAAACAACAAAGACCGGCGAGGTATATATATTTATATAAGCAGGTATCTGGTGATCATCACATGTTTTAAATGACTTGAAGATATATTAACGAATCGATCTTTGTTCTTTCAGCCATCCGGATCGAGCAAATCTTCAGGCAAAAGGACGAAACGAGGCCCGAACAAAAAGTTGAAGGAGGGCGTAAAGTACAATATCGAGGCAGTCAGACCTAATGGCGAACCATTAGCGCCTAAGAAGATTGCGGACAAGTTCATTCGTCAGTGCGGAGTTCTTGTGAAGGACCAACTCCCGATCTCCCTTCAAGAATGGAGAGAGCCAGCAAAAGACAAAAGACAAAAAGGCAAAGAGGACGCTGCTCCACGTCCAGATGTTACTTTTGTCGACAAGAATCAAAAAGATCTGCTTTGGGATACTCTCATGGAACATTTCACCCTACCAGATCATTTCACAGAAGCAGATGTGCAGAAAGTCAAGGACGCTGCTCTTAGGAAGATGGCGGTTGCATTCAAGAACCACAAGAATCGTGAATGGGACAAGTACGTCAAGGGAGGAAGGAAGACTCCAGTATTCGAGGGAACACTAGAGAACCAACGTGCTCATTGGGACGATTTCGTGAAATTCAAGGATTCGGAATTAGCTAAGGAACGGTCGAGAATAAACAAGAAGAATGCCGAAAAAAGGATAAGTTCCATAAGCTGGGGCCAGGTGGCTATGCGGTGGCAATGCCTAAGTGGGATAAGTCTGAGAAAGAGATGGAGGATGCAGGTGCCACTCCGGTTACTAAGAGCTGGCCCCCCAGGGTCAGGACTTGGTTCTATGCGCATGGGGGGGAGTTGGACCCGAAGACAGGCAATGTTTCGACGAGGGCAAGTCTGAAGGGAGCCGACGATGCGATACTTGTTGCAATAGAAGAGGCACGATCGGGGGTGTTCCAGCCCAACAGAGAGAACGACGAGCTTACGCGTGCCCTGGGAAATCCTGAACACCCGGGAAGAACACGAGGCAAGGGCGCTATTCCGTGGTATGAGGGGTTTTCAGACTGGAACACCGACTACAGAACCCGTGCGAGAAAGAAGATTGCGGAGGAGAAGAAGAGGAAGATGGAGGAGGAGCAGAGGAAGCGGGACTATGAACGCCTTCAAGGCCTAGAAGCAAGTCAAGCGGAATTGGTAGTCAAATTCCAGCGGCAGCAGGAGCAGATCGACTCACTTACCCAGCAAAGGGGGTCTCAGCAGCTGCAGCAGCTAGCGAATGATCCAGCATTGGATAGCACCGCCCCATCCATGCCGAGAAGCAGCGTGGGTTCCGCCCCGGACGATGCAATGCTGGGTAGATACCCCGTGGATGACATCACGGAGAACACTAGCTGCGAGCTACACGTCAAAATGAAGAACATATCCATGAAGGTGGCGGACGCCGTTGCTTTTACAAATCCCCCCGAGGCAACCTTCCATTGCAACCCGATTCCAGCGGGCTATGCTCGTGTCTTGGTTGATGAGGTGGTGGACCCATATTCGGAGCTAGAGCTTGACTATCCTGGAGGTGACGACGAGCGCTTTCTCGGAGACGCCAAACATCGTATCATCCTATGGAAAAAGGATTGCATCATCTTTCGAAGGCCACCGACACCGCGTCAGCCGACTCCTCGTCGAAGTCCGCCACCGAGTCAGCAGTCTCCCGCTCCTGCAAGTCCACCAAGTCCGGCAAAGTGTCAGGCCACTCCTCCTCCAAGTCCGGCAAAGTGTCAGGCCACTCCTCCTCCTCCAAGTCCGCCACAGCGTCAGACATCCACTCCTCCTCCAAGTCCGGCACAACCTCAGGCCACTCCTCCTCCAAGTCTGGCACAGCTTCAGGCGGCCACTCCTCCTCGTCCAACTCAGCCCCGTCAGCCGTCTCCGCCGCCTCAGCAATCACAGAAGAGACACCCCGCAGCTATGGTGCGTAGCGGTACGAGTCGAGGTAGTACAGGAAGTACAGGCGGAGGCAAGTGATATAAATATGGTCCAAGCCTCACGCCTCTTCCGCAGAGGGCTTATGACAGGTCCGAGGAGGAAATCACAGCCATATCAAAGTCCGAGGTGGAAGCCCATTTTGCACCGAAACCGCCACCGCCGCCAAGGGAGAAAGTGCCTGAGGAAACGATTGACCACTTCATTCGTATGGCTCAACCACCAGCTCCCAAGCCTGTTGACACAGACTATGAGCGCCACATCAGGAAGTTAAATCGAGCACGTCTACGTAAGGAGGCGAGCTCGGGATCGAGCAAACAAGAAGCAGCTGTCAAAAAATGCGGGAAAACCATTCCCCAGCTGGGAGAACAGGCGGCGCAATCGATCCCCTCGCTTGTTGTGCCAACAACACGTGACAGTACGCGCGCCCAATATTATTGTGGGCAAACAGTTTACGTTCCTGAGGTGGGCAATGTGGTAATAACGGAGGAGCATATAATGCAGGCTGAAGTTCTCAAAATCACTGTTGGACAACTCCTCGAGATCGAGCCCATGCCTGTGCTTAGAGAGGATGAAATAAAACGGAAATATGTCCGGGGCCAACCTTTGGTCGAGCCAGACAAGGTCAAGAACCTCCCAACGAGAATGTATGAATTGCATCAATGGTACATGAACATTACCAAGATTTCCGATCGATTGTCCCTCATGGTGAATGTCAAGGAGGAGCATTACTACCATGAGAAAGTTGTGTCCGTTGAGTATTCTGAACTGTTTCAGTTATACAATCAAGACGCACTCGACAAATCTATCGTCAGTTGCTATTGTCTGTAAGTGATTTCTTTCTGTAATTTAAGTCTCAAGCTAGCTGTAGTGATCCTTTTGATCAATCATTACCTGTAATTATCCTCACTATATT
This sequence comes from Triticum aestivum, assembly GCF_018294505.1. Taxonomy (NCBI): domain Eukaryota; kingdom Viridiplantae; phylum Streptophyta; class Magnoliopsida; order Poales; family Poaceae; genus Triticum; species Triticum aestivum. The sequence continues at coordinate 836,066,132 of NC_057801.1, read as the reverse complement.
CTTTTCTGTGGTATTATATGTAGGATGAAGATGTATGAAATGAGAAAAGGTGGACGCTATGGCATTGGGTTCATTGACCCAAACACCGTTAATGAATACACATGGAAAATAGATGCACGTCATCAAAAGGCCGTAGAGGACAGCATGCTAGAGTTCTTGAAGCGCCTCAAATACAATGAAGATATACTACTTCCTTACAACTTCCAGTGAGTCACACTGTCTTGTACTACAAATTCTCTGTTTTTGCCTACTAGCTAGCTACATGTTTTTGCTTACATATGCCCGCTTAATTAAGACATGCAAACGTGTGTGCATGCAGATATCACTGGGTCTTGTGTATCATTAAAGTTGACGCCGGAACAGTTGAAATACTGGACTCACTACTCAAAGAAAAAACTGACTATAACATCTTGTTTGGGATAGTCAACAGGTAATTTCAATCATTATTAACTATATATCTCGGCCTATTTAGTTCGTCATTTCATGATATGAACTATTTAATAACCCCTTTATTCATTTTCTTTGTCGGCGGGCAGGGCTTGGGCAAGGTTCATCAGCGTCACGGAAGGCGAATGGAAAGAAAAGCTTAAATGGGGAAGACCCAAGGTAAGTAATTAAGTAGTACTAGCTAGCTAGTTAGCTGCCATCTCTTTAATTATCATGCTTGATTAATTATTATCTGATCAAATTCCATTCTCGTAAAGGCCCTGAAGCAGGCGCAAGGGACTGATCTGTGTGCATTCTGCGTTTGCGAGAACATTTGCATGATGGCGTCCGAAAGGAGCAGATCTCAAAGACAGGAATGGGTACGCTTGTCAAAACACTATTCACAATTTTTACACCATTATCGATATCTAGTCACGCAACTAATACACATGCATATTGATCTCCTTCTTAACAGTTCAGAGAGGTGCGGGAGAAGCTCCTAGAAACGGAGCGCGTAGAAGCACTTCAAGAGGAAATAGCGGGATTTTTGCTCGACCAGGTCATAAATCCGAAGGGAGAATACTATTACCCGCTACCACCCCCATGAAAACCACTTCCAATTGTCATCGTGCTCCGAAGGCACCAATTAGGCTAATGCCACTGGCTCCGAAGGCAACATGCATATGTAGGAGAAATTGTATATAGCTATACATGTGTGTATGTGTGAATTAATTAATATGATGGTTTGTGAGACATTGAAGATATATATATGCATGATTGGTTCTACTAGAAATTCTATTTATATATATATATGCATAACGTGTACAATGTGTAGTATCGTAAAATACCAGCAAACGAAAAAGAATTAAAATGGAAACACAAAATAAAATGAAAAAGAAATCATAAAACTAGAAACCCCCCAAACCTTATAGTACCGCTTACCAACCGGTACTAAAGGGCTCCAGGCCCCTGGAGCTGGCTCGTGCCACGTGGTTTCCCTTTAGCACCGGTTCGTGCTGAACCGGTACTAAAGGGGGGGGGGGCTTTAGTGCCCACACTTTAGTGCCGGTTATGGAACCGACACTAAAGGGCCTTACGAACCGGTGCTATTGCCCGATTCTGCACTAGTGCTCTTGCCGGTTGTCATACTCATTGACATGCAAGTCGTGATTCCTATTACAAGAACAAGATCAATCTCATACGTCACATATCATTCATCACATTCTTCTTGGCCATATCACATCACATACCATACCCTGCAAAAACAAGTTAGACGTCCTCTAATTGTTGTTTGCATGTTTTACATGGCTGCTATGGGTTTCTAGCAAGAACGTTTCTTACCTACGCAAAACCACAACGTGATATGCCAATTGCTATTTACCCTTCGTAAGGACCCTTTTCATCGAATCCGTTCCGACTAAAGTGGGAGAGACTGGCACCCGCTAGCCACCTTATGCACCAAGTGCATGTCAGTCGGTGGAACCTGTCTCACGTAAGAGTACGTGTAAGGTTGGTCCGGGCCACTTCATCCCACAATACCGTCGAAACAAGATTGGACTAGTAACGGTAAGCATATTGAACAAAATAAACGCCCACAACTACTTTGTGTTCTACTCGTGCATAGAATCTACGCAATAGACCTAGCTCATGATGCCACTGTTGGGGAACGTAACAGAAATTCAAAATTTTCCTACGTGTCACCAAGATCTATCTATGGAGAAAGTAGCAACGAGGGGAAGGAGAGTGCATCTACATACCCTTGTAGATCGCTAAGCGGAAGCGTTCAAGAGAATGGTGTTGAAGGAGTCGTACTCGTCGTGATCCAAATCACCAGAGATCCTAGTGCCGAACGGACGGCACCTCCGTGTTCAACACACGTACAGCCCGGTGACGTCTCCCACGCCTTGATCCAGCAAGGAGAGAGGGAGAGGTTGAGGAAGACTCCGTCCAGCAGCAGCACAACGGCGTGGTGGTGATGGAGGAGCGTGGCAATCCTGCAAGGCTTCGCCAAGCACCGCGAGATATGAGGAGAAAGAGAGGTAGGGCTGCACCAACAGGAGAAGAACGTCGTGTGTTGGGCTGCTCCTTTGCCTCCACTCTATATAGGGGGAGAGGGGGCTGCGCCCCACCTAGGTTTCCACCCTTAGGGCCGGTGGCCAGCCCTAGATCCCATCTAGGGGGGCGGCCAAGGGGGGGAGAGGGGGAAACTTGCCCCCCAAGTTAGGTGGAGGCGCCCCCTCCCCAAACCCTAGGCGCCTTGGGCCCTTGTGGGCGGGCGCACCAGCCCACCTTGGGCTGGTCCCCTCCCACACTTGGCCGATGCAGCCCTCCGGGGATGGTGGCCCCACTTTGTGGACCCCCGGGACCCTCCCGGTGGTCCCGGTACGTTACCGATAAAACTCGAAACTTTTCCGGTGACCAAAACAGGACTTCCCATATACAAATCCTTACCTCCGGACCATTCCGGAACTCCTCGTGATGTCCGGGATCTCATCCGGGACTCCGAACAACATTCGGTAACCACATACAAACTTCCTTTATAACCCTAGCGTCATCGAACCTTAAGTGTGTAGACCCTACGGGTTCGGGAACCATGCAGACATGACCGAGACGTTCTCCGGTCGATAACCAACAGCGGGATCTGGATACCCATGTTGGCTCCCACTTGTTCCACGATGATCTCATCAGATGAACCACGATGTCCAGGACTCAATCGATCCCGTATACAATTCCCTTTGTCTAGCGGTATTGTACTTGCCCGAGATTCGATTGTCGGTATGCCGATACCTTGTTCAATCTCGTTACTGGCAAGTCTCTTTACTCGTTCCGTAACACATCATCCCGTGATCAACCCCTTGGTCACATTGTGCACATTATGATGATGTCCTACCGAGTGGGCCCAGAGATACCTCTCCGTTAACCGGAGTGACAAATCCCAGTCTCGATTCGTGCCAACCCAACAGACACTTTTGGAGATACCTGTAGTGCACCTTTATAGCCACCCAGTTACGTTGTGACGTTTGGTACACCCAAAGCATTCCTACGATATCCGGGAGTTGCACAATCTCATGGTCTAAGGAAATGATACTTGACATTAGAAAAGCTTTAGCATACGAACTACACGATCTTTGTGCTAGGCTTAGGATTGGGTCTTGTCCATCACATCATTCTCCCAATGATGTGATCCCGTTATCAACGACATCCAATGTCCATGGTCAGGAAACCGTAACCATCTATTGATCAACGAGCTAGTCAACTAGAGGCTTACTAGGGACATGGTGTTGTCTATGTACCCACCCATGTATCTGAGTTTCCTATCAATACAATTATAGCATGGATAATAAATGATTATCATGAACAAGGAAATATAATAATAACTAATTTATTATTGCCTCTAGGGCATATTTCCAACAGATCTAAGTCCGGCCCTGGGCCGGACACCGCACCGGAACCTTCAGTGGTTCCGAAGTCCAGTAGGCGGCCCCCTCGCAAGAAGGGCAAGCCTACGACACCGGCGGCCTCCGTCCAACCGGAGGCGCCGGATAATTTGATGGAGGTGCTTAACGGCGCCTCTATTGACGAGGAGCACTGCATTGTTATGAGTGCGGTGATCCAGAAGGTTCAATCCGCCAAGTGCGGGCTGACAGAAGTCTGTGCCAGCCTTCTAACAGGCTTTGAGGTATGTATTTAAAACATATAAAAATGTTACCGCATAGACAGTAGCCCTTGATGCTCAGTTTGGTGTTCGGAAAGAAAAGCCGGACTGAGGATCTAAAAAGATTACGCAGGAGTCTAACATAAATATGTCAATATGGGAATGCAGGCTGCGGTGCTGACCTCTGCCGCACTGACTGCGGAGGTCGATGCATTGAACCAGAGCCTCGAGCGGTCCGAGAACGAGCTCGGCCGTGCCAAGAAGCTGCTCGAGGACAAGGAAGGTAGGTAGTACCTTACGTAAGTATATAAAAATACCTGGTTGCAAATAATGATAGGACCAACGTGAATGTTACAGGGGCCACAACCGAGGTGGCGGCCCTGAAGGAAGCGTTGTCCAAGGCCAAAGACAATGCGGTCGTGGAGAGCACTAAGCAACAAAAGCAGGAGGCGCAGGTGGCGGAGGTGCGGCAAGAGCTTAATGCTCTTGTGAAAAAACACGAGAGTTTAGAGCTTGACTCAAAGACTTGAGAGTCTAAGCTTGCCTCGGCACTGGAAAGCGCCAAATCTGCCAAGGCCAAAGCCCAAAAGGCCCTCCAGGAAATTGAGGCAATGAAAAAGATAGCTGCGGGTAAGGCATTATTTATGCAAAGCAAGCACGTGAAAGTAAATTACCTGTTACTTACCCAAGTCCGGAGCTCTCCAGGAGCATTCACAGATCTGCCCCGGAGTGTATCCGACGCCGCCGCATTCTACCAGGCCGAGGAGGGGAGCTCAACGAAGAAGGTGTTCTGGTCCCATTATGCTGAGGCCGGACACCCGGTGCCCCTGAGCGACTAGCTGAAGCAGCTGGTCGAGCTCCATAAGGCAGCCGAACAGGCCATGAAGGGCCTTATAGGCCGGCTGTGGCCTGGGGAGGCCATGCCTGGGAGCTACTTTGGGCTGGTGCGGCGGCTGGTGGATGCCTGTCCATGGCTTGAAGTCATCAAGCGCTCCGTATGCATCGAAGGCGCCCGCAGGGCCCTTGCCCGTGCAAAAGTGCACTGGGGCAAGCTGGATGCTGAGAAGCTGCTGAAGGATGGGCCACCAGAGGGGAAGGAGCATCGCAGGCCCGAGATGTAGTATGAGGGCGTCCTGAACGGTGCCCGCCTTGTGGCGAACGAATGTTCCAAGGATTTAATTTTTGAATAAACTCGCTTATGTTTGTCCTGTGCGCTGAAAACTTGTTCATATGTGCTAAGCAACGCTTTTTGAATTTAAAATATTACCTTCTGTGCGGCCGTTTATTAAATCTGAGAGATGCAAGTCCTCGGCTTCTACCCCCATGCCACGAGTGCTGGGGTGTTCGGGATAAACCTGAGCGCTCTTGTTCCCATTCTTGGGTCCTTCGAGGGAGGCGCTCAGCACAACGAACAAGGCAATCGGACTTATAATGCTTTATCACTCTCACTTAGCCATAGAATTCTATAATTTTAAATTTCGGCGAAGCCCCTAGTATTCGGAAGACCGAGTTCGGGGCGCTATCCACGCCTAGGCCGGATAAATCCAGCTCCTCGCTCTAAGCGGCATAAGTCTTTAGGGACTCGAAAAACCTCTCGAACAGCGACCGGTCTCTCGCCCTATCATGACGGTCAGTTTTAGATTTCTCTACTAAGGTGTTAACCTAGCTCAACTGGGGCACAATCGCAGTAGTTCTCCCAGCGCTACCTTAGCCGATATAGCGGAACGTAAGGTACCAAAACATGGGAGCCGGGCAAACCCAACTATTGACCCAAGACATGATTCGGAGCCGATGCATATAATGCTATAAGTTTGGGGTGTCGCACTCATGAGAGTGTTCGGTCTTCTCACACCGTATTCTGGGGTACTTAAGCCCCTGGTGTATTGGCCGTACCAAAGTGTACGGTTGCATAATGTCATAACTGAATATATTTACATAAAAATGAATGAAATAATAGACAAGAGCTATGTATTGTTTATTAAAGGGCTGCTATGGAAGCAGAATGATGCAAATAGTGCGATAAGCAAGAGATGGGATTTTTTAACATGTCCGCCTCCAGGGGCAAGATGCGGGACTTTATGTAAGACAGGTATTTAGCTCGTTAAAGAGACCACCTGGACATTCGACGTAGCTTGCTGCCTCCCTGGCTGTCGCATCGTGTGTTCGGTGAATGTGCTGCCGGACAGGCCTTCCGGAGAATGGAGTCCTGAAAGTAACAAAAAAAAAGAACTGACAAAATCGGGAGCCCCTAGTGCGGTTGAGCCGCACTCTGGGCGTGCCGTGGTTGTGCCCCTCCCCGTATGCCCATGGTATTTCCAGAGCGTAATTATGTACGCGTGGTACTGGTTTCGCAATCTTGCGAGGGCTGGGGTAGGGGCCGCACTGCTATGCTTGCTCGGAACATGCTAGACGGTCTTGTTGTAGGTTACTCCGGGCGTGCTTGACAGTGTCCGGACGTTTAACAGCCGGACTGGAGAATTGCCTTGAGAGGCTACATTGTACTTCCGCCACGAGGGCCGCCGTGTGCTCCTCTGTTCGGAGAGAGCGTTCGGTGTTTCCATTGACCGTAATGACTCCTCGAGGGCCTGGCATCTTGAGCTTGAGGTATGCGTAGTGCGGCACCGCATTGAACTTTGCAAATGCGGTTCGCCCGAGCAGGGCGTGATAGCCACTGCGGAATGGGACTATATCGAAGATTAACTCCTCGCTTCGGAAATTATCTGGGATCCGAAGACCACTTCGAGTGTAACTGAGCCTGTACAGCTAGCTTCGACACCTGGTATGACGCCTTTAAAGGTTGTCTTTGTGGGTTTAATCCTTGAGGGATCTATGCCCATTTTTGCACCGTATCCTAATAAAGCAGGTTCAGGCTGCTGCCGCCGTCCATGAGGACTCTAGTGAGGTGAAACCCGTCAATGATTGGGTCTAGAACCAATGCGGCGAATCCGCCATGACAAATGCTAGTGGGATGGTCCCTTCGATCAAAAGTGATCGGGCCGGAGGACCATGGGTTGAACTTTGGGGCGACTGGCTCCAACACATATACGTCCCTGAGCGCACGCTTCCGTTCCCTTTTGGGAATGTGGGTTGCGTATATCATGTTCACCGTCCACACTTGTGGGGGAAAACCCTTCTTTCCTCTATTCTTCGGCGGCTGGGGCTCCTCCTCGTCATCGCTATGGAGCCCCTTGTCTCTGTGTTCGGCACTTAACTTGCATGCCTGCTTGAACACCTAACAATCCCTGTTGGTGTGATTGGCTGGTTGTTTGGGGTTGCCGTGTATCTGGCACGAGCGGTCGAGTATTCGGTCCAAACTGGACGGGCTCGGAGTACTTCTTTTAAATGGCTTTTTCCGTTGACCTGGTTTAGAGCCTCTGAATCCGGCATTAACTGCCGTATCCTCAGTATTGTCGCTGTTAATGCGGCGCTTGTGCTTGTTGCGACGCGACCTGCCATTGTTGTCCTTGGTATCCGAATTACGAGGGCTCTTGGTCATGTTATTGCTACGAGCTACCCGGTTGTCTTCTCCCGCGCAAAAGCGGGTCATGAGTGTCGTGAGGGCTGCCATGGATTTCGGTTTTTCCTGTCCTAGGTGTCGGGCAAGCTATTCGTCACGGATGTTATGTTTGAAGGCTGCAAGGGCCTCTGTGTCCGGACAGTCGACTATTTGATTTTTCTTGGTTAGGAACCGTGTCCAGAATTGTCTGGCCGATTCCTCTGGCTGCTGAATTATGTGGCTTAGGTCATCCGCGTCTGGTGGTCGCACATAAGTGCCCTGGAAGTTGTCAAGGTATGCGGATTCCAGGTCTTCCCAGCAACCAATTGACTCTGCTGGCAAGCTGTTAAGCCAATGCCGAGCTGGTCCTTTAAGCTTGAGCGGGAGGTATTTGATAGCGTGTAGATCATCGCCGCGGGCCATGTGGATATGAAGGAGATAATCCTCGATCCATACCGCGGGATCTGTTGTGCCATCATATGATTCAATGTTTACGGGTTTAAACACCTCGGGGATTTGATGATCCATTACTTCATCTGTGAAGAATAGTGGGTGTGCGGCGCCTCTGTATTGGGCTATATCACGACGTAGCTCATGTGAGCCTTGCCTGCCGTATTTTGCCTGGCCGCATTTGCCATATCCGGCGCGACGATTATTGTTACGTGTCGTGGGGTGCCCACGTGATCCATAGATCGATCTTGTTTGCCTTGCCTTGTCCTCCAATATGTCACGCAGGTCTGGTGCATTTCCCCGTGCCTTGGTATTTTTTGAGCGGTGCCAGGGTTCGGCTTGAATGGATGGCCGAGAGGCCTCTCTGTCGCGGCCACGAGGTGGCCGGTCGGCCGTGTCATACGCTGGTGATGTAGGTTTAGTTGCTTCCTCCTCTAATTGGGGTAGCAGCCTGCGCTTTGGGTAGCTCTTGGAGGGGCGTTCGAGTTTGTACTCTTCGGCCGCCAGGACTTTAGTCCATCTGTCGGCTAGCAAATCTTGGTCAGCTCTAAGCTGCTGCTGTTTTTTCTTGAGGCTTCTTGCTGTGGCCATAAGCCTGCGTTTGAAACTCTCTTGTTCGACGGGATCCTTAGGCACGACAAATTCGTCGTCGTCGAGGCTTCCCTCGTCTTCGGAGGGAGGCATATAATTGTCGTCCTCGACCTCTCTGTCTGCCGCTCTCTCATGAGGGCTGGCTTCTCCATCCTCCTGTGCTGAATCTTGCTGGAGGGGGTTGTCTTCGGCACTGTCCGGGGTGTTATTGTCTCCGGTGCCGGAATCACCATATTTGCTGTGGCAGGATTTAGAGCGGCGCCGCTGACATCGGCGCTTAGGCTGCTTCTTGGAGGGGTCATACTCCATTGTTCCATCGCCATTCCCTTCTTTTGGGGTGTCCACCATGTATATGTCATATGACGAGGTGGCTTTCCAGTGCCCTATAGGCGCTGGTTCTTGGTCATCTCCTTCATCGGCGTCCATACCGTCGATGTCTTCGGAGTCGAAGTTGAGTGAGGGAGTCCTGGATTAGGGGGAGTCCGGATGGCCGGACTATGACCTTTGGCCGGACTCCCGGACTATGAAGATACAAGATTGAAGACTTTGTCCCGTGTCCGGATAGGACTTCCCTTGGCGTGGAAGGCAAGCTTGGCGATATGATATGAAGATCTCCTCCCATTGTAACCGACTCTATGTAACCCTAGCCCTCTCCGGTGTCTATATAAACCGGAGAGTTTTAGTCCGCAGGACGAACAGCAATCATACCATAGGCTAGCTTCTAGGGTTTAGCCTCTTTGATCTCTTGGTAGATCAACTCTTGTACTACCCATACCATCAATATTAATCAAGCAGGAGTAGGGTTTTACCTCCATCAAGAGGGCCCGAACCTGGGTAAAAACATCGTGTCCCTTGTCTCCCGTTACCATCCTCCTAGACGCACAGTTCGGGACCCCCTACCCGAGATCCACCGGTTTTGACACCGACATTGGTGCTTTCATTGAGAGTTCCTCTGTGTTGTCACCTTTAGGCCCGATGGCTTCTTCGATCATCAACCACGACGCTGCCCAGGGTGAGACTTTTCTCCCCAGATAGATCTTCATATTCGGCGGCTTCGCACCATGGTCCAATTCGCTTGGCCATCTGGAGCAGATCGAAAGCTATGCCCCTGGCCATCAGGTCAGGTTTGGAAGCTTAAACTACACGGCCGACATCCGCGGGGACTTGATCTTCGACGGATTCGAGCCACGGCCGAGCACGCCGCACTGTCACGATGGGCATGATCTAGCTCTGCCGCCGGACAGCGCCCAGAGCGCCGCTCAGATGCCCGCTCCGACCATTAGCTCGGAGCCGACTGCGTCAGTCGGGGACGGACGGTTGGACGCCGCCCCGGGAGCCGCAATCTCTACGGCGATAGAGCCGAATACCAGCCTAGTCCTTTGCGAGGCCTATGACTCCAAGGTACCAGACTCCGTTCCGAACTCCGAATCTTCCGCACCCCTTCCGATCGAACCCGATTGGGCTCCGATCATGGAGTTCACCGCCGTGGACGTCTTTCAGCACTCGCCCTTTGGCGATATCCTGAATTCACTAAAGTCTCTCTCTTTGTCAGGAGAGCCCTGGCCGGACTATGGTCAGCATGGTTGGGATGCGGACGACGAAGAAATTCGAAACCCACCCACCACCCACTTTGTAGCCACTGTCGACGATTTAACTAACATGCCCGACTTCGACTCCGAAGACATCGACGGTATGGACGCCGATGAAGGAGACGACCAAGAACCAGCACCTATAGGGCACTGGAAAGCCACCTCGTCATATGACATATACATGGTGGACACCCCCAAATCAGGGGATGGCGATGAAAAAACAGAGGACAACCCCTCCAAGAAGCAACCCAAGCACCGACGTCAGCGGCGCCGCTCTAAATCCCGCCAAAGCAAAAACGGCGAGTCCGGTACTGGAGACAACAACACCCCGGATAGTGCCGAAGACAACCCCCTCCAGCAGGATTCAGTGCAGGAGGACGGAGGAGCCAGCCCTCATAAGAGAGCTGCAGACAGGGAGGTCGAGGACGACAATTATATGCCTCCCTCCGAAGACGAGGTAAGCCTCGACGATGACGAATTCGTCGTGCCAGAGGATCCCGTCGAACAAGAGCGTTTCAAACGCAGGCTTATGGCCACGGCAAGCAGCCTCAAGAAAAAACAGCAGCAGCTTAGAGCTGACCAAGACTTGCTAGCCGACAGATGAACTGAAGTCCTGGCGGCCGAAGAGTATAAACTCGAACACCCCTCCAAGAGCTACCCAAAGCGCAGGCTGTTACCCCAACTAGAGGAGGAAGAAACTAAACCTACATCACCAGCGTACGATGTGCCTGATCGGCCACCCCGTGGCCGCGACAGAGAGGCCTTTCGGCCCTCGACCTAAGCCGCACCCCGGCGCCGCTCAAAAAATACCAGAGCGCAGGGAGACGCAACAGACCTGTGAGACATATTGGAGAATAAGGCAAGGCAAACAAGATCGATCTACGGATCGCGTGGGCGCCCCACATCACGTGACGATAACCGTCACGCCGGATATGATAAATACGGCCAGGCCGAACACAACAGACAAAGCTCATCCGAGTTGCGTTGCGATATAGCCTAGTACAGGGGCACCGCACACCCACTATGCTTCACAGACGAAGTAATGGATCATCAAATCCCCGAGGGTTTTAAACCCGTAAACATCGAATCATACGATGGCACAACAGATCCCGCGGTGTGGATCGAGGATTATCTCCTTCATATCTACATGGCCCGTGGTGATGATCTACACACCATCAAATACCTCCCGCTCAAGCTTAAAGGACCAGCTTGGCATTGGCTTAACAGCCTGCCAGCAGAGTCAATTAGTTGCTGGGAAGACCTGGAATCCGCGTTCCTTGACAACTTCCAGGGCACTTATGCCACATAATCCAGCAGCCAGAGGAATCGGCCAGACAATTCTGGACACGGTTCCTAACCAAGAAAAATCAAATAGTCGACTGTCCGGACGCCGAGGCCCTTGCAGCCTTCAGGCACAATATCCGTGACGAATGGCTTGCCTGGCACCTAGGACAGGAAAAGCCGAAATCTATGGCAGCCCTCACGACACTCATGACCCGCTTTTGCGCGGGAGAAGACAGTTGGCTAGCTCGTAGCAATAACATAACCAAGAGCCCTGGCAATTCGGATACCAAGGACAACAATGGCAGGTCACGTCGCAACAAGCACAAGCGCCACATTAACAGCGACAATACTGAGGATACGGCAGTTAATGCCGGATTCAGAGGCTCTAAACCCGGTCAGCGGAAGAAGCCATTCAAAAGAAACCCTTCGGGCCCATCCAGTTTAGACCGGATACTCGATCGCTCGTGCCAGATACACGGCACTCCCGAACAACCAGCCAACCACACCAACAGGGATTGTTGGGTGTTCAAGCAGGCAGGCAAGTTAAGTGCTGAAACCAGAGACAAGGGGCTGCATAGCGATGACGAGGAGGGGCCCCGGCGCTGAACAACAGAGGACAAAAGGGCTTCCCCCCGCAAGTGCGGACGGTGAACATGATATACGCAACCCATATCCCCAAAAGGGAGCAGAAGCATGCTCTCCAGGATGTCTATGCGTTGGAGCCGGTTGCCCCAAAGTTCAACCCATGGTCCTCCTGCCCGATCACTTTTGATCGAAGGGACCACCCCACTAGCATCCGTCATGGCGGATTCGCTGCATTGGTCCTAGACCCAATCATTGACGGATTTCACCTCACTAGAGTCCTCATGGACGGCGGCAGCAACCTAAACCTGCTTTATCAGGATACACTGCGAAAAATGGGTATAGATCCCTCAAGGATTAAACCCACAAAGACAACCTTTAAAGGCGTCATACCAGGTGTAGAAGCTAGCTGTACAGGCTCGGTTACACTCGAAGTGGTCTTCGGATCCCCGGATAATTTCCGAAGCGAAGAGTTAATCTTCGACATAGTCCCATTCCGCAGTGGCTATCATGCCCTGCTTGGATGAACGCATTCGCAAAATTCAATGCGGTGCCGCACTACGCATATCTCAAGCTCAAGATGCCAGGCCCTCGCGGAGTCATTACGGTAAATGGAAACACCGAACGCTCCCTCCGAACGGAGGAGCACACGGCGGCCCTGGCGGCGGAAGTACAAAGTAGCCTCTCAAGGAAATTCCCCAATCCGGGTATTAAACGTCCGGACAACGTCAAGCGCGCCCGAAGTAACCTACAACAAAACTGGCTGGCACGTTCCTAGCAAGCATAGCAGTGTGGCCCCAACCCCAGCCCTCGCCAGATGGCGATAGCGGTACCACGCGTACATAACTATGCTTTGGAAATACCATGGGCATAAGGGGAGGGGCACAACTATGGCACGCCCAGAATGCGGCTTAACCGCACTAGGGGCTCCCTATTCTGCCGTTTCCTTTTTTATATATACTTTCAGGACCCAACTATCCGGAAGGCCTGTCCGGCAATACACTCGTCGAACACATGATGCAACAGCCAGGGAGAGAACAAGCCACGTCAAATGTCCAGGTGGTCTCTATAACGAGCTAAATACCTATTTTACTTAAAAGTCTCACAGCTTGCCCCTGGAGGGTGACATGTCAAATAATCCCATCTCTTGCTTATCGCACTATTTGTATCGTTCTGCTTTCATAGCGGCCCTTTTTAATAAACAATACATAGCTCTTATCTATTATTGTACTCATCTATTTTTATACAAATATGTTCAGTCATGATATTATGCAACTGTACACTTTGGTACGGCTAATACACCAGAGGCTTAAGCACCCCATAACACGGTGTGAGAAGACCGAACACTCTCATGAGTGCGGCTCCCCGAACTTATAGCACTATATGCATTGGCTCCGAATCATGTCTTGGGTCAATAGTTAGGTTTGCCCGACTCCCATGGTTTGGTACCTTACGTTCCGCAATGTTGGCTAAGGTAGCGCTGGGAGAACTACTGCGATTGTGCCCCAGTTGAGCTGGGTTAACACCTCAGTAGAGAAAGCTAAAACTAACCGTCATGATAGTGCGAGAGATCGGTCGCTGTTCGCGAGGTTTTTCGAGTCCCTAAAGACTTATGCCGCTTAGAGCGAGGAGCCGGATTTATCTAGCCTAGGCGTGGATAGAGCCCCGAACTCGGTCTACCGAATACAAGGGGCTTCGCCGAAATTTAAAATTATAGAATTCTATGGCTAAGTGAGAGTGATAAAGCATTATAAGTCTGATGGCCTTGTTCGTTGTGCTGAGCGCCTCCCTAGATGGACCCAAGAATGGGAACAAGAGCGCTCAGGTTTGTCCCGAACACCCCAGCACTCGTGGCATGGGGGTAGAAGCCGAGGACTTGCATCTCTCAGATTTGATAAACGGTCGCACAGAAGTTAATATTTTAAATTAACAAGCGTTGCTTAGCGCATATGAACAAAGTTTTCAGCGTACAGGATAACAGATGCGAGTCTAATCAAAAATTACATCTTTGGAGCATTCACCCGCTATAAGGCGGGCACCCTTCAGGACGCCCTTATAATACATCTCGGGCTTGCGATACTCCTTGCCCGGCGGTGGCGCGTCCGTCACAAGCATCTCGGCGTCCATCTTGCCCCAGTGCACTTTAGCACGGGCAAGGGCCCGACGGGCACCTTCGATACAGAGGGAGCGCTTGATGACTTCAATCCATGGACAAGCGTCCACCAGCCGCCGCACCAGACTGAAGTAGCTCCCAGGCATGGCTTCTCTAGGCCACAGCCGAACTATGAGGCCCTTCATGGCCTGTTCGGCCACCTTGTGGAGCTCGACCAGCTGCTTCAGCTGGTCGCTCAGGGGCACCGGATGTCCGGCCTCAGCATATTGAGACCAGAACACCTTCTCCGTCAAGCTCCCCTCCTCGGCGCGGTAGAACGCGGCAGCATCAGACACACTACAGGGCAGATCGGCGAACGCTCCTAGAGAGCTCCGGATTTGGGTAAGTAACAGATAATTCACTTTTATATGCTTGCTTTGCATAAAGAATGCCTTACCCGCTGCTATCTTCTTTATCGCCTCGATCTCCTGGAGGGCCTTCTGGGCTTTGGTCTTAGCGGTTTTGGCACTCTCAAGAGCCACGGCGAGCTCGGACACTCGAGTCTTCGAGTCACGCTCCAAACTCTCGTGTTTCTCCACGAGAGCCTGAAGCTCTAGCCGCACCTCCGCCACCCGTGCCTCCTGCTTCTCTCGCTCGGTGTGCTCCAAGGCCGCACTGTTTTTGGCCTTGGACACCGCTTCCTTCAGGGTCACCACCTCGGTCGTGGCCCCTGCAACGTTCACGTTGGTCCTGTCATTATTTGCAACCAAGTATTTCTATATACATTTACATACGGTTTTACATACCCTCCTTGTCCTCGAGATGCTTCTTGGCACGGCCGAGCTCGTTCTCGGACCGCTCGAGGTTCTGCTTCAATGCGTCGACCTCCGCAGTCAGTGCAGCCGAGGTCAACAGCGTAGCCTGCATTCCCATATCGACATATTTATGTTAGACTCCTGCATATATCTTTTTAGATCCTCAGTCCGGCTTTTCTTTCTAACGCCGAACTGAGCATCAGGGGCTATTGTCTATGCGGTAACATTTTTATATGTTTTACATACCTTGAAGCCTGTTAGCAGGCTGGTACAGGCTTTTGTCAGCCCGCTCTTGGCGGACTGAACCTTCTGAATCACCGCACCCATAACAGTGTGGTGCTCTTCGTTGATGGAGGCGCCGTTAAGCACCTCCAGCAAATTGTATGGCGTCTCCGGTTGGAAGGAGGCCGCCGGCATCGTAGGCGTGCCTTTCTTATGAAGGCGCCGCTTGCCGGACTCTGGAACCGTTGTTGGTTCCGGAGCGGTGTCTGGCCCGGGGCCGGACTTAGATCCCTTTGAGGTTTTACCCCCTTTGGGCCTGGAGTCCGGGAGGTCGCCTTGCGGCGCCTCCAGGACCACCTCCTCCTGGTTTAGTCCCTTTTGGGACTCCACCTCGGCGTCGTCCGTAGGGAGAGGGGAGGAGGCCGTCGGAAGCGAAGCGCTATTCACATCCGACGAATCCAGGGAGCCGCACGACGAATCGCCGAGCTAAGCCTTGGGCGGACTGCATGATTGAATTCGGTGTCAGGTACCATACATTAGAGGAGCGCCATAAGTTATTCTGGTATCCGGATACTTACGATTTTGCCAGGGGCTTGACCCTGGATGGCCATTCCTCCCCGTCGTCTTCGGCATCGGAGGCGTAGTCCGGCAGAAGGGTCCTCCCCTTCTTGGACCCTCCGGCCTCCCCAGTTGGGGCGGTCTTCCTCTTCTTTCCTCCCCCCGCTGGAGGGGGAGAGGCTTCTTCTTCTTCCTCCTCCTCGTCCTCAGAGGCGGAGGGCGCTTCAGGGTTGTCGGGCGATGAATCCGACACCACCAGGCGCCAAGAACTCTTTCGGGTCCCCGTGGCCTTCTTCTTGGCCTTATTCTCCGGCACCACGTGAGGGGCCGGAACCAGCAGCTTCGTCAAACATGCGCCTGCTGGGCCTTCGGGCAAAGGGGCCGGGCAGTCGAACTGTCCGGATGTCCTCTTCCAGTCCTGTCAAAGGAGCAGGAGTTTAGATCCTACACGGAATCATGCTATGAAAATCAAGTGTCCCGAGAGAGACTAAAAGCAAGCTTACTTCGGTGGCTTGGCGATTGGCGCAGAATCCACGATCCTCGGTGACGAGTGGGGAGACCTCGGAGCTCTTGAATGGCACCTTCCAAGCATCCTCGTGCTTTGTGTCGAAAAGTCGGGACAGAGTCTGGTGCTGGGCCGGGTCGAACTCCCACAAGGTGAAGGCCCGTCGTTGACATAGGAGAATCCGGCGGAAGAGCATGACCTGGACTATGTTGACAAGCTTAACCTTCTTGTTCACCAGGTCTCGGACGCAGGTTTGGAGTCCGGTCACCTCTTTCGGACTACCCCACAACAGGCCCGTCTCCTTCCAAGATGTGAGCCGAGTGGGGATGCCGGATCAGAATTCAGGGGCCGCTGCCCACTCAGGGTCACGCGGCTCGGTGATATAGAACCACCCCGACTGCCATCCTTTGATGGTCTCTACGAAGGCGCCCTCGAGCCATGTAACATTGGTTATCTTGCCCACCATGGTGCCTCCGCACTCCGCTTGACGTCCTCCCACGACCTTCGGCTTGACGCTGAAGATCTTCAGCCATAGGCCAAAGTGAGGCTGGATGCGGAGGAAGGCCTCACATACGACGATGAACGCCGAGATGTTGAGGATGAAGTTCAGGGCCAGATCGTGGAAGTCCAGGCCGTAGTAGAACATGAGCCCCCGGACGAACGGGTGAAGAGGAAAGCCCAGTCCGCGAAGGAAATGGGGGAGAAACACGACCCTCTCATGGGGCCAAGGAGTAGGGACGAGTTGCCCCTCCTCGGGAAGCCGGTGCGCGATATCGTCAGACAAGTATCCGGCCTTCCTCAACTTTTTGATTTGCCCCTCCGTGACGGAGGAGGCCATCCATCTACCTCCCGCTCCGGACATGATTGGAGAAAGGTCGAGGTGGGAAGTGCGGACTTGGGCACTGGAGCTCGAGTGTGCAGGGACGGATAAGCAAGGGAGGAAGAAGGCGTAAATGGAAAGGGTGGATCCTTATCCCCTTATATGGGCGGCCGAGACTACAAGCCCCCACCAGCCCAATAAAACTCGCTTATCTCCCAAGCGCCGCGGTTAATGGCGCGGTTGGGTTACCCACGCCCGTTGTCGGTGTCAAAACCGGCGGATGCCGGACAAGGTTCCATCCCCGAGCCGGTCCCAAGGTGGCGGAGCAAAGAGCTCGGCACTCCGAAGTGGTGACATAGCACGGTCAATGCAGGACGGCAGGGTGATGCCGAAGTCCCCGGCATGGGGTAATGAAGTGTTGACGAAGCCCCCCGTCCAGCCGAGGTGACGCCAAAGGATATAGTCTGGCTGGATCATTTTCCTGTGCACAAAAAATAGTGCAAACCAGAGATAATAGTAATAATAATAATAAAAAAAATTCGTTGCATAAGAAAAATTTTATGCAAAGTGAGTAATAAAGAAATATGGCCTAGCGCCGAAGTCAATGTCGATGCAGGGCGGCGGCGTGATGCGGTAAAGGCATGGCAAGGCCTGAATTCACAGGTCGGTTCGAGTTCCAGATGCGGCGTTCGCCGGACTATGTACGGAAACTGACCGAACCACCATGCGACCGTCGTTAATGCGGCCACCATTTGATAGACCTGCGTACATATGACAGACAAATCAGAGTAATAATTCATTGGAAAAATGAATCCCTAACAAGCAAAAAATACTAGGATTAATAGCACCTGGCTTATTTGTTGTAGCAATCCGAAGAAAGGTGATTCCCAAAATTGGGACTCGATCCGCACACCTATCGCCTGATGGGCGATAAAGCAACGGCATGGCGATGCTGGCAAAGGTTGGCTCGCCGAGGCAAAGCCCTCGGTCCAGCTAACGTGATGGAGCTGGTCGGCCGGCAACACCGAAATCTCCGGAGTAGGTTGATGAAGAGATGATGAAGCCCCCGGTCTAGCGATGCAGGTCGTGACGTGGTCGATGCCGGCTTGATGAAGTGACCATGTGGTGATGCAGGTGTGCCCGCTCCGTGTAATCCGTGGGGCGGCGATGTTGGTGACGATTTATCCTTCGCGATGCCGAACTATTGTTCGGCTGGCCGAGATGATGATCCGAAGAAATTGAGCTCGGCTCAACAAAGCGACGACGTGTCTAACGCAGGTCGGCCACCGTGGAGTGATGTTGTCGGGCTGGTTTGACACCGGCACGACGGTGAAGTTCGTATTGCAAGAATACTTTTAATACTACTGGGATATGTTTGAGAATAAAACACAACACCCTATACGAAAACTTCCTTCAAAAAAGATGTCCGAGATCCCGTTCATAAAGAAGATGAACTCGGGTCGGATTCGTTCTCACGCAGAAAACAGATCCAAAAAGTGATGCACTATTCGGAAGTTTCCCGGAGTTTGGACGGTCGGATCGAGCTGAATGTTTGGCAGGTGGTAGATATGGGAATTCCGCAGCAAATCAACGGTTGGATCCTCCAAAGGACATCCGAGCTAGATGCTGGATACCACGCCCTAAACTCGTCTGGATTCTCGTCCAGATTCAACAGGCCTCCGGTATATCGGAGATTGCCGGAGATTCCTCCATAGGAACTCGACGAAATTTTTGCAGAGTTGTTGTAGACTCAATTCCGCATAATTCCACCGAAGTAATCATTTAAGCGATACTCCAAGAGGCGGTGGCGGCGGATACAAGTTTGCTGTCCAGAAAAATAGCACAGTCGCCTGAGGGCAATGTTGACGTTGAGCCCCCGAGCTCCATGGATGACTCCTTCATGGCTAGAGCTCCATGGATGACTCCTCCATGATCTTTATAAAATCTGGCAAATGGATGTCAAAACTGCATTCCTTAATGGATTTTTAAAGAAGAATTGTATATGATGCAACCAGAAAGTTTTTGTCAATCCTAAAGATGCTAACAAAGTGTGCAAGCTCCAGCAACCCATCAATGGACTGGTGCAAGCATCTTGGAGTTGGAATATACGCTTTGATGAGTTGATCAAAGCATATGGTTTTATACAGACTTTTGGAAATGCCTGTATTTACAAGAAAGTGAATGGGAGCACTAGAACCTTTTTGATAAGTATATGTGAATGACATATTATTGGAAATGATGTAGAATTTTTCTGGAAAACATAAAGGAGTGTTTGAAAGGAGTTTTTCAAAGAAAGACCTCGGTGAAGCTGCTTACATATTGAGCATCAAGATCTATATAGATAGATCAAGACACTTTATAAGTTTTTCAATGAGTACATACCTTGATAAAATTTTTGAAGTAGTTCAAAATGGAACAGTGAAAGAAAGAGTTCTTGCCTGTGTTGCAAGGTGTGAAGTTGAGTAAGACTCAAAACCCGACTATGGAAGAAAAGAGAAAGAGAATGAAAAGTCGTTCCCTATGCCTCAGTCATAGGTTCTATAAAATATGCTATGCTGTGAACCAGACCTATTATATACCTTGCTCTGAGTTTGACAAAGGAATACAATTTTGATCTAAGAGTAGATCACTGGACAGCGGTCAAGAATATCCTTAGTGAGGACTAAGGAGATGTTCTCGATTATGGAGGTGATAAAAGAGCCCGTCATAAAAAGTTACAATGATGCAAGCTTTTACACTGATCCAGATGACTCTAAGTCTCAATCTGGATACATATTGAAAGTGGGAGCAATTAGCTAGAGTAGCTCCATGCATAGCATTGAAGACATAGAATATTTGCTAAATACATACGGCTCTGAATGTGACAGACTCGTTGACTAAACTTCTCTCACGAGCAAAACATGGTCATACCTTAATACTCTTTTGGGTGTTAATCACATAGCGATGTGAACTAGATTATTGACTCTAGTAAACCCTTTGGGTGTTGATCACATGACGATGTGAACTATGGGTATTAATCACATACAGATGTGAATATTGGTGTTGAATCACATGCTGATGTGAACTAGCTTATTGACTCTAGTGCAAGTGGGAGACTGAAGGAAATATGCCCTAGAGGCAATAATAAAGTTATTATTTATTTCCTTATATCATGATAAATGTTTATTATTCATGCTAGAATTTTATTAACCGGAAACATGATACATGTGTGAATACATAGACAAACATAACGTCACTAGTATGCATCTACTTGACTAGCTCATTAATCAAAGATGGTTATGTTTCCTAACCATAGACATGTGTTGTCATTCGATTGACGGGATCACATCATTAGCAGAATGATGTGATTGACATGACCCATTCCATTAGCCTAGCACTTGATCGTTTAGTATGTTGCTATTGCTTTCTTCATTACTTATACATGTTCCTGTAACTATGAGATTATGCAACTCCCGTTTACCGGAGGAACACTTTGTGTGCTACCAAACGTCACAACGTAACTGGGTGATTATAAAGGAGATCTACAGGTGTCTCCAAAGGTACATGTTGGGTTGGCGTATTTCGAGATTAGGTTTTGTCACTCCGATTGTCGGAGAGGTATCTCTGGGCCCTCTCGGTAATGCACATCACTATAAGCTTTGCAAGCAATGTAGCTAATGAGTTAGTTACGGAATGATGCATTACGTAACGAGTAAAGAGACTTGCCGGTAACGAGATTGAACTAGGTATTGGATACCGACGATCGAATCCCGGGCAAGTAACATACCGATGACAAAGGGAACAACGTATGTTGTTATGCGGTCTGACCGATAAAGATCTTTGTAGAATATGTGGGAGCCAATATGTGCATCCAGGTTCCGCTATTGGTTATTGACCGGAGACGTGTCTCGGTCATGTCTACATAGTTCTCGAACCCGTAGGGTCCGCACGCTTAAGGTTTCGATGACAGTTATATTAGGAGTTTATGAGTTTTGATGTACCGAAGGAGTTCGGAGTCCCGGATGAGATCGGGGACATGACGAGGAGTCTCGAAATGGTCGAGACATAAAGATCGATATATTGGATGGCTATATTCGGGCATCGGAAAGGTTCCGAGTGATTCGGGTATTTTTCGGAGTACTGGGGAGTTACGGGGATACGGGGAAGAGTATTGGGCCTTAATGGGCCTTAGTGGGAAGGAGCCAGGAGGTGGCGCGCGCCCCTCCCAAACCCAGTCCGAATTGGACAAAGGGTTTGGGGCGCGGCCCCCCTCTCCCTTCCTTCTCCACTCCCCTCCTTTCCCCCCTTCTCCTAGTTGGACTAGGAAAGAAGGAGTCCTACTCCCGGTGGGAGTAGGATTCCCCTTGGCGTGCCCTCCTTGGCCGGCCACCCCCTCCCCCTTGGCTCCTTTATATACGGGGGAAGGGAGCACCCCATAACACACAAGTTGATCTTCGTGATCGTTCCTTAGCCGTGTGCGGTGCCCCCTCCACCATATTCCACCTCGGTCATATCGTTGCGGTGTTTAGGCGAAGCCCTGCATCGGTACAACATCATCATCGTCACCATGCCATCATGCTGACGGAACTCATCCCCGACACCCTGCTGGATCGGAGTCCGAGGATCGTCATCGAGCTGAACGTGTGCTAAACTCGGAGGTGCCGTACGTTCGGTGCTTACATCGGTCGGATCGTGAAGACGTACGACTACATCAACCGCGTTGTCATAACGCTTCCGCTTACGGTCTACGAGGGTACATGGACAACACTCTCCCCTCTCGTTGCTATGCATCACCATGATCTTGAGTGTGCGTAGGAAATTTTTTGAAATTACTACGTTCCCCAACAGTGGTATCAGAGCCTGGTTTTATGCGTAGATGTCATATGCACGAGTAGAACACAAGTGAGTTGTGGGCGATATAAGTCATACTGCTTACCAGCATGTCATACTTTGGTTCGGCGGTATTGTTGGATGAAGCGGCCCGGACCGACATTACGCGTACGCTTACGCGAGACTGGTTCTACCGACGTGCTTTGCACACAGGTGGCTGGCGGGTGTTAGTTTCTCCAACTTTAGTTGAACCGAGTGTGGCTACGCCCGGTCCTTGCGAAGGTTAAAACAGCACCAACTTGACAAACTATCGTTGTGGTTTTGATGCGTAGGTAAGAACGATTCTTGCTCAGCCCGTAGCAGCCACGTAAAATTTGCAACAACAAAGTAGAGGACGTCTAACTTGTTTTTGCAGGGCATGTTGTGATGTGATATGGTCAAAACGTGATGCTATATTTTATTGTATGAGATGATCATGTTATGTAACCGAAGTTATCGGTAACTGACAGGAGCCATATGGTTGTCGCTTTATTGTATGAAATGCAAACGCCCTGTAA
Organism: Triticum aestivum; assembly: GCF_018294505.1. Classification (NCBI taxonomy): domain Eukaryota; kingdom Viridiplantae; phylum Streptophyta; class Magnoliopsida; order Poales; family Poaceae; genus Triticum; species Triticum aestivum. The sequence continues at coordinate 836,043,681 of NC_057801.1, read as the reverse complement.
TTGCTTTACTTTATCACTAAGCGGTAGCGATAGTCGTAGAAGCAATAGATGGCGTAACAACAACGATGCGACGATGGAGATCAAGGTGTCGCGCCGGTGACGATGGTGATCACGACGGTGCTTCAAAGATGGAGATCACAAGCACAAGATGATGATGGCCATATCATATCACTTATATTGATTGCATGTGATGTTTATCTTTTATGCATCTTATCTTGCTTTGATTGACGGTAGCATTATAAGATGATCCCTCACTAAATTATCACAGTAAAAGTGTTCTCCCTGAGTATGCACCGTTGCGAAAGTTCTTCGTGCTGAGACACCACGTGATGATCGGGTGTGATAGGCTCTACGTTCAAATACAACGGGTGCAAAACAGTTGCACACGCGGAATACTCAGGTTAAACTTGACGAGCCTAGCATATAACAGATATGGCCTCGGAACACGGAGACCGAAAGGTCGAGCGTGAATCATATAGTAGATATGATCAACATATTGATGTTCACCGTTGAAACTACTCCATCTCACGTGATGATCGGACATGGTGTAGTTGATATGGATCATGTAATCACTTAGAGGATTAGAGGGATGTCTATCTAAGTGGGAGTTCTTTAGTAATATGATTAATTGAACTTAAATTTATCATGAACTTAGTCCTGGTAGTATTTTGCAAATTATGTTGTAGATCAATAGCTTGCGTTGTTGCTTTCGTATGTTTATTTTGATATGTTCCTAGAGAAAATTGTGTTGAAAGATGTTAGTAGCAATGATGCGGATTGGATCCGTGATCTGAGGTTTATCCTCATTGCTGCAAAGAAGAATTATGTCCTTAGTGCACCGCTAGGTGACAGACCTATTGCAGGAGCAGATGCAGACGTTATGAACGTTTGGCTAGCTCAATATGATGACTACTTGATAGTTTTGTGCACCATGCTTTATGGCTTAGAACCGGGACTACAAAAACGTTTTTGAAACGTCATGGAACATATAAGATGTTTCAAGAGATGAAATTGGTATTTCAGACTCATGCCCGTGTCAAGAGGTATGAGACCTCTGACAAATACTTTGCCTAAAAGATGGAGGAGAATTGCTCAACTAGTGAGCAAGTACTTAGATTGTCTGAGTACTACAATCGCTTGAATCAAGTGGGAGTTAATCTTCCAGATAAGATAGTGATTGGCAGAGTTCTCTAGTCACCATCACCAAGTTACTGGAACTTCGTGATGAACTATAATGCAAGGGATGACGAAAACGATTCCCAAGCTCTTTGTGATGCAAGTTGTCACTCCCGCGAAGAAGCCCAAAGCTGGACCAAAGCCTGAAACTGAGTGATTATACTGCAAAGGAAATGGTCACTAGAAGCGGAAATGCCCTGAATATTTGGTGGATAAGAAGGATGGAAAAGTGAACAAGGGTATATTTGATATACATGTTATTGATGTGTACTTTACTAGTGTTTATAGTAGCCCCTGAGTATTTGATACTTGTTCGGTTGCTAAATATTAGTAACTCGAAACAGGAGTTACGGAATAAACAGAGACTAGTTGAGGGTGAAGTGACGATGTGTGTTGGAAGTAGTTCCAAGATTGATATGATCATCATCACACTCTCCCTACACTTTCGAGATTTGTGTAGAACCTAAATAAATGTTATTTGGCATTTGCGTTGAGCATGAATATGATTTGATTATGTTTATTGCAATACAGTTATTCATTTAAAGCCAGAGAAAAATTGTTGTTCTATTTACATGAATAAAACCTTCTATGGTCATACAACCAATGAAATAGTTTATTGGATCTCGATCGTAGTGATACACATATTCATAATATTGATGCCAAAAGATGCAAAGTTAATAATGATAGTTCAAGTTATTTGTGGCACTGCCGTTTGGGTCATATCGGTGTAAAGCGCATGAAGAAACTCCATAAAGATGGATTTTTGGAATCACTTGGTTATGAATCATTTGATGCTTGCGAACCATGCCTTATGGGCAAGATGACTAAAACTCTGTTCTTCAGAACAATGGAACGAGCTGCTCACTTGTTGGAACTAATACATACCGATGTATGTGATCCAATGAGTATTGATGCTCGTGGCGGGTATCGTTATTTCCTGACCTTCACAAGATGATTTGAGCAGATATGAGTATATCTACTTAATGAAGCACAAGTCTGAAACATTTGAAAAGTTCAAAGAGTTTCAGAGTGAAGTGGAGAATCATCGTAACAAGAAAATAAAGTTTCTGTGATTTGATCACGGAGACAAATATTTGAGTTACGAGTTTGGTCTTCAATTAAAACAATGTGGAATAGTTTCACAAACTCATGCCACCTAGAACACCACAACATTATGGTGTGTCCGAACATCGTAACCGCACTTTATTGGATATGGTGCGATCTATGATGTCTCTTATCGGTTTACCACTATCATTTTGGGGTTATGCATTAGAGACAGCTGCATTCACATTAAATAGGGCACCATCTAAATCCGTTGAGACGACACCGTATGAACTATGGTTTAGCAATAAACCTAAGCTATCGTTTCTTAAAGTTTGGGGTTGCGATGCTTATGTGAAAAAGTTTCAGCATGATGAGCTCAAACCCAAATCGGAGAAGTGCGTCTTCATAGAATACCCAAAAGAGACTATTGGGTACACTTTCTATCACAGATTCGAAGGCAAGTTATTCGTTGCTAAAATGGATCCTTTCTAGAGAAGAAGTTCCTCTCGAAAGAAGTGAGTGGGAGGAAAGTAGAACTTGATGAGGTAATTGTACCTTCTCCCTTATTGGAAATTAGTTCATCACAGAAATCAGTTCCAGTGATTCCTACACCAATTAGTGAGGAAGTTAATGATGATGATCATGAAACTTCAGATCAAGTTGCTATCAAACCTCGTAGGTCTTCCAGAGTAAGATCCGCACCAGAGTGGTACGGTAATCATGTTCTGGAACTCATGTTACTAGACCATGATGAACCTACAAACTATGAGGAAGCGATGATGAGCCCAGATTCCGCGAAATGGCTTGAGGCCATAAAATCTGAGATATGATCCATGTATGAGAACAAAGTATGGACTTTGATTGACTTGCCCGATGATCGGCAAGCCATAGAAAATAAATGGATCTTCAAGAGGAAGACGGACACTGATAGTAGTGTTACTATCAACAAAAGCTCGACTTGTTGTGAAAGGTTTTTTCGACAAGTTCAAGGTGTTGAATACAATGAGATTTTCTCACTCGTATTGATGCTTAAGTCTGTCCGAATCATATTAGCAATTGCCACATTTTATAAAATCTGGCAAATGGATGTCAAAACTGCATTCCTTAATGGATTTTTAAAGAAGAATTGTATATGATGCAACCAGAAAGTTTTTGTCAATCCTAAAGATGTTAACAAAGTGTGCAAGCTCCAGCAATCCATCAATGGACTGGTGCAAGCATCTCGGAGTTGGAATATATGCTTTGATGAGTTGATCAAAGCATATGGTTTTATACAGACTTTTGGAAAGGCTTGTATTTACAAGAAAGTGAGTGGGAGCACTAGAACCTTTCTGATAAGTATATGTGAATGACATATTATTGGAAATGATGTAGAATTTTTCTGGAAAGCATAAAGGAGTGTTTGAAAGGATTTTTTCAAAGAAAGACCTCGGTGAAGCTGCTTACACATTGAGCATCAAGTTCTATATAGATAGATCAAGACGCTTGATAAGTTTTTCAATGAGTACATACCTTGATAAATTTTTTGAAGTAGTTCAAAATGGAACAGTAAAAGAAAGAGTTCTTGCCTGTGTTGCAAGGTGTGAAGTTGAGTAAGACTCAAAACCCGACTATGGCAGAAAAGAGAAAGAGAATGAAAAGTCATTCCCTATGCCTCAGTCATAGGTTCTATAAAATATGCTATGCTATGAACCAGACCTATTGTATACCTTGCTCTGAGTTTGACAAAGGAATACAATTTTGATCTAAGAGTAGATCACTGGACAGCGGTCAAGAATATCCTTAGTGAGGACTAAGGAGATGTTTCTCGATTATGGAGGTGATAAAAGAGCCCGTCGTAAAAAGTTACAACGATGCAAGCTTTTACACTGATCCAGATGACTCTAAGTCTCAATCTGGATACATATTGAAAGTGGAAGCAATTAGCTAGAGTAGCTCCATGCATAGCATTGAAGACATAGAATATTTGCTAAATACATACGGCTCTGAATGTGACAGACTCGTTGACTAAACTTCTCTCACGAGCAAAACATGATCATACCTTAGTACTCTTTTGGGTGTTAATCACATAGCGATGTGAACTAGATTATTGACTCTAGTAAACCCTTTGGGTGTTGATCACATGACGATGTGAACTATGGGTATTAATCACATACAGATGTGAATATTGGTGTTGAATCACATGCTGATGTGAACTAGATTATTGACTCTAGTGCAAGTGGGAGACTGGAGGAAATATGCCCTAGAGGCAATAATAAAGTTATTATTTATTTCCTTATATCATGATAAATGTTTATTATTCATGCTAGAATTGTATTAACCGGAAACATGATACATGTGTGAATACATAGACAAACATAACGTCACTAGTATGCCTCTAATTGACTAGCTCATTAATCAAAGATGGTTATGTTTCCTAACCATAGACATGTGTTGTCATTTGATTAACGGGATCACATCATTAGGAGAATGATGTGATTGACATGACCCATTCCGTTAGCCTAGCACTTGATCGTTTAGTATGTTGCTATTGCTTTCTTCATTACTTATACATGTTCCTGTAACTATGAGATTATGAAACTCCCGTTTACCGGAGGAACACTTTGTGTGCTACCAAACGTCACAACGTAACTGGGTGATTATAAAGGAGCTCTACAGGTGTCTCCAAAGGTACATGTTGGGTTGGCGTATTTCGAGATTAGGTTTTGTCACTCCGATTGTCGGAGAGGTATCTCTGGGCCCTCTCGGTAATGCACATCACTATAAGCCTTGCAAGCAATGTAGCTAATGAGTTAGTTACGAAATGATGCATTACGTAACGAGTAAAGAGACTTGCCGGTAACGAGATTGAACTAGGTATTGGATACCGACGATCGAATCTCAGGCAAGTAACATACCGATGACAAAGGGAACAATGTATGTTGTTATGCGGTCTGACCGATAAAGATCTTCGTAGAATATGCGGGAGCCAATATGAGCATCCAGGTTCCGCTATTGGTTATTGACCGGAGACGTGTCTCGGTCATATCTAGATAGTTCTCAAACTCGTAGGGTCCGCACGCTTAAGGTTTCGATGATAGTTATATTATGAGTTTATGAGTTTTGATGTACCGAAGGAGTTCGGAGTCCCGGATGAGATCAGGGACATGACGAGGAGTCTCGAAATGGTCGAGATGTAAAGATCGATATATTGGACGACTATATTCGGGCATCGGAAAGGTTCTGAGTGATTCGGCTATTTTTCGGAGTACCGGGGAGTTACGGGAATACGGGGAAGAGTATTGGGCCTTAATGGGCCTTAGTGGGAAGGAGCCACGAGGTGGCGTGCGCCCCTCCCAAGCCTAGTCCTAATTGGACAAAGGGTTTGGGGCGCGGCCCCCCTCTCCCTTCCTTCTCCACTCCCCTCCTTTCCCCTCTTCTCCTAGTTGGACTAGGAAAGAAGGAGTCCTACTCCCAGTGGGAGTAGGACTCCCCTTGGCGCGCCCTCCTTGGCCGTCCACCCCTCCCCCTTGGCTCCTTTATATACGGGGGAAGGGGGCCACCCCATAACACACAAGTTGATCTTCGTGATCGTTCCTTAGCCGTGTGCGGTGCCCCCCTCCACCATATTCCACCTCGGTCATATCGTTGTGGTGTTTAGGCGAAGCCCTGCGTCGGTAGAACATCATCATCGTCACCATGTCGTCGTGCTGGCGGAACTCATCCCCGACACCCTGCTGGATCGGAGTCTGGGGATCGTCATCGAGCTGAACGTGTGCTGAACTCGGAGGTGCCGTACGTTCGGTGCTTGGATCGGTCGGATCATGAAGACGTACGACTACATCAACCGTGTTGTCATAACGCTTCCGCTTACGGTCTACGAGGGTACGTGGACAACACTCTCCCCTCTCGTTGCTATGCATCACCATGATCTTGCGTGTGCGTAGGAATTTTTTTGAAATTGCTACGTTCCCCAATAGTACTACCCATACCATCAATATTAATCAAGCAGGAGTAGGGTTTTACCTCCATCGAGAGGGCCCGAACCTGGGTAAAAACATCGTGTCCCTTGTCTCCTGTTACCATCCGCCTAGACGCAAAGTTTGGGACCCCCTACCCGAGATCCGCCGGTTTTGACACCGACATCGAGCATGTCGGTTAAATCATCGACAGTGGCTATGAAGTGGGTGTTGGGTGGGCTTCCGATTTCTTCGTCGTCCGCATCCCAACCTTGCTGACCATAGTCCGGCCAGGGCTCTCATGATAAACAGAGAGACTTTAGTGAATTCAAGACGTCGCCAAAGGGCGAGTGCTGAAAGATGTCCGCGGTGGTGAACTCCATGATCGGAGCCCAATTGGGTTTGATCGGAAGGGGTGCGGAAGATTCGGAGTCCGTAAAGGAGTCCCGCACCTTGGAGTCGCGAGCTTCACGAAGGACAGGACTGATGTTCGGCTCGATCGCCATAGAGATTGCAGCCCCCGAGGCAGTGTCCAGCCACCCGTCCTCGATCGGCGCAGCCGGCTCCGAGCTAAGGGTCGGAGCGGACATCTGAGCGGCCTGCTAGGCACTATCCAGCGGCAGAGCTAGATCATGCCCATCGTGACAGTGTGACGCGCTCGGCTGTGGCTCGAATCCGTCGAAGATCAAGTCTCCGCGGATGTCAGCCGTGTAGTTCAAACTTCCAAATCTGACCTGATGGCCAGGGGCGTAGCTTTCGATCTGCTCTAGATGGCCAAGCGAATTGGCCCGCAGTGCAAAGCCGCCGAATACGAAGATCTGTCCGGGGAGAAAAGTCTCACCCTGGACCGTATCGTTGTTGATGATCAGAGAAGCCATCAGGCCTAAAGGTGACGACACAGAGGAACTCTCAATGAAAGCACCAATGTCGGTATCAAAACCGGCGGATCTCGGGTAGGGGGTCCCGAACTGTGCGTCTAGGCGGATGGTAACAGGAGACAGGGGACACAATGTTTTTACCCAGGTTCAGGCCCTCTCGATGGAGGTAAAACCCTACTCCTTCTTGATTAATATTGATGATATGGGTAGTACAAGAGTAGATCTACCACGAGATCAGAGAGGCTAAACCCTAGAAGCTAGCCTATGGTATGATTGTTGTTCGTCCTACGGACTAAAACCCTCCAGTTTATATAGACACCGGAGAGGGCTAGGGTTACACAGATTCTGTTACAATGGGAGGAGATCTACATATCCGTATCGCCAAGCTTGCCTTCCACGCCAAGGAAAGTCCCATCCAGACACGGAATGAAGTCTTCAATCTTGTATCTTCATAGTCCGGGAGTCCGGCCAAAGGTCATAGTCCGGCCGTCTGGACACCCCCTAATCCAGGAATCCCTCAGTGGCCGAAAGCATATCCGTGTCGTTCGCAGGAGGACGGTTTGGCACTGTCCCCACATTGGCTTTTGCTTGGGAATCCGACCCAGGAATCCAGCTGCTGGAGGCATGTCCGGTAGGATCCCCGGACACAGTCCGGCGTTTCCTGACAGGACGTAATTAAAGTTGTCACGTCTCTACAAATCGACTAAACAAATCACGGGGCAAGTTCAATGAGTACCTCTACGCCTGCGTACTGCTCCTGACCGCCTTCCTTTTAAGCCTACTTTGTCTAGGCGCCTCTTGATGAGATGCCCCCGCGGGTTCCGCATGGCGTCCCGACCGCCGTTTCTGTAAAAACACGGCATATGATCATAAGGTACGGCAGAGCTAAGGAATCCTTTTGGAAGGTTGAAGCCCCGACATTAATTACATGTGACACGGGAAGCAGTCCGGGATAATCCGCGATGATGGCCACTAAAGAGCCGCCACTGCTTGCCTGATAAAAAGTCCCGTCGACGAATTCCACGGATATGTCCGGATCTTCTTCAAGTCCGGGGTCGAGAGCCCGGCCGGGATCCTTCGGCTGCGGAGAGGGGCTGTTGAAATCTTTCACAGCCATTCTTAGTTCCTATTTTGAAACAGTAGGGTAAATAATTGTGGTCAAGAAGGTAAGAATGAGTAGAGTCAAATAACAAATAACAACTTACCCAGCTTCGGGGGTTGTACATGGAAAATCCATCCTGCGGTTTGATGCGGAGGAACACCTCTTCTTCTCCCTTGTACAATTCGGATAGTATCCTCGCCAAAGATGTGGTGGAATCTGGACCTTTGCGACCGCAGTGGGAGGCATCGTCTTCTCCATTGAAGTGCCACATGGGTTTTCCCCTATATTGAAGTGGTTGCACTCCCCTTATAATACATATTGACATGACTTCAATTATTGTCAATCCTGATTTGGCCAGGGTTTCTATCCGGCTCATCAGATAGAAGACTTCCCTGTTTTCCTCATCCTGGGGGCTCCGAGAGCGCCAGCTTTGGCGTTTCTTCAGCGGAGTATTGGTGAACTCAGGAAGATCCGTCCGGACTGGGTCCGGAAGGGGAACGTCATCAACATAAAACCACTCTGAGGGCCAGTCTTCGGACGCCTTCTTCGGAGTACCGGACAGGTATCCGGTCTGGGCGATGCGCCATATTTCGGCTCCGCACACTTGATATATAGATCCCTCCTGGTTGCGTGGGACGAGGCAAAATAACCTCTTCCATAGCTCGAAATGAGCTTCATAGCCCAGGAATAGCTCGCAGAGGGCAACGTAGCCCGCAATATGCAGTATGGAGGCGGGGGTGAGATTATGCAACTGGAGACTGTAAAACTCCAGGAGCCTATGGAGGAATGGGTGGTTTGGAAACCCGACGCCTCTTAGCAGATACGGGACAAGGCATACCCGCTCCCCCAGAGAAGGGTTGGGGAATCTCTCCGCTTGCTCCCCGCCATTATAGGTGGCTAGTCCGAATCGGACAGGGACCATGTATGCGGGCGGGAGGAACCCTTTGGTCTGCAGCTCTATTAGGCGGTTGTGAGGGATGGAACACTTTTCCCAATCCCCTGGCTTCGAGCTGGGGGAGCGGCGAGGGGGGCTACGGCGACCGGTCATGATAGGGTGGCCTCTTTTGGGCGCACTCTGTGGAATGCTTGCTTGGGGGAAGATGGTGTAATTTGGATCTGAAGATCCCCGTCTCCTCAAATAGACGGTTCGTCTGCGGGATTAGGGTGTCAAATGCAAAAATGCCCCGGCCCCTCGCCTTTGATCGACACGTGGAGGTGGCCATTATTGAAGCACAGAAGCTGAGGAGTACAACCTTACTGGGAGGCCGGACACTATTCTCCACGACGGGTACACCGGATTTGGTGGAGAACCCGCCTTGCAATGCCGAAGACAATCTGCGCGCCGGACTCATCGTCTTTGAAGCCTGGTTCGGGGGCTACTGAGGGAGTCCTGGATAAGGGGGTATCTAGACAGCCGGACTATATACTCTGGCCGGACTGATGGACTATGAAGATACAAGATGGAGGACTTCGTCCCATGTCCGGATGGGACTCTCCTTGGCATGGAAGGCAAGCTTGGCGATCCGGATGTAGATCCCCTCCTCTATAAACCGACCCTGTGTAATTCTAGCCCCCTGAGGGAGTCCTGGATAAGGGGGTATCCAGACAGCCGGACTATATTCATCGTCCGGACTATTGAAGCATCAAGATACAAGACTCAAGACTTCGGCTCGTGTCCGGATGGGACTCTCCTTTGCGTGGAATACAAGCTTGGCGATCCGGATATTATGTTTCCTTCCTTGTAACCGACTCCATGTAAACGCTAGCTCTCCGGTGTCTATATAAACCGGAGAGGATGGTCCTTAGAAGGCCGATCACAATTACAAGCATACCATCATAGGCTAGCTCATAGGGTAAAGCCTCTACGATCTCGTGGCAGATCTACTCTTGTATTCCACATATCTTCAATATTAATCAAGCAAGAAGTAGGGTTTTACCTCCATCGAGAGGGCCCGAACCTGGGTAAACATTGTGTCCCTTGCTTCCTGTTACCATCAGCCTAAGACGCACAGATCGGGACCCCCTACCTGAGATCCGCCAGTTTTGACATCGACATTGGTGCTTTCATTGAGAGTTCCTCTGTGTCGTCGCTTCGAGGCTTGATGGCGTCTTCAATCGTCAACAACACGGTCCAGGGTGAGACTTTTCTCCCCGGATAGATCTTTGTGTTCGACGGCTTCGAACTGCGGGCCAATTCGCTTGGCCAGTTGGAGCAGATCGATAGCTTCGCCCCTGGCCACCAGATCAGGTTCGAAAACTTGAACTACACGGCGGATATCCGCGGAGACTTGATCTTTGACGGATCCGAGTCTACGCCAGGAATGTCGGACAGTCACAACGAGCACGGCCTAGACCTGCTGTCGAACAATGCTCGGAACATCATCCCCGAGGCAGCCTCGGATCTAAATCCAGGGCAGGTTGCGTTGCCTATGGACGGAGGGCTGGACCCCGCCCCGCAGGCCGCACACTTATCGGTGGTGGCACCGAACACAGGTCTCACCTCTGTGGAGGCCTGTAACCCTGGGCCCCCGGACTCATATCCGGCTGTTGGTCCTGGTCCGCTCACTCTCGAGCCAGTCGAGCCAGGTTGGGCTCCGGTAATGGAGTTTACCGCTGCGGACATCTTTCAGCACTCGCCCTTTGGTGACATGTTGAACTCATTGAAGTCTCTCTCTTTGTCAGGAGGCTCTGGGCCGAACTATGTCCGGCTTGAGTGGGAAGCAGGCAATGAAGGAATTCGCTACCCACCCACCACCCACTTTGTCGCCACGATTAATGATTTAACCGACGTGCTCGACTTTGACTTCGAAGACATCGACGGTATGGACGACGATGCAGGAGACATACAGGAGCCACCGCTCGCAGGCGGTGGACAGCCACCTCTTCATATGATATATATATATGGTGGACACTCCGAAAGAAACCAATGGCGATGAGGCAACGGAGGATAACCCCTCCAAGAAGAAAGCAAAGCATGGGCGTCGCCAGCGCCGCTCCAAGCCCCGCCAAGGCAATACCGGCACCGGAGACGATAATAATCCGGACAGTGCCGACGATGAATACAACCCCGAACAGCCCACCTATGAGCAAGTCGAATAGGAAGACGGGCATGATAGCCCAGATGAACAGGCGACGGACGGGTATCCGGAGGAGGACAACTACATGCCCCTCTCCGAAGACGCGATTAGCCTCGGTGACGACGAGTTCGGCGTACCCGAAGACCCCGCAGAGTAGGAGTGCTTCAAGCACCGGCTTATTGCCACTGCGAGAAGCCTAAAGAAGAAGCAGCAGCAGCTCCAAGCTGATCAAGATCTTCTCACAGACAGATGGACAGAAGTCCTGGCAGCCGAGGAATATGGACTTGAGCGCCCCACGGCTGACCGACCGCCTCGAGGTTGGGACAAAACGGCATATCAGCCGAAATACCAGCCTGCACCCCCGCGCCGGTTTACTACGGCCCTGGGCAATACTGAGGACATGCGCGATAAACTGGATAACGCCGCAGGACAACCAAGGTCGATCTACAGATCACGGGGGCGCGCCGAACCACATGACAATAACCATCATACCGGATACACTAACAGCAAATCCAGCCGGGCCAAATACAACCAGTCAGACGCAGCCGGACTGCGCCGTGACATAGCCCGGCACAGAGGCGCCACACACCCCCTCTGCTTCACTGATGAAGTGATGGATCATGAATTCCCAAAAGGGTTTAAACCCGTAAACATCGAATCATATGATGGCACAACAGACCCCGCGGTATGGATCGAGGATTTCCTTCTCCACATTCACATGGCCCACGGAGATGATCTACATGCCATCAAGTATCTTCCCCTTAAGCTCAAAAGACCTACCCGGCACTGGCTAAACAGCCTGCCTGCAAATTCCATTGGCAGTTGGGAAAATCTGGAAGACACATTTCTTAACAACTTCCAGGGCACATATGTGCGACCTCCGGATGCCGATGACTTGAGCCACATTACTCAACAGCCCAGAGAATCAGCCAGGAAGTTCTGGACTCGGTTCCTAACTAAAAAGAACCAAATAGTCGACTATCCAGACACTGAAGCCTTGGCGGCTTTCAAGCATAATATCTGTGACGAGTGGCTCGCCAGACACCTCGGCTAGGAGAAACCCAAGTCCATGGCAGCTCTCACGACACTAATGACCCGCTTTTGCGCGGGCGAGGGCATCTGGTTGGCTCACAATAGCACTACGCCACATTCTGGAACTTTAGATATCCGGGACAATAATGGCAAGCCACGGCGCAACAGACACAAGCGACGAAACAACAGCGACAACACCAAAGACACGGCGGTCAACGCCGGATTCAGCGGATCCAAACCCGGTCAGCGGAAGAAGCCATTCAAATGCAACAATCAAGGACCGTCTAGTCTAGACCGCATACTGGAACGCTTGTGCCAAATTCATGGCACCCCGGACAAGCCAGCCAACCACACCAATAGAGACTGCTGCGTATTTAAACAGGCCGGCAAAATAAACGCCAAAAACAAGGACAAGGGGCTGCACAGCGACGATGACGATGAGCCCCGGCGTCCGAACATGGGGGGCCAGAAGAAATTCCCCCCCCCCCCCAGGTGAAAACGGTCAACATGATCTACGCCACCCACATCCCCAAGCGGGAATGGAAGCGAGCGCTACGGGACGTATATGCGATGGAACCAGTCGTCCCCAAATTCAATCCATGGTCAGCTTGTCCGATCACCTTTGATCGTAGGGATCACCCTACTAGCATCCGTCACGGCGGCTCAGTCGCATTGGTTCTAGACCCAATCATAGACAGATTTCACCTCACAAGAGTCCTTATGGACGGAGGCAGCAGCCTGAACCTGCTTTATCAGGACACAGTGTGGAAGATGGGCATTGATCCTTCAAGGATTAAGCCCACCAAAACCACCTTTAAAGGTGTCATTCCTGGAGTAGAGGCCCGTTGCACGGGCTCTATAACATTGGAAGTGGTCTTCGGATCTCTGGATAACTTCCAAAGCAAAGAGCTAATCTTCGATATCGTCCCTTTCCGCAGTGGTTACCACATACTGCTCGGGCGAACCGCATTTGCTAGATTCAATGCGGTACCACAGTATGCATACCTCAAGCTCAAGATGCCAGGCCCGCGCGGGGTCATAACAGTCAACGGAAACACGGACCGCTCTCTCCGTACAGAAGAACATACTGTAGCCCTTGCAGCAGAAGTACAATGCGGCCTCCTCCGGCAAACCACCAATCCAGCGGCACAACTTCAAGCTCAGTCAAGCGAGGGCGGAACACCCCACAGCAAGATCAGCAGGCACGACAAGAGCAGGACTAGCAGTCCGGCCTCCGCTCAAATCCCATCAAAGCAGCATTCGTGCCACGCGTACACAATTACACACTCAAAATACCATGGGCACAGGCGGAGGCGTATCAGGAGCTCAGTCAACAGTACGGTATCGCTTCGTAACCTTTCCATTTACCCTTAAGGACATTGCTTTAGTGCAGCTTCTCCAGAATAGCCGGATTGTTGGACTTACATAGGAGAGGAAACCCAGGAGGCAACAGGCTTTGGGCACAGCAGGAAACACCCAGGTGGAATCTATTTATGATTGTTGTTCCTGCTTTATCTATCTGTACGTAGCCTGCCCCTGGATAGGATATGTCAAATAATTCTATTTGTCTCCGCTTAATGCATACATTGTAAACATAAGCCTAAATGTATTATTTATCAATGGGAGACCACATATAGCGTCAGCTTACTTTTTTTTATTTGAGCATTTTTCATAAATTTCTAATTAATTTTGCATCCGTACACTTTGGTACGCTTAGTTTGCCAGGGGCTTCTTATGGCGCCCCATAATACGGCAAGTCAAGTCCGAACACTTTCAACAGTGCGGCACCCCGAACTTATAGCATTATATGCATCAGCTTCGAATCATGTCTTGGGTTACGGTTGGGATAGCCCGGCTCCCTTGTTTTGGTGCCTTACGTTCCGTTAATTCGGCTAAGGTAGCATAGGGAGAACTACTGCGATTGTGCCCTGGTTCTTCCGTACGAGCACCTCAGTAGAGAAAGCACAAAACTGTCCAACATGATGTGGCGAGAGACTGGTCGCTGTTCGAGAGGTCTTAAAATCCTTAAAGATTTTTCCACTTTAGGCGTTAATTCGTCTTTGTCCGATATAGGCGTGTATAGCGCCCCAATTCGGCCTTCCGGATTCTAGGGGCTTCGCCGAAATTTAAAATGATAGACTTCTATGGCTAAGTGAAGGTTATAAAGCCGCATAGTCCGATTGCCTTGTTTGCTGCGCTGGACACCTCCTTAAGGGACCAAACATTTGGATAAAGAGTGTCCAGGTTTTCCACGAACACCCCAGTACTAGTTACATGGGGGCGGAAGCCGACGACTGGCCTACTTTCAGAATTTGATAAACAGCCGCACAGAAGGTGATATTTTAAATAACAAAAAGCGTTACATAGCGCAAGTAACTTCGTCTTTAAATTACAAACATGACAGAAGCGAATTCATTCAAAAATTATGTCTTTGGTACATTCATCGGCCACGAGGCAAGCACCCTTCATAACGCCATCATAATACTTCTCGGGGATGCGATGCGGCTTGCCCTCTGGCAGCCCGTCCTTCACCAGCTTCTCCGCATCCAGCTTGTCCCAATGCACCTTGGCACGGGCAAGGGCCCGGCGGGCACCCTCAATGCAAACGGATCGATTGATGACTTCCAGTCGCGGACAGGAATCCACCATCCGCTTGATAAGGCCAAAGTAGCTGGTGGGCAGAAGCTCACCAGGCCATATCCGGACTATGAGATCCTTCATAGCCACTTCGGCCGCCTTGTGGAGTTCGACCAACTGCTTCAGTTGGTCACTCAGAGGCGTTGAATGTTCGGCCCCAGCATACTGGGACCAGAACAGCTTCTCCGTTGAGCTCCCCTCCTGGGCACGGTAGAACACTGCAGCATCTGATACGCTGCATGGCAGATCTGCGAATGCCCCTGGAGAGCTTCAGACTCGGGTAAGTAAAAGAAACGCCTCCTCCACATGTTTGCTTTGCATAAAAAATTTCTTACCCGCCGCTATCTTTTTGGCCTCCTGGATCTCCTGCTGTGCCCTTTCGGCTTCGGCCTTGGCGTCTTTTATGTTTGTAAGGGCCTTCGCAAGCTCGGCCTCTTTTGCTTTCAGCTCATGCTCCGCGGACTCGAGCTTCTTGCCGAGCTCCTGGAGCTCTTCTTGTACTTCGCCCACTCGGGCTTCTTGCTTTTTGCGCTCCTTGCGCTCCAAGGCCGCTTTGTGTTCGGCCTCGAACATCGCCTTCTTGAGAGACGCCACTTCGGTGGTGACCTCTGTTATCAAATTACAACGCTTCGTTGTTAGCATAATCAACTTTTATTTACCATTTATTATATGAGAGAGGGGAATCATTCACCTTTGCTCTCCTCGAGCTGCCTCCTCGCGAGGCCGGGCTCTCCCTGTGCCCACTCCAAGTCCTGCGTTAGGCCGGCAATTTCGGCCGTACAAGCAGCAGCGGCCAAAAGCACAGCATGTTTATTCACATTCAAACTTATTGTTAGACTCCTGCAGATTATAATTGACCCTTCGTTTGGTTTTTCCTTTCGAACACCAAACAGAGTATTAGGGGCTACTACCTATCGGGTGGTAATTTCACACATTCTTACTTACCTCAAAGCCTATTAGTAGGCTGGTGCAGGCTTCAGTTAGTCCGCTCTTGGCAGACAAAACCTTCTGAATCACCGCACTCATGAGAGTACGGTGCTCTTCATGTATGGAAGCGCCACGAAGCGCTTCCAGCAGACAATCCGGTGCCTCGGTCGCAACGGAAGTCCTTGATACAGACGGCCCTCCCTCCCTAATGAGGGGCTGCCCGCCTGAATCCGGAACCACTAAAGGCTCCGGGATAGTGTTCGGCTAAGAGTCCGGCTTACTTCGACTCTCACCAACGCGATCCGCAGGGATCTTGAACCCCGCGAGTCCGACGTCTGGGATGCCGCCTTGAGGCGCCTCCAGGGCCACCTCCCCCATCTCTGGGAGCCTTTGGGACAACACCTCCATGTCGTCCGCAGGCCGAGGAGAAGTGGCCGTCGGGAGTGAGTTCATTGCTGACTCACTCAGGGACCCGTCCGAAGACGACACCTCGGGATGGGCCCTGGCCGGACTGCATACAAGTTCGGCGTTATAACAAAACTATGAAGCAAATTACGATGGAGTGCGAACACTTACAATCGCACCAGGGGCTTCTTCCTAGGCAGCCACCCTTCCTCGCTATCGGCGGCGGTGGCGGAGTAGTCCGGAAGGGACACCTTTCCCTTCTTAGACGTCCCAGTCTCCCCCACCGGGGCGGCCTTCCTCTTCTTCCCTCCCCCGACACGAGGAGGTGGTGTTTCTTCTTGTTCCTCCCCGCCTCCGCGGGACGAATCTGTCTCGTCGTCGTCAGATGACAAGGGTATGACGGCCTTGCGCTGGGGGCCTCTCCTGGTCCCCAGGTCCGCCGTCTCAGGCCCCCAATCCTGTCCGGATAGGGCGGCCTCTTCTTCTTCTTCTCCTTCTTCCCCTTCGGGGGAGGAGTCTTCCTCGTCCTCTTCGGACGAGGCTTCTGGCGTAGCCTCACGCCGGAGACTCTTTCGGGTCCCCGGGGCCTTCTTGTTGGCCTTCTTCTCCGGCCCCTTGTAGGGCACCGGAACCAGCATCTCCATCAGGAGAGCATCAACTGGGCTTTCCGGCAGCGGTGCCGAACAGTCAATCCGCTCTGCCACCTCCACATAATCCTGAAACAAATAGACACAATTACTTGATGGCTCTCCCATGAATATATTGAGAAGAACCGAACCCGGTGGCGGTCTGAGAACTCACCTGGGTAGGGTGCCGCGCGGCATGGAGCCCACGGTCCTCAGTTATGAGAGGAGGTACTTCGAAGGCCTTGAACAGCACCTTCCATGCATTTTTGTGCTTCATGGCGTAGAGCCTCTGAAGCGTCTGGTGTTCGGCTGGAACAAACTCCCACATATTGAATGCCCGCCTTTGGCACGGCAGAATTCGGCGAATGAGCATGACCTGGATCACGTTGACGAGCTTGATTTTCTTGTCCTTCATGCCCTTGATGCAGGTTTTGAGTCCGGTCAGCTCGGTAGATTCGCCCCAGGACAGGCCCTTCCGTTCCCAGGAGGTGAGCCGCATAGGGGTTCCGGATCGAAACTCGGGGGCCGCCGCCCAGTTGGCGTCGCGCGGCTCGGTGATGTAGAACCATCCAGATTGCCACCCCTTCACGGTTTCCACAAAGGAGCCGTCAAGCCAGGTAACGTTAGGCATCTTGCCCGCCATGGCTCCTCCGCACTCCGCTTGCTGGCTACTCACGATCTTCGGCTTCACGCAGAAGATTTGCAGCCACAAGCCAAAATGAGGCTTGATGCGGAGGAAAGCCTCGCATACGACGATGAATGCCGAGATGTTGAGGACGAAGTTTGGAGCTAGATCATGGAAGTCTAGCCTGTAGTAGAACATGAGCCCGCGGACGAAGGGGTGGAGTGGAAACCCCAGTCCACGGACAAAGTGGGCGAGGAAGACGACCCTCTCATGGGGTCCTGGAGTTGGAATGACCTGCCCCTTGTCTGGTAGCCGGTGTGCTATGTCTGCGGCCAAGTATCCGGCCGCCCGAAGATTTGCAATCTTCTTCTCCGTCGCAGTGGAACCCACCCACTTGCCTCCTGCTCTGGACATGACTAACTGTGCAGAGAAGACCTGGACTAGGGCGCTGGAGCTCGAGGGGGCAAGAGTATGCGAGGGAGGAAGAAGGCGTGGGTAAAAATGAGGAACTCTTATCCCTTTATAGAGGCGACAAAAGCGGTGCGCCTCCCCACTAGCCTGTTGAGAATCGCTTACTTCCCAAGCGCCACGATTGATGGCACGGGGGGATTACCCATACCCGTATTGATGAGAATCCCGCGATAAGGGGACATGATCTCTGCTTTGACAAGACGTGTCAAGGAAACCGCCTCTCAATGCGCGCTGTGGCTGGTTGTGAAAAACGGTTCGAATAAATGACCTGGTTGTAATGGCATGTCACGTCGTCTAAAAGTTGTCAGCTGAAGTATCATTCTCTCTACGGTGGTATGTGAAGATCGTTTTGCGGATTCGAACACGGCCTGCGTGTTCGACAAAAAACCTTGGAGTATTCGGAGAAGGAACCCGCCTTGCAATGCCGAAAACAAGACTGCGCGTCGGGCTCATCGTCATTGAAGACTGGTTCAGGGGCTACTGAGGGAGTCCTAGATAAGGGGTTATCCGGACAGCCGGACTATATTCATCGTCCGGACTATTGAAGTGTCGAGATACAAGACTCAAGACTTCGGCTCATGTCCGGATGGGACTCTCCTTTGCGTGGAAGACAAGCTTGGCGATCCGGATATTATGTTTCCTTTCTTGTAACCGACTCCATGTAAACGCTAGCTCTCCGGTGTCTATATAAACCGGAGAGGATGGTCCTTAGAAGGCCGATCACAATTACAATCATACCATCATAGGCTAGCTCATAGGGTTTAGCCTCTACGATCTCGTGGTAGATCTACTCTTGTATTCCACATATCTTCAATATTAATCAAGCAGGAAGTAGGGTTTTACCTCCATCAAGAGGGTCCGAACCTGGGTAAAGATTGTGTCCCTTGCTTCCTGTTACCATCAGCCTAAGATGCACAGATCGGGACCCCCTACCCGAGATCCGCCGGTTTTGACACCGACACCCCCTCCGGCGTCTATATAAACCGGAGGGTTTAGTCCGTAGGACGGATCATCATTATCATCAACAATTATACCATAGGCTAGCTTCTAGGGTTTAGCCTCTCTGATCTCGTGGTAGATCCACTCTTGTAATACTCATATCATCAAGATCAATCAAGCAGGAAGTAGGGTATTATCTCCATGATTGCTTTTAAGTTTTAACCACTGCATGCATGCACCTGCCCGACAAAGCGGCGTTGCCAGACAAAGAAAGAGACTATCCGAATTGGCAACGAAATCGTACAGTTGACCAGGAAAGAAAATCACCACTGAAATCGCTAAGCGCACACACAGAATCGATATGCACGTTAACAAAAAATTCACAGAAGCCTGCGGTCACCACGTAAATCTACACCCCAGGCTCCCAATTTAATGCATGTATCTACGTTGGTACGCTCGTGAGTCGCAGTCAAACAAGTGGGTAAATCTGGAGGCAAAAACTTCCCCAGATATAGTGGTTTTGGTATTCTTACTGTATGGTCTTCAAATTTTCAAATATGTCGTTCAATATATCAAATGAAATTAGGTTATTTCGTTGGATATAAAAAAATTTGTACCAAGAAATTTGAAGCCGGATTCGAAATAAGTTTAACGCACATGCATTGAATCAAAAATCCATTTACAGTATGAAATTTTTGATAGATCGAAATCTGAAAGAATTTCTGAAATTTCACAGATTTCAACGAGGTTTGGAATTTCCATGCTTCCTCCAAAATTAAAACCCAATAATTTATACCAGTACTATCGTGAAGATAAATCATCATGAATGATCTAGTGACCAGTGAGTTCTTCCTAGGGAGAAGGTCACATCATGCATGAACATACACCTTCCTATGTTCATTGCCAAATGCAAACAATTTGCAAAGTACGTACAACACACACGAGCATGCTCCGTCGTCATCAAAGCTGGCCGCCATTAATCAGTCTCACAACCTTTTTATTCCCCTCAGAATGTACCCTAGTAATGTCAGAGTGCTACCATGCATTGATGGAGCTAGTGGTGGCCCGGGGGAGTGTAGATGGGCGTGCCGTACTCCGGCGGGCACTCTGGCGCCGGCGGCGCTCCGTATTCCGGCGCCGGCCGTGGGTACACCGGAGCGGCAGGAGGGTACGTCGTCGGTGTGGGCGTTCCGTAGACCGGCGTGGGGGTGGGAGCAGGGCACTGGCATCCCGGCGCCGGGGTCGGGGTGCAGAGGCATCTTGGTGCCGGCGTCCCGTACACCGGCGCCGTCGGTGGAGCGTATACCGGCGATGGAGTCCCGTACACCGGCGTGGGAGGAGGGAGCTGCGGCGTCGGCGGCGCCACGTAGACCGGCGTGGTGGTTGGAGTCGGGCACTGGCATCCGGGCTCCGGGGTCGGGGTGCACAGGCAGCTCGCCGATGGAGTCCCGTACACCGGCGTCGGGGAAGGGCATTGGCATCCCGGCTCCGGAGTAGGGGTGCACAGGCATCTCGGCGCCGGAGTCCCGTACACGGGCGCCGTGGGTGGAGCGTACAGCGGCGCCTGATCGGGAGGGCAGTCCGGCGTCGGCGTCCCATACACGGGCGCCGTGGGCGGAGCGTATACGGGCGACGGCGTCCCGTACACGGGCGGAGCATACACCGGCGTCGGCGTCCCGTACACGGGCGCCGTGGGCGGAGCGTACACCGGCGTGGGCGTCGCGTACACTGGCGGAGCGTACACCGGCGTGGGCGTCGCGTACACTGGCGGGGCGTACACCGGCGTGGGCGTCGCGTACACGGGCGGGGCGTACACCGGCGTGGGCGTCGCGTACACGGGCGGGGCGTACACCGGTTTCGGCGTCGCGTACACTGGCGGGGCGTACACCGGCGTGGGCGTCCCGTACTCCGGCGACTCCGGAGGGCAATCCGGCGTTCCGCACTCCGGGGCCGGAGGCGGGAAGTATTCCGGCACGGGCGTCCCGTAAACCGGCGTGGGATAAGGGCACTGGCACCCGGGGGCCGGGGTAGGGGTGCACAGGCACGCCGGCACCGGCGTCCCGTACACGGGCGGAGCGTACACCGGCATGGGCTTCATGCGCCGGTGCGCGAAGAAGGGCTTCCTGCCGAACGCGTGGCACGGGAAGCAGATGTTGGCCGCCGCGCACTCGGGCGCCGCGGCCGAAGTCCGACCTCGCGTCGCCTTGCCGGCGACGGCCACGAAGGTGCCCTCGCCGTCACCCGCGCCCTCGGACGGCATCGGCACGATCCTCGACGGCTCCTGCCCGGGGCATGGCTCGCCGCTCGCCGCGCTCTGGAGCTGCGCGAGGCACTCGGAGGCGCCGGCGCCGGGCGGGAGCGGCACGGCGAAGGCGCCCGTGCCGTCGAGGCTGGCGACGGCCTTGCTCTCGTTCTTGCACGTGATGGCGACCTTGAGGCCCCTGAAGGCCGCCTCGGCGCCCAAGCTCTTCCTCCCGCAGCCGGCGCACTGGGCCATGCCGACGACGACGACGGCCGACGTGTCCCCGCCGCCCTCGCCGCCCGCTATCAGTGCCCCAGCGCAGACGATGAGAACGCGGAGCAGCAGCCTCCCTCCAGCTCCTTCCATGGCGCCCATCTCCACCTATCTATCTACCCGCTGAGCTTCCGCAACAACCACAAGTGAAGTGAGGGAGCGGCGGCCATGGCGAGCGCGTGTATATAGGCAGGCAGGCAGCAGGCGAGCGATCCATGGAAGATCCATCAATGAACAATTACTGAACAGCTCGATCGATCTTGACGCGTAGAGCCGTAGAGGCAATCAATCAGTCTCAATCAATTTAACTAGCGGCGGCTACAGAGGAGATGGATAAGTAGATTAGCAATTGAATGCGCGAGCCGGCCGACCGATCGGACGTTGCGATGCCGGCCATCATGGGCACACCGTTAACTCAACTGTTGGAGCACATGCCGCCATTATTAGGCAACCAAAGGGATAGATGTAGAATGTGTACATGGGTACTGTGGAGTGCAATCAACCAAAACCAGAGTGGGGACGACGAAGCTGGCATCGATCTGTGGAGGATGCACGGCCAGTGTGACGGCATCTTCATCGCAACACAGGGGCTTGCATTTGCATGTGCTGGAAGGAGAGTGTGGTAGATCATCGTATGTCAATGGTCGGTCTATCTATCTACGTTACTCCTCCGGTTCATATTACTCGTCGCTCACTCAAACAGATGTATCTACCACTGAAACATGTGTCTAGATATATCCATTTGAGCGACAAGTAATATGGATCGTAGACGGTACTACTTCATCCATCCCATAATATAAGACGTTTTTGGAGTTTACAGTGAACCGCGAAACCGTCTTACATTGTGGGACGGAGGTACTACTAGTAATTCTCATTCAGTTCCTTTACTGCCCGGCCGGCTGTAAACTTAAATTCCATGCCTTGTTTTCTGGAATGAAACCTTAACTTCAGCTCCATCAGCAGATTCATTTGACACCTTATCGAGCCATCTTTGAATAGTTAATAAGTACTCTGCTAGATGGATTTTACTATGGGTAGAAGTCCTCCGTAATGTTATCTGACGAACGTCAGCTCGGAGGGGGGTGGGAAGCAAATCTTTGTGGCAAGTTTAGTTGGTAAAAGACACCAAATCTTGTCTTTTTTGCAGCAATTCCTCCTAGAAAATGTCATGTGTTTATGAAGGAACTGTCAACCCCATACAACTAAACTTGTCACCTAAAACATTCATAAATGTCAACCACTCCCAGCGAACGTTCGCCAGCTATTGCGGTCCAAAATCTTTGGGTACTCCTTTCCGGGGTGAGGCCGGGCAGAGAGAGCTTTCTTTGACCCCCGTCGTACTTAGTGTTAGAGAATATGTTTCCGTAGCATCTCAAACTCCTTTCCTTCTCCTACTCAAACTCCTTGTAATATTCCTTGTACTCCAAGCTTGGCTTCGGCCGCATCAATCAATATAAACAGAACCGCGGCTCCCCTCGAGGGAGTAGGAACGCTTATTATCTTTCATGGTAATCAGAGCCACATCTTCTCCTACATCTAGCCACAAATCAAAACCCTAGAACCACATATCATCGTCTCCATGGCTTCTTCGTCCGGTGTCGGCCTCAACCTCGGATCGCCGCCATCTGAGAAGCTAGCAAGAGGAAACTTCATCCTCTGGAAGACCCAGGTGCTCCCAGCCCTGCGAGGTGCGCAGGTAACCGGGCTCCTGGACAACTCTGACGCCGCTCCACCCAAGACTGTGGAGATCACGAAGGCGGACAAGACGACGGCCCTCGAGCCGAACCCTCTGTACGGGCCCTGGATCGCCAAAGACCAGCAGGTCCTGTCATATCTTCTCAACTCCATGTCTCCAGAAATCCTTGCGCAAGTCGTCGGGAAGGACTCCACCTATGAGCTCTGGACGACGGTGAACAATCTCTTCGCCTCGCAATCACAGTCCCGGATCACCAATCTAAGGATCGCGATCACCAATACCAAGAAGGGCACAATGTCGAGCTCGGCGTATATGGCGAAGATGAAAAGCCTTGGGGATGAACTAGCTGCCGCTGGTCGTCCCGTCTCTGATCCGGAGATGGTGGACTACATACTCGCAGGACTCGACCGCGACTACGACTCCGTGGTGGCGGCGATCGGCGCTGTCAAGAACACAATCACCGCCGATGACCTCTTCGCTCAGATCTCCGCCTTTGATCAGAGGATGGAGATGCTGGGAGACTCGTCTTCAGGCGGGTTTCATTCATCTGCCAACACCGTCTACAGAGGCCGCGGCCAGTCCCGTGGTAGATCCCGTGGGCGAGGAGGAAGAGGGCGCGGCCGCGGTGACCGCGGTGACCGCGGTGACCGCCAGCCTTCTCCTGCAAATAGAGGCGGCGGATTCAGAGGACGCCCTCGACAGCAACAGCAACAGCAGGTATGCGAGCAGCAGCATGACTATCCTAAGTGCCAGATATGCTATAGACATCATCCAGGAGGTGCACGTGTCTGCTGGTGGCGCTATGAAGAGAATGATCAAGAAGAGAAGGAGGCGCATGCTGTCTCCTATGGCGTGGACACTAATTGGTACGCAGACAGTGCAGCAACAAATCACATCACAGGTGAACTTGACAAGCTGACAGTACGGGAGAAGTACAACGGAGGCGACCAAATTCGCACGGCAAGCGGTTCTGGTATGAATATCACCCACATTGGTAGTTCAATTGTTCAAAACCCCATGAAAAATTTGCACCTTAAAGATGTCTTGCATGTTCCTCAAACTTCCAAAAATCTTGTTTCTGTTCATCGATTCACCCTTGATAATAATGTTCTTATAGAATTCTATCCTCACTTTTTCTTGGTTAAGGATTTGAGCACAAGGAGAATCATTCTTAGAGGACGGTGCGTGGGAGGCCTCTATCCACTCATATCATCATCATCATCTTCATGGTCCAATAAACAAGCAAATATTGTAACCAAGCCATCATCATCAAGGTGGCATAGTCGATTAGGTCATCCATCTTCAGTCATAGTTAAATATGTTCTTAGCAAAAATAAACTCTCTTATGAGAATAGTGTTGAGTCAGTTTGTGATCCGTGTCAACAAGCAAAAAGTCATCAATTACCCTATCCCATCTCTACTAGTGTGTCTACTGCTCCTCTACAACTTATATTTTCAGATGTATGGGGACCAGCCCCTACTTCAGTTGGGAGATTTTCTTACTATGTAAGCTTTATTGATGACTATAGTAAATTTACTTGGATTTACTTGTTAAAGAAACGGTCTGATGTATTCCAAGTCTTCATCAATTTTCAAAACCTTGTTGAACGCAAATTGAACTCCAAGATCGTTGCTATGCAAAGTGACTGGGGTGGTGAGTATGAAAAATTGAACTCTTTCTTCCAAAAACTTGATATTTCACATCATGTCTCTTGCCCTCATGCTCATCAACAAAACGGATCTGCTGAAAGAAAGCACCGTCACATAGTTGATATGGGGCTAGCATTGCTAGCAAATGCATCCATGCCACTCAAATTCTGGGATGAAGCATTCTTAACCGCTACATATCTTATCAATTTGCTTCCTAGTAAAGTCATCAAATTTGAAACACCTATTACACGACTCCTTGGTGTCACACCCAACTACACATCTCTTCGTGTTTTCGGTTGTGCATGTTGGCCCAACCTCAGACCCTATAACACACGCAAACTTGCTTTTCGCTCCAAAAAGTGTGTCTTCTTAGGCTATAGTCCCATGCACAAAGGAGTTAAATGTCTAGATGTTCCTACTGGTAGGGTCTACATATCCAGAGATGTAGTTTTTGATGAGTCAGTGTTCCCTTTTGCTTCTCTTCATCCCAATGCTGGTGCACTTCTCCACAAGGAAATCCTTCTTCTTCCTCCACATCTTCGGTCTTTTGATCATGGGGGCGACAGCTGTACTAACCAAAGTGATGATATTCCTGCTGGTATTGGTTCTTCTCTGTTGCCTGTACAGGTCCCTGGTGAAAACGGCGCTCAAAATGATCAAAATTTCGAAAATCAAGCTCAAGATCATCTTATATTTCATGCTGAGGAAGGAGACGAACCTGGCACAGATGACGAAGCTGATCCGGCGGCGCCTGCAACTCCTGTTCGTGCGCAGACCTCGGATCCCGCGGCCAAATCAGCCTCGGATCGCGCTCCCACCAACCGCAGCGCTGATTCAGCAGCAGGCGGGACCAGCTGCGGGGTCGGCTGCGGGGCTGAATCCGCCTCGCCCAGCGCGCGCCACTCCCACGCCGCCACCTCAGCAGCAGGCGGGACCAGCCATGGGGCCGAATCTCCCTCGCCCAGCGCGCGCCTGCAACCGCGGTCGGGCGGTCGATCCGCTGTGCCGGCTCGGGCGGCTGGCACCTGTGTGGTGGACACACAAGCGGCCACACCAACGGCTACAGGATCCTCTGCGCAGGTGGCGCCAGATTCGCCTGTGTCATCACATGCAGCTTCCTCGGGATCTTCTGCGGCGAGTGCTCCTGTGGTCCAGCCAGCAGTTTCTTCACGAGTTATGACTCGATTACAGAAAGGTATACGAAATCCTAAAATAAAAAAAGATGAGACTATACCATATGGAATGTTGTGTATTTCAGGAGAACCAACAACATTGAATAGTGCACTTGATGATCCTAAGTGGAAGAAGGCAATGGATGAGGAATATTCTGCACTTATGAGGAACAAGACATGGCATCTTGTACCAAATCAGAAAGGTAAAAATATCATCGATTGCAAATGGGTTTACAGAATTAAAAAGAAGGCAGATGGCTCCATTGACAGGTACAAAGCACGTCTCGTTGCAAAGGGTTTTAAACAACGTTATGGTATTGATTATGAGGACACTTTCAGTCCTGTTGTTAAAGCTGCAACTATCAGACTTGTGCTAGCCATTGCTGTATCCAAGGGTTGGAGTCTACGACAGCTAGATGTACAGAATGCGTTTTTGCATGGCATTCTAGAAGAGGAAGTGTTTATGAGACAACCACCTGGTTATGAGGACAAGAAGTCACCACATTATGTTTGCAAGCTTGACAAGGCACTCTATGGTTTAAAACAAGCACCCAGAGCATGGTACTCCAGATTGAGCTTACAGTTGAAATATCTTGGTTTCATTGCCTCCAAAGCTGATACATCATTGTTTATTTATAACAAGGCTGGAGTAGTCATTTTTGTGCTTATATATGTTGATGATATCATCGTTGCAAGTTCTTCACAAAATGCTACTAATGCACTTCTGCATGATTTGAGCTCAGAGTTTGCCTTGAAAGACCTAGGTGATTTGCATTTCTTCCTAGGTATTGAGGTCAAGAAAACTCAAGATGGAATTGTGTTAAATCAGGAGAAATATATCACTGAGCTTCTGTCTCGCATGGGGATGAAGAATTGCAAGCCAGTTCCTACACCTTTGTCTTCCTCAGAAAAACTTTCAGCATATGAAGGTGTGCCACTTCAGGAGGAGGAAAGTACAAGGTATAGGAGTACTGTGGGAGCATTACAATATTTAACTCTCACACGTCCAGATATCTCATTTGCTGTCAACAAGGTTTGTCAATATCTGCATGCACCTACTTCTGCACATTGGTCAGCTGTCAAGAGAATTGTAAGATATGTAAAGCATACTATGGGAATAGGACTTCATTTCAAACGGTCTAATTCCTCTCTTGTGAGTGCATTCTCTGATGCTGACTGGGCAGGATGCAGTGATGACAGAAGATCAACTGGAGGCTTTGCAGTATTTTTTGGGTCTAACCTTATTTCTTGGAGTGCCAGAAAGCAAGCCACCGTGTCACGGTCAAGCACAGAAGCTGAATATAAGTCCTTGGCAAATGCAACTGCAGAAATCATTTGGGTTGAATCACTTCTTGAGGAATTGGGAATCAAGAAGAATCGTATCTCATGTTTATGGTGTGATAACTTGGGAGCAACATATTTGTCCGCAAATCCTGTGTTTCATGCAAGGACAAAGCACATCGAAATTGATTTTCACTTTGTGCGAGAAAGGGTTGCAGCCAAGAAACTCGAGATACGGTTTATTCCCTCCAAGGATCAAGTAGCAGACGGTTTTACAAAGGCATTGCCATCAAGACCATTTGAGGAGTTCAAGAGTAATCTTAATCTAGGGTAGTTAAGATTAAGGGAGGGTGTTAGAGAATATGTTTCCGTAGCATCTCAAACTCCTTTCCTTCTCGTACTCAAACTCCTTGTAATATTCCTTGTACTCCAAGCTTGGCTTCGGCCGCATCAATCAATATAAACAGAACCGCGGCTCCCCTCGAGGGAGTAGGAACGCTTATTATCTTTCACTTAGATGTTTCATTTTGCTAAACGATATCAATAACATGGTGCATCAATTCCATCACCTTGCTTGTGTCCTTAAACTTATAACCATCATAAGCAATAAGTGATCAAACGAAACTTCGAGTGGGTAGGATAATGAGGAGCTGGTTTCATTGAGTAATGCCAAAGAACAAGAGAAAGGAAGCCTCTCGATGGTTCAAAGTGTGCCCACGAGGTTCCGGTGTCAAAAGAAGACAAAAGCAAAAATGACACTATTCACATTTAAATTTGTCTTTTTTGTTTCTCCAAGTTTGTTTCGAATTTCGATCTGAATTTGTTAGGTGTTGTCGACCTATGTGTTCTGAACATCCATGATTTTTATCAGAATTTTTTGACATGTTTAAATTTGAAATTTGGAAGTTGGTATCATGGTAGTATGTAAGGGCTGGTATCACCTAATACTTTCCCCTCAAGCATGGGCATGCTTGCTGAACCTATAGATACAGTTGCTAGGAGCGCTCCTTGATTACTCTTCATAAATGGCTCACTGCTTGTGCAGCTCACATCTCACTATCCTCTTGTGGCGTTCCATTACATTCAGATTGTTCCTTGAGTAGTTGAGTTGATGTAATTCCCATTCGCCTTCATATGTATTAATGTATTAATTATATGAATGTATTAATAATGCCATCTGTTCATATATAATTGCACCTACGTCGAAGAACGATGAATGAAGCATAAAAGGTACTATAGGACACAAAATGAACGAGTATACAGCAGCATTGTTAGGGAATCCTAAACAACACAAAAGTTCTTTCGTGATCGCCATCGTCTGGCTCTCATAATAACCTTAATATCCTTTCGAGGTCACCACATTCCGAAAGGCTTGCTGCCGAAGATGTTCCACCTTACAACTAGTGTTTTATTCCAATCTTTTTGTGATGCGTGGTATATTTATATATGAAAACTTCAAATGGGCATTGGGTTCATTCAATGGACATATATGAAATCTTACCTTATATTAACTCCTCAACAACTACGTTGACGGTACTCGAACATGGAAATGCTAGTTGAACCTATAGATACAGTAGCTAGGAGGGCTCCTTGATTACTCTTCATAAATTGCACACTGCTGGTGCAGTTCACATCTCACTGTCCTCTTGTGTTGTTCCATTATATATTCAGATTATTCCTTGAGTGGTTGAGTTGACCTACTTCCCATCCTCCTTGGTATGATGTATTAACTATTTGTGTACAATGGGCTGCCCGATCTACCCCACCCCCCCCCCCCCCCCCCCCCCCCCCCCCGCGCGTGCGTGTGTTTAGAGATCACAGAGAACAGGAAAACACGCAGAATTATCTTGCTAGAAGTGAAACACTCCTTAGACTTGCCGCTTCGTTTTGTAGTGGTATGAAATAAAGAGTAGGCATAGAAAGAATTACTCCTGCTAAAAAAAACCTAACCTTCCCCTATCATTTGTTAACAAGTCAAATAAAAATGGAACAATGGTTTTGATTAAATTGTTTACGGCACTTTTTTTAAATGTCTTATAATTGTTTAGCATTCCGTATTGACCTGTTAGCGCCAGAAACAAATGTGCAGCACACCACATATATGTGAGAGCTTTGTGGATGGAAACAGATTTGGCAGATAATGCTATGTTTTCATATATAATTGCACCAGCGTCGAAGAATGATGAATGAAGCATAACAGGTACTATAGGGCACAAAATAAACTATACAGCATCATTGTTAGGGAAACCTAAACAACACAAAAGTCCTTTTGAGATCACCATTGTCTGGCTCTCATACTAACCTTAATGTCCTTTTGAGGTCACCACTTCTCCAAAGCTTGCTGCCGGAGATGTCCCACCTTACAACTATGCCTACTCAAAAATGATGCTACCACATTGTCATTGAGCACACGATGGCTAACAATTATAAAGGTGTCTTATAACTATGCCTACACAAAATGGAACAATGATGCTACCACATTGTCAATGACATCCATCATCCATCGAGTCCAATGGGGATCCCGCCAGAGCCAAAGCATAGTGCAAACATGATCCAAGATGGTCTTCTAGAGCACTTGTGAACTCTTGATAGCACTTGTGAACTATTGATAGCGCTTGATTCTAGTGCCTTATTTGGTTTATTACTTTATTTGAACCATTTCACATTCTTGAATTTGAATGATGAATTTAGAAATATTGTTAAATTGCATGAACTTAAATTATCAAGTTTAAAATTATTATGTATGCAAATATCTACTTCAATTGTTTTTTTAGGGAGAGTATTATTAGGAGTTCAGTTAGAGATGGCCTGAGTTCCATTCTTCCAAATAAAAAAGGAGATTATGAACAAATGCAGATGCTACAAGCACAAGTATATGCAGCTTGAGGGGTATCTTCTTTCTTTATACACATTAATAATTGAATGAACTTGGATTTAGCCAGAGCCACAGTACAGCAGCACGGCTGAACAAAATTGTGGCCTTGTTCAATCCAATCAGGAGGGCAAAAAGAAACAATAAAACAAAATCCTCTATCCTATGTATGGCTTTTCAAGAAAGAAAACCAACTATATATACAGATATATGTACACAGACACTACTACAGAGGATGCATGTCTGTCTATGCAAGCTTCTGCTGGTATCTCCTCTCGACGCGCTGCTGCCTTCTTCGCGCGCGCAAATTCCAGGGAATGCCAGCGAAACAAACTAACTTAACTCTGCTG
Source organism: Triticum aestivum (assembly GCF_018294505.1). Taxonomy (NCBI): domain Eukaryota; kingdom Viridiplantae; phylum Streptophyta; class Magnoliopsida; order Poales; family Poaceae; genus Triticum; species Triticum aestivum. Next base: position 836,013,268 of record NC_057801.1, on the reverse strand, counting down.
CTGGTGCCTCCGCCGCCAAGTCGCCGCTATTTTATTTACTTTGCAATGCAATCCTGCTGATGTACGGCGGCAAACAGCAGCTTATTGCGTTTTCATCAACGAATCTTCCTGCTCGAGAAAAAACCACTACTTGGTAGTTCACGGCAGAGTTCATTTTGGACAGGATCCGCTAGCACTCTACGGCACAAGGTGGCCCAGCAATCATTTTGGCCTTGTCCATGAAGAATGCCTTGATGTCCCTAAAATAAAATGGAATTAAAGACATCATCAGAAACCCTGAGAAAGGAAAGGAGCCGCATAAATGCATAATATAACGAGTAATGCAAAAAAGCTGCATGAAAAAGCATGACTTTTACCTGCATCTGGGAACAGAACAGGCCCCGTCACCGCAATGTTTTGCATGAGTGAGCAGAAGTTTCCACATGAAGATACACTTCCTGCAACCTCCTCGGTTGCGGATGTCACATCGTACACCATGGAAGAACAACTTCTTCATTGTAAAACAGAGTTTGAAAGCACAACTACGCGCAGCACAGAAGCATTTTGATGCATGCACCAAACCCTCAAGGTAGTCCTGCTTTGCAAATATCAACATCATTGGTATCAAACTTTTTTTTAAAGGGCAATAAATGAACACAACCACCACACAGAAATCCAAAACAAGGAATATCCTTCATGGTTCACACTGCTTATTAAACTGGATATGCTCAAAGTCAACAAAAGATACTATCAAGACAAACAGGTGAGCATAAGCAAGCACCTCCAACACAAATATGAAACAATGACACAAAAGTCAAGTAAAAAGTAATGGTGCAATGCACGTAAGGTCAAGAACTGATGCCACCAAAAATCATATTCCGAGAAACACACAAAAAAAACACTAATCGTATAAATTGTAACTGAATTAGGTGAGAGAACAAAACATGAGAGATTTAGAATCTCACGTGCAAATTTTAACATCCAGCCGACGCTGCGGTGGATTGTGATAATCCCGTTTGTCTAATCAAATTCTGCCTATTTCACTGTTTGTTTAATGAACTTTTTCCTACTTCTGTAACTATTTTTCCACAGCACTACAAAGTAAGCCCAATGCAGAAAAGTTACGCTAGCTGAGAATTACAAAGGATACCTGTAGAGTGTAATTTGGTAATACTTGTTGATTGTCCGTCTGTTTGAGTTTATGAATGTGCAATTTTTCACCGTCTTGTTTATAACATGAATCGCAAAAAGTGCAGCCGGCACAAACCAGGCACCGCCACGCAAAGCGTTGATCCATGGTCCGGTGACAAGCAGAACAAGCTGAATCATGTAGATGATAAAGAATCATCATTGTTGAGTGTTTTGCCCGTCGGAGTGTATCAAACTGGTATTGATTGTCTTGACAGTGCTTCAAGAAATCGATTCTGCTGTCAAAATACTTGCTTTCCATTGTTGGATCTCCATCATCAGTGTCTGGAAGAGGTTCTTCCTCTATCTGTAGAACAGGTAGTTACTCTGGTAAGTACAAATTTCATCATACATTTAACAAATAGCAGCGTGCATATTGTGCTTGCTTTATTCGAATGGTGAAATGAACTAAAAGTATAGCAGGGTTTATAGCAGTACTCTTTGAAATGCATGCTTTTGTTTTGTTGTAGCTGGATGCCTGTCCTTTAGTGGAGCACTTAGCTCCTCTGCATGGCATCTACAAGGAAGAACAACCGAAACATCGTCAATAATGGATGCTATATCGATGAAATGGGTGATTGTCGAGGAACAAAAACTGAGAAGTTTTAAAACAGCGGTCATGTAAGTACATTTTGCAATTTGATTGGCAGATGATCAATTCAAATTTCAAAAAGAACCTGGAAGCTGATAGCTACAAGGGCCTAGGCACTACTCCCTCCGTTCCAAAATAGATGACTCAATTTTATACTAACTTTAGTACAAAGTTGGGTCATCTATTTTGGAACGGAGGGAGTAGATGATAACATGTGTGTGCACCTATTTTTCATAAGAAAAAGGTATTCTCAGTACTGCTACCAAATTCAATGTGATCATAACTATGACAGAAGATTCATTCTACAAAAAGGAACATTATGGCAGCAGATTCTGTAGGTATAAAAAAAATAGTGATCTGAAGAAAAACTTACTGCTCACAAAGATGGAAGTTTTTGCAGCAGGTACAAACCCAACTTTTACCAGACACAATAGGTTGGTGGCAATGCTTGCAAAACCGCTGCAGACAAAGCATAATGAAGTCTTCTTTCATTGTTCGCATCTTTTCTCCAAGCTATCGACAATGAAAAATAAGATGTCAGTGCGAACATTATACTGAGAGGGGGATTAAAACAAGAGTAAAATGAACTAACTTTGTGCACTAGCAAGATATCCTCAAGGTTATCCTCAAGGTTTCCTTTCCTGTCATCACGTTTGGCAACACGCATGAGCCTTCCTACTTGTGGCTCTTTCTTCTGTGAGGTGTTGTCGTCTTTCTTCTCAAGGAGTCTCTCTGCTTCTCCAGGCCAGAAATCATTCTCACAGTATGGCAAGCATGCTGCAGATATACTGGCCTTGCGATCACTGGTAGGCTGAAGAAAGAAGTCGTACAATGTATTACGCTCCACAACTACACCATCCTTAACAGCCTTCTTGATCAAGTTCTGGTACCTAAGAAGATTCATGAGAAAGCCCAATTAAGTCCCATAAACAAATAATTAGGTTTAAATCATAAATATCGTGTTACATATACTGACCAGCTCCGAAGCTTGTCAGACTTGGGCATTTTTTGTGACGTGGGATGACAATACAAAACATAATCATCACGCTTTGTAGATGGGCAAGCCCATATGGAGCAGCTTACAAATCCTATTTTCTTGCAGTAATCTAAATAGCCAATCTACAAGAGAGAACCATATTAAAATAATTTCAGTTCAACATGTATTTAAGAAAGTTACGTAATCAGCTCAATATTTGCATTTCTCATACCAAAATCTCATGGTACACAAAGGTTCGGAGAGCTTCCCCACTTGCAGATTTGATTTCAGGCCTGAAGTACTTGACAGAATCGATATATGCAAGATAAACGTGCCTCCGATTTGGTAATGGGCTATCAGAACCATACTCTTGTACATACATGGCAAATAGACAAACATCCACACCTTCATTTTTTTGGAACAAGAGAATGGCCTGTATAAAACAAAAGGCACCAAAAGTTAGCCCTCATTATGTACTAAATATCTGAAATTACTATTAACATGGATACTGTGGAAAAAGATTGTCTAATAAATTATCATCTAATCACCTTTGATTTGTATGGAAATTCCCCGGGATATTTCCCATCTTTAAAAAAATCCCGAAAACGTGGTTGGACTTGAAGCACTCTTGCAGCTGAAGAAACCACTTTAACAGTAAGACCTTCAACTCCAGGTACCTAAACATTGGAGCACAAAAAAGAAAATTAAAATAAGTTTACTACATAGTTGACATCAGACTGTAAAACAATCCCTAAAGACAGGAAAATAATATCAAGATCAACACTATTGTTTTCACAATTCTTCTATTGTTAAGTTGGCCATGAGTTATAATATGACATGGATCATCACATCAAAATCAAATTATGTTTATTTGAATCCAATAAATTCAACCAATATTACCTACCTATATTACCCACCTATATATGATCCTGAAATGCAACTAATATTACCCACCTATATATAGATACTGAACTGAAATGTCGGCGGTAGAAGATTAGAAATTAACAATACTCGAGCTAATGTGTAAGTTCTAACATGGATCAGGAAGAGCAAGTAACTCCTGGGAAATAATAAAATAAGTCTTAAAACAGGGACGTGATAGGCCTACAGTTCGCTGTATGGTCAATAATTGCAGATAACTCATGGGACTTGTTTCGTATGTACTACAAGTCTACAGGATAATCACAAACATGGCACAAATACCTCTTCAATGTCTTTTCCTGAAGCTCTTGCCCTCTGCAGCCGTTCGTGCTCAAGTCGCACTGAAAGTCTCTGCTCAATATGATCACTCAGTTTAGTTCTTGGTAACTCTAATGCTCCTAGAACAGTAGGTGACTCCAGCAAAGTTATATCTCCAATATCCCTCTCCTTCAATAAACATTTGGCACATGTATACTCCACCTCCTCGTCTGCAACTTTAGGGTTAAAAAGGGCACATATCTGATGCTGCCAAGCTTTGCACTTATCACACTCAACCCACTGAAATGAGATAAGTTGAACAAAAGATGAGGAATTCGTATATATAATTTATAAGATAAGATTTAAGAATAACTAGAGAGATAAGAAAAGCACATTACCCATTCAGCCTCAGCATCTGTTTCCGCGTAATTTGATCTCTTGTGATATTTAAATTTTGCAGTACTAAGATGGTGACATTTGGCACATATTGAAGCCTTATCAATTCCGTTTTCCACATGAACATAATAGGATCCGGTCGAATTTATTATTTTGAAACAGAGAGCACAGAATCGTGGAGGAGGTTCAAAAAGAATCCTCTCCATCCCACATAAATTGCACGTATTTTGGTCAGGCAAGCCTGAAGGGTGTTCTTCTGTCATCATTTGGCTCTGAAAATAAAAAGCAACTGAGTCAACGAATTTGATAGCTTGAAATAACTAAATATTATGCACTATACAGGCGATCCAGTTACCATGATAAAACAAAAGCTAACACTTCTTGAGCCAGACTCTAGTCGAATAACGTAATAATTATGTTGCATGTTACTCGGTGGCATAACTAAGCATCAAGTGATATTACAGTAATAGCAAACCTATGAGAATGGGCTCTGCACTCACCGGACAAATATGTTGGTTCAAACTTTTCATGTGATCTCTAAGCTCCTCAGCAGTTAGGGCATAAAGTATTGAACCCCCTCTTTTCTTCGTTGCAGTTAAGCAGGCTACTAATGATGTTTGATCCACTGAGCTAAGCTTTGAGTTCTTCATCTCGATATCACCATTTTCATAACACAACCCTTCCTTCATCTCAATGTCACCATTTCCATAACATGACAATTCCTTCATCTCGATGTCACCATTTCCATGACACAACCCTTCTTCAGCTTGCATAGCAGTCTCCGGCAATCTAATAATCTCCATGTTATTGCTAGCATTGCTGTCCAGCAAGGAACAGCCAGATGGCGACTTTGTAGGTAATGCTGTGGTTTCAGAATGTACTGTTTCAGAAGAGACATCAGTTCCATTGGCAGCAGGCTGTAGTTCCTTTGGAAACTTTGTTTTATCAGCATGGACAGGCCTGGGAGAATTGATCCTCAATCGTTTTGCCGGATGATGCTTGCCAGACGATTCATCCGAAGTAGGGGAAGTTGGCTTTGATACAGTGCTATTGGATGTCTGTTCGGCTCCCTTCACTGCCTCTCTTATAGAGACACAATTACCAGAGTCAGCAGCAATATAGCTGCATTGGTCATAACTGAATTTTGTGTTTAAAGTTGAGCATTTCTCCCTGCAGAAACATGTTTCATCCATTTGCATGCATCCTTCAAGTCCGCATTCTCTCTTGATGTCGGTGCGAATTTTAGATTGGTCATGGATATACAAGTCGTGGCTTCCGGCTGTGATATTTGACTGATCTGATTCCTCTATTGGGTGGCTCCGCGTATACAACACTTTCCCGCATTCTCTGCATTGCAGAGACGATGATACTTGGCCAGCAGAATATCTGTTGTTATTTGTAGAATTTGCGGTTCGATCACACATCGCAGACACAGAACTGGAACTACCCGATGTCGATGGTTGTTGACTATCAACTTGATGAACATCGCCTGGCACAATTTGGTCATAATGTTTAGCTTAAGCTCAGTTTCATACATAAGTCATGGTATAAGTAAAACAACTAACCTGGGAAATGGTATTTTGTATGGCCAGTTGGCACTCCACCGCTGAAATCTCCAGCAATACAGGGACTGCATTTTGGTAGTGATGACACACATGGTGCGTCAGTGGCGTTTGCTAAGCTTTCAGGCCCCTGTTTAATCTTATCAGCCGATGAATGAGCAAAGCTGGCAGCAGCTTCATCATGGTGACTGGTTGGTGCAAATCCTACTAAAATCAATCCAAAGTTAAAATACTGAAGTTGTACTGTGAGGTCAAGAAAGAAAACTAATAATCTGAACTCACCCTGAGAATATAAGACATTATGTGATATGTCTCTAGCAGGCGGGGGAGGATTAACAGAACCAGGTACAGCTCTACCATTCTGTATACTTGAATCTGTTACTTTTATCCCAAGCTGTTCTGAGTGTGATGTCGGTAAAGATGCTGAAGAAGCCAAAGCATATCTACTGTTGCCAAATGATCCACGACTGAGAAGAGCATTCAGCCTAACTTCTAAAGTCTCAAAATCCATGTAGTGGATCTGAGAGAAAAGAACTAGGTGTTAGCAAATAACAAGTCATTCAGAATTGTAATAATATAATTTAATAAATGGTAGAATTCCATGAATATATCACATAATCTAACAGTAAACAGTACCATGAACAAAAAACAAAACAAAATACAAGAATAGCTAAAACTTTGACAATAAGTGTTCAGTACAACATAAAAGATAACAAATGAAGATGATGTAACAGAGAGCAGAAATAACTCCAAACAAAGCACAACGAGTGAGGCCAGCGACGATTATAGTGAAACAGAGGGAAGAGTTATATTTGCTACGCGAAGCAAAACAAACCTTTGATTCTGCATCCTTATAAAGCTGCTCATCAATGCTTTTTGAAACTGCCAGAAGATATCGTGGGTGCAGGTTATAGAATTGCTCCCTTCCTTTCAGGTAGGTTACACTGGATAAATAAAGAGATCAGGATGTAGTGTGGAGACAAGAAATATCGATGATAAATTAGTTAGAAAGATAGAACCACTTCATTTTCTTACCACTTCTAATATCATCTGAATTATCAACTATGCATGGGTTTCAAACAATAAAGCACAGACAGTAGTCATACATAGTATTGCAAACATATTTTGCACGGATGTATATGGCTGGAGTTCAATAGTGACAATTCACTTTGCCCAAAATTTAGAAGTTTCTTAAGACAATTTATTGTATTTTACATGTAGAAAAAGACCACGCCATTGCAATCGTCCTTGAGAAGAGCACAACAAATGCATACTACAAGAATAGGAACAACGGCAGATTTATCAACATGCGATAAACATGGAGTACTACATGCATTAAAATAGCTAGAACAAGGGACACAGAATGTAAGCATTGATATCATCATGAGCCAGCACTGCTTTCGATATCGGTGGTTTGAGTACTTACATTTTACGCTTGATAATGAGTCGGACTGGGGAAGTATCTGAATCCATATTATCCAGCTGAAGAATTTGCGCTGCAGTCTCCTTTGTATAACGTTTCTGGACAGGCAAGCCACTCGGCGCATACTGCTGCTGGATCCCTTGCAGGGCCTGCGCCATCATCCTCCTAAATCACTGGAAACCCACATGTTTACCAGTTAGCAACAGTCTGATCAGCAGCAGCAACCACGCCACATGATAATAGATGTCCAGGGCCAAATGGTACCGAACAAGAAGGGGCAAGCAACAAATGTGAAGCGGCATTTAGAAAAAACACGCTACAAGCAAAAGCTCCATTTTTGCAAGTATAAAAAACTAAACACGCCAACCAGCGAACTCCGCATGCATGACCGACAGCACGCACATAAACTCTAGCCTTGTACTGAACTGTGTTTTATAACCAAGTAAATCAACCATGAGCAACAGCAAGCACGTAAACTAAAGCCTTATAGTGAATTGTGTTTTATTATAACCAGTAAATCAGCCATGACTAACAGCAAGCACATAAACTCTAGTCCTGGTTTCATCACTTGAAAGAAGTAAGATTTGCCCTCCTGAAATCTACGACATGAAAGTAGTCAATGATTATAGGCAAAAGGGGCAAGGATTATGTGCATGATGGGACTGTAAGGGAGAAGACAGGCATAGCTAACCAATCTGATTTGTCATAACCAGAAACAAGGTAGTAGTTCGTTGGTTAAGAAGGAAAATGTAGGATCTTGAAGGATGCATCTATGCAGCAAGATCATCATTGTAAGGATTTTGAAGAGTACAGCTACATTAAATGGAAGAACCATCATCAGACCAACATTGTTATACAACGAATTGTTACATGCAGGTACATTAACAGTGAACACCAAGGTCGCCACTGCAAATTAATCTATGTCTGGCATTCAAATGGCATCTCAACACTTGTGGGCATTGCAGGCAGCAGCCACCAAGTCGAGAACAAGCACAGCATAGGTTCGGCTCAAGACAAAACAGTACTATTATATTTTCTAAATGAAAAAAAAAAAACAGACTATAACGATTCGGTCAGGGACGCCAGGCCACCGGGTCACCAGACCAGCGGGGCACGACGCGTACGGGACTCCGGCGAGGGGGGGAGGAGGGGGCGGGGGCTTACTGGGGGAGGAAGAGGCCGCCGGAGGTCGCCGGGAGGACCTGCCGCCGCCGCCGCCGCGCCCGCGCTGCGTCGCAGCGACTACCTCGACTCCTCCGACTCGGCTGGTCCGCTCAGCGGCGGCTCCGTCGACTCGCCGGCGCGGCCTGGCTCTAGCTAGGGTTAGGGTTTCCGGTGGGTTGCGACGGGTTGGTGGTGGTGGTGGACGGGGGGGGGGGGGGGGGAGACTTCTGAATCTGAACCGCGCGGATCGATCGATCCAGCAGGTTTGTTTGGGCCGGTCCAGGCCAAAATATACGGGTGGATAATGATCATCGTCGGATCGGACGGACGGTTCTGGGTTTTGAGATCGATCCGGATAACACAGCCCAAAAAGACTGACCAGGCCAGGGCCTTGTTCTTCTTACATCCTAAGGCCCCTTCCCAATGTTTCACCGTGTACTTCTCAAAAAAAAAATGCTTCACCATGTACACATGTTAAGGGTGTCCGCAAAAAAGGTAATATTGTTTTCTCAAAAAAAAAAATATTAATGTGGCAAAATAATTTAAAAAATAGATGAAGCGTCACGATGACCCCAGAAAAAAACGATGCTAAGCGCATGGGTCCATGCAAAATGCTTACCACCCAATACATGAAGGTGTTTAGGTGTTGAACAATTATTAAGTGTGCGCGCTATGAAGGTTACTCCTACACACATTAGAAAGATTAGATGCTAAGGTTTTTAATGCACTTAGCACCTCACTTAAGAAGCAATGCATTAGAAGAGCTTTCGGGCTTAAACTGTATTGGAATTATGGCGTTTGGGTTAGGCTTTTATGGGTCGATGAAGATAGAGGTTGATGCGGTTGCGGTACCACCCACAGCCTCAGCCACCAACGTCCTAAAATAAGTCTCAACTTCAATACAACTTTACAATAATTTTAGGATGGAGGGAGTACTTGAGAAGCACTCATCTGGCTCTTTGACGAACCAAACTTAGTACTCCATGAACACATAGTTGATGCACCGATGGTATGCCATTATCCGATTCATTGCATTCTCTAAGGGTTAATGTCCGGAAAAGTTATTAATTAGAAAAAATGAAACTCCATGGGCACTAGCACCCACGGTTTATTGATATAGAAGAAGCATCCCTCATGAGAATTCCAGAAATTTGTCCCCGACGTGGATCGAACTCTGGTCGTTGGGTTTACAATCATGCGCCCCCAACCACTGGGCTATGCCCACGTCCTCAAAAATGAAACTCCATGGGCACTAGCACCCACGGTTTATTGATATAGAAGAAGCATCCCTCATGAGAATTCCAGAAATTCGTCCCCGACGTGGATCGAACTCTGGTCGTTGGGTTTACAATCATGCGCCCCCAACCACTGGGCTATGCCCACGTCCTCAAAAGTTATTAATTAGAAAGAGGAAAGAGTATATAAAGAATGGATCAAATTGATGAGTGTCGGCACGTGACTTTCTTAGTTGAAAACGTGTTGACTTAGGCCATGTTTATTTGGGTTTATGCTTCAGCTAGCCAAAAGCCCCTGTTTTGGAAGGAAGGCCGTTAATGCTCTTTGGGAGCATATGCTTCCGGGTAAACAGAAAATTCAAAATAAATAGTAAAAAGGAGTAAAAAATCTGATTTTTTTGGGATGTTCATGTTAGTTTGCAATCATGACAATTTTCATGCGGAACAGGATGGTAGTGTTTCGTTGGTGAAAAAAACAAACATAAGTGTAACATTTGACGTTTGATTTGTTTTTTTCGCACAGGTCAAATAGCTTAAGCTTTCCCACTAAAAATTTGCAGGTCGCATTTGGGTGTGACAATGAACACATATATATTTTTAAATATTTTTTGACATTTGCAAAAAGTATTTTTGGCAGGCAGGAGCATATGCTCCCAAGAGCCAAATAGAATTTCTGCTATTTAGGAGCTGTTTTGACTTTTAAGCCAAAAAAGTACAGGCCCAAACAAACATGTCCTAAGCTTCTTTTTTTCTTTTGACATGGAATGCATTTGATGTATGTTTCTATTTACTCCGCATTTTTTTCCTCGCTTTTTGGGCTTTCGTCAGTAAGGAAACAGTCTATTTTGCCACCGGCCACGGCAGCTTCGTGCCCGATTGACAGAGACGACGCCTTGGCACACACCTTTACTAATAGAGATTTTTAGCAGTATGATTTGATTCCTTTATGTGGAGGCGAATGGATCCATGTGATTTTGATTCATCGGGGGCAAAACAAAGGGGGAAAAAAGGAAACACTTTGTGGGAAAAAGTTTTGAAAGGAAATCGGATGGGGGTGAGTAGAGATGGAGAAAATCGAAGATTTGCCACTTTCAATACGTGGCTTCTCAAAATTGCCACTTTCAAGATTGGCTTCGCAAAATTGCCACTTTGCTCATTGGCTCCTTGATCACCATGCCACTTCCCTCTTTTTATTGATTTTCTTTTTTCTTTTTCCATTTATAAGCACTGGAAAAGACCATAGTACCCCTGATGCTATGTACACAGTACAGGTTCTATCCACATCCTAATTGATCGTAATTGATACTTGAAGCAGGCGAGAGCGTGCCGGCCGCCGAGAATGCCGTGTGTGTTCCATCACTGATCTCCTCGACGCAGAGTGTCGTAGATCGTTTAGACGCCGCGTGCCGCCGATCTTCTCGACGTCTCGTGCCGCCGATCTCGTCGACGCCGCGTGCATGGATTCTGGACGGTATCATGTTGAGCCTTATCTCTGATTTGTTCAAAAATCTGTAGCAATTGATCTCTCGTTGCAAGGCTCGTTAACAAAGCTCTGCATCATGTGACGTACTGAATCTGTGAAAACTACAATCGTGATTTCAAACCTGCTCCCCTGCTACGTGAAACTATGGCCTACAAAATTATCACCTCATGCTTTGAAATTAAAGCTTTTTGTTGAATTGCAGGAAGAGGAAGCCCAGAAAGAACAGTACAAAAGCTGTGCATAGAAAGGGAAAACAAACTAGCACACACCTCCCACCTTCTATAAGGAAAAAACAGAGAAAAGGGCGGGCAGGGGCGAGATATATATAGGCAATTTTTTAATCCCGGTTGGGGACTAAAACCGGGACTGAAGACAGACGACCTTTAGTCCCGGTTCCAGACACCAACCCCTTTAGTTCCGGTTGGTGTCTGGAACCGGGAGAGGGCAGTTCTTCACAAACCACTAGAACTACCCCGGAGAGGATGCCAACTACAGCTCCACCAAAGAAGATGACCCTAAGGAGGATGCCGACAACAGCTCCACCAAAGAAGATGACTCCAAAGAGGAAGCTACCGGTTGGATAAATGATCTTGAGATGGCAATATGTCAGATGTGAACAAGTACTTTCAATATGCTTCTTATGTGAGAAGTGAACTCACTAGTAGTTTTACTCAGTGTGTTGCTTATGTGAGATATGAACTCAAAATTCCAATGAACTTGGAACTCAATATTTAAGCGAGTCCTAAGATGCAGCAAATTTTTCCCAGTTTATGTCTCATTATTACTCTTTTCTTCGATGTACTGTGTGAATATACACCAGATTATGCTTAGTTTTTCTCGTTTACGTTATGGTTGTTCCAAAATTTTGGTCTGCTCAATACACTCGAATTGTTGAATTTTTTTGTCTGTTGTGTGGATATAAATATCCAACATTTAGTCAACACAGTTTTTCTCATGTTCAAATTAAGATGTGAAAGACATTCAGTGTCCCCTCACAGTGGCGGAGTTTAGTGAGGGCCAAAGGGGGCCATTGCCCCCTCAACCAAATCCATTTCTTTACACTAGTTAATTGCACGTGCGTTGCAACGGGGATATGCATATTTTTTTCAAATATATTTCACATCGTTAGTTGTGAAAAACCACTCTTTCTCTCTGCATCCCGCCATCCTCACTCCCATCGCCCTCTCGCTCTCTTTCCATTTCCAGTTTCCTTTACATTAATTTGAGCACCCATGTTTTCAAGCATAATAAAATGTCTTCAAGTGAACAAAATAATTGTACACAATGATAACATACTTCAAGACATATATTTAGTAGGCATTGTCAAATCACACAAACTACGTTTTGGCCGTGGATCAAAAAGTTAGGAACCGAATAGCCGGAATAACACAAAAACAATACTAACATATAAGGTACGAGAGAGTTAGTATAGTTATCTGTAAGCACAATGGCACCTTTGAGTAACCAAAATCACAAATTTTCATTGGGCTGGGATCCCAGCCAGGAGGGCGTTTTGCAATTTAAGATCATGGGCAATTTGGTTTTGCATTTGTTTCCTTGGAATAAAAAAGAGCGAACTATTCTTTCACCATTTCCTTGGTATACAGTAGCTAATCCTTGCAAGTAGTTGCTGCAAGAAGTACCTTGCCTATTGACACGCATAGCAAACAAGTTACAAGATTACATGTACTGTTAGCAAAGATGGCTCAGAATAAAGATAGCTTGATGACATAACAAAGTAAGTAGGTTGAAAAGGGACAACATCTTGACTGAATCGCCATGCAGAGCACATTCAAAGTTCTCCACCAGCAGCATATTCCATGACAAGGGTAAGGTGCGACGGGTTAAACGAACATATTTTCGATTGTTGCATAAAGTAAGACCATATTATAGCAGCTCTATTCGGTTTTATCTAATGGAGAAAAAAATGCTACAGTGAAGATCAGACGAGAGATTTGTTTAGGATAAACTTCAATGCTTTTGAAATAATTATAACCAATCATAGTGACCCTCGAATTAATGTGGGGTCAATGCTGCCTAGGACAACTGTATTATTACTATAACTTTTGAAGAAGAAGAAATATTAGTAATAACTTGCAAATTCAGTCATGAAGCAAAATTAAAAAAATCTAATCGGCATTCATTTCCAAAAAAATAGAGTGCCATTTATGCTTTTTGGAGAGGACATAAGTAGGCCAGACTCCATACTTAAGAACCTTCAAATTTCACTAATCTAATGTAACTGAAAACCAAAAAACTTATCAAACGACTGATGCGAAATCAGGATTTCGGTAACTTTACCTCATGGAATCTGTTGAAGGCAATGCAACTCTCGATGTATTGATCGGGTGCACGGTGCACGTATATAAGTACAAGGGCGGCCTTCAGTCTCATCTATACAAGGAAACTAGAAGGCGGGGCCGGTAGGAGATTATCCTAACAGATACATGCACATAATATGTTCAACACCCCCCCCCTCCCCCCGCGCAGTCAAATGTAGGCGTCGGTAACCCCTTGGTCATAACATCGGCAAACTACTGAGCGGTGGGAACATGAAGGACACGGATGCGCCCAAGAGCCACCTACTCTCGCACGAAGTGAATGTCGAGCTCAATATGCTTCGTGCAACGATGATGAACGGGGTTGGTGGAGAGGTAGACTGCAGAGACATTGTCACAGTAGACAATGGTGGCCTTTGGAACATCAAGAAGCAACTCCTGGAGAAGCTGCCGGAGCCACGAGCACTCGGCGACGGCATTGGCCACAGCACGATACTCAGCCTCAGCACTGGAGCGGGTGGGTTCTCGTTTAGACGACCACGATATGAGCGAGGGCCCCAGGTAGACGCAGTAGCCGGAAGTAGAGCGATGGGTGTCTGGACAGCCAGCCCAATCGGCGTCACTGTAGGCAACAAGGTCGGTCGAGGGCGAGGCCGTCAACGTAAGACCCAGAGCCGTGGTGCCGCGGATGTACCGAAGAATCCGCTTCACCAGGTTCCAGTGAGTGTCGCGAGGGGCGTGCATGTGGAGACACACCTGTTGGACGGTGTACTGCAGGTCCGGCCGAGTGAGTGTCAAGTACTGAAGGGCGCCGATGATGGAGCGATAGAACGCCGCATCCGGCGCGAGTGAGCCGTCGAGCGCAGAAACCTTGGCCTTCGTGTCGATAGGCGTGGGGACGGGCTTGCAGTTAAGCATGCCCGCCCGCTCAAGAAGGTCCTGCGCATACTGCTGCTGGTGGAGAAACAACCCGTCGGCGCGGCGTACCACCTCAATACCGAGGAAGTAGTGCAACGGGCCGAGGTCCTTAATAGCGAACTTGGCGCTGAGGCGAGCAGTATGCTGGCGAAGGAGCTCTGGCGAGGAGGCCGTCTGGATGATGTCATCAACGTAGAGGAGCAGGTAAGCAGTCATCGGAGCCTGGTGGTAGACGAACAGCGAGGCGTCGGAGCGAGTAGCTCGGAACCCAAGTTGCTGCAAGAAGCCAATGATCCGCTGGTACTACGCTCGAGGGGCCTGCTTCAACCCGTATAAGGAGCGTGAGAGCAAGCACACGTGGTCAGGACGAGCCGCGTCGACGAAGCCAGTAGGCTACTGACAGAAGACCTGCTCCGAGAGATGGCCATGCAAGAACGCGTTCGACACATCCATCCGATGCACCGTCCAGGCACGAGAGACTGCGAGCTAAAGGACCGCGCGAATCGTGCCCGGTTTAACAACCGAGGCGAAGGTGTCGGTGAAGTCGACTCCAGCATGTTGCCGGAACCCGCGTACCACCCACCGAGCCTTATAGCGCTCGAGAGACCCGTTAGGACGAGTCTTATGCCGGAAGACCCACATGCCAGTGATGACGTTAGCATGGGCGGGCCGCGGGACAAGCTGCCAGGTGCGGTTGCGTACCAGCATGTCGAACTCCTCCTGCATCGCAGCAAGCCAATGCGGATCGCGAAGCACGGCTCGAGCTGACAACGGGAAAGGTGATGGTGCAGACGTCGAGGCAGCAAGGAGGTACTCATCCGCGGAATAGCGCGTGCTGGGTCGATGAATACCGGCGTGAGCACGGGTGACCATGCGGGTGTCCGGGGGAGGGGGCGGCGGGACCGGCGGTGGGGCCGGTGGAGAAGCCGGCGGGGCCGACGGGGCTGACGAGGCCGGCGACAAGGTCGGCGACGGGGCCGGCGAGCCCGGTGAGGGGGGATCAACCGAGGGCGGAGTCGACGAAGAGCCCATCGGGACCACCGGGGAAGCCGTCGAGGAGCCAGGGTCAGGCGCATGAGATGTGCTCGCTGACCGGGCTACGAACTCAACGGGAGTCGGTGGCGCCGTGGCCGCCGGCGAGGAAGCAGCCGGGCCGACTGGAGAGCCTGGGGCGGCGGGTGACGGAGCCGGGTCCGATGGCACGGACGCAGACCGGAGCCCAGGCGCGGCGGGAGCGTCGAAGCCAGGGGAGGCCCACGCGCTGCAGGAGGGCCCAAGCCGGGAGGGGGCCCGATGTTGGGGAACGTAGTAATTTCAAAAAATTTCCTACGCACACGCAAGATCACGGTGATGACATAGCAACGAGAGGGGAGAGTGTTGTCCATGTACCCTCGTAGACCGTAAGCGGAAGCGTTATGACAACGCGGTTGATGTAGTCGTACGTCTTCACGATCCGACCGATCCAAGCACCGAACGTACGGCACCTCCGAGTTCAGCACACGTTCAGCTCGATGACGATCCCCGGGCTCCGATCTAGCAAAGCTTTGGGGATGAGTTCCATCAGCACGACGGCGTGGTGACGATGATGATGTTCTACCGGCGCAGGGCTTCGCCTAAACTCCGCGACGATATGACCGAGGTGGAATATGGTGGAGGGGGGCACCGCACACGGCTAAGGAACGATCCGTAGATCGACTTGTGTGTCCTAGTGTGCCCCCCTGCCCCCGTATATAAAGGAGCAAGGGGGAGGCCGGCCGGCCCTAGAGGGCGCACCAGGAGGAGGAGTCCTCCTCCTAGTAGGAGTAGGACTCCCCCTTTCCTACTCCTACTAGGAGGGGGAAATGAAGGGGGGAGGGAGAAGGAAAGGGGGGGCGCGGCCCATGCTGGCCGCCCCTCTCTCTTCTCCACTAAGGCCCATAAGGCCCATTACTCTCCGGGGGGGTTCCGGTAACCCTCCGTCACTCCGGTTTTCTCCGAAAATGCCCGGAACACTTCCGATGTCCGAATATAGCCGTCCAATATGTCAATCTTTATGTCTCGACCATTCCGAGACTCCTCGTCATGTCCGTGATCACATCCGGGACTCCGAACAAACTTCGGTACATCAAAACTTATAAACTCATAATAAAACTGTCATCGTAACGTTAAGCGTGCGGACCCTACGGGTTCGAGAACTATGTAGACATGACCTAGAACCATTCTTGGTCAATAACCAATAGCGGAACCTGGATGCCCATATTGGTTCCTACATATTCTACGAAGATCTTTATCGGTCAAACCGCATAACAACATACGTTGTTCCCTTTGTCATCGGTATGTTACTTGCCCGAGATTCGATTGTCGGTATCCAATACCTAGTTCAATCTCGTTACCGGCAAGTCTCTTTACTCGTTATGTAATGCATCATTCCGTAACTAACTCATTAGCTACATTGCTTGCAAGGATTATAGTGATGTGCATTACCGAGAGGGCCCAGAGATACCTCTCCGACAATCGGAGTGACAAAACCTAATCTCGAAATACGCCAACCCAACATGCACCTTCGGAGACACCTGTAGTACTCCTTTATAATCACCCAGTTACGTTGTGACGTTCGGTAGCACCCAAAGTGTTCCTCCGGTAAACGGGAGTTGCATAATCTCATAGTTTCAGGAACATGTATAAGTCATGAAGAAAGCAATAGCAACATACTAAACGATCAAGTGCTAGGCTAACGGAATGGGTCAAGTCAATCACATCATTCTCCCAATGATGTGATCCTGTTAATCAAATGACAACTCTTTTGTCCATGGCTAGGAAACATAACCATCTTTGATAAATGAGCTAGTCAAGTAGAGGCATACTAGTGACACTATGTTTGTCTATGTATTCACACATGTATTATGTTTCCGGTTAATACAATTCTAGCATGAATAATAAAAATTTATCATGATATGAGGAAATAAATAATAACTTTATTATTGCCTCTAGGGCATATTTCCTTCAGTCTCCCACTTGCACTAGAGTCAATAATCTAGATTACATAGTAATGATTCTAACACCCATGGAGTCTTGGTGCTCATCATGTTTTGCTCATGAGAGAGGCTTAGTCAATGGGTCTGCAACATTCAGATCCGTATGTATCTTGCAAATCTCTATGTCTCCCACTTGGACTTGGTCCCGGATGGAATTGAAGCGTCTCTAGATGTGCTTGGTCCTCTTGTGAAATCTGGATTCCTTTGCCAAGGCAATTGCACCAGTATTTTCACAGAAGATCTTCATTGGTCCCGATGCACTAGGTATAACACCTAGATCGGTAATGAACTCCTTCATCCAGACTCCTTCATCTGCTGCTTCTGAAGCAGCTATGTACTCCTCTTCACATGTAGATCCCGCCACGACGCTTTGTTTAGAACTGCACCAACTTACAGCTCCACCGTTTAATAAAAATACGTATCCGGTTCGCGATTTAGAATCGTCCAGATCAGTGTCAAAGCTTGCATCGACATAACCATTTACGACTAGCTCTTTGTCACCTCCATATACGAGAAACATATCCTTAGTCCTTTTCAGGTATTTCAGGATGTTCTTGACCGCTGTCCAGTGATCCACTCCTGGATTACTTTGGTACCTTCCTGCCAAGCTTATTGCTAAGCATACATCAGGTCTGGTACACAACATTGCATACATGATAGAGCCTATGGCTGAAGCATAGGGAACATCTTTCATTTTCTCTCTATCTTCTGCAGTGGTCGGGCATTGAGTCTGACTCAACTTCACACCTTGTAACACAGGCAAGAACCCTTTCTTTACCTGATCCATTTTGAACTTTTTCAAAATTTTATCAAGGTATGTGCTTTGTGAAAGTCCTATTAAGCGTCTTGATCTATCTCTATAAATCTTGATGCCCAATATGTAAGCAGCTTCACCGAGATCTTTCATTGAAAAACTTTTATTCAAGTATCCCTTTATGCTATCCAGAAATTCTATATCATTTCCAATTAATAATATGTCATCTACATATAATATCATAAATGCTACAGAGCTCCCACTCACTTTCTTGTAAATACAGGCTTCTCCAAAAGTCTGTATAAAACCATATGCTTTGATCACACTATCAAAGCATTTATTCCAACTTCGAGATGCTTGCACCAGTCCATAAATGGATCGCTGGAGCTTGCACACTTTGTTAGCACCTTTTGGATCATCAAAACCTTCTGGCTGCATCATATACAACTCTTCTTCTAGAAATCCATTCAAGAACGCAGTTTTGACATCCATTTGCCAGATTTCATAATCATGAAATGCAGCAATAGCTAACATGATTCGGACAGACTTAAACATCGCTACAGGTGAGAAAGTCTCATCGTAGTCAACCCCTTGAACTTGTCGAAAACCTTTCGCAACAAGTTGAGCTTTATAGACAGTTACATTTCCATCAGCGTCAGTCTTCTTCTTAAAGATCCATTTATTCTCAATGGCTTGCCGATCATTGGGCAAGTCAACCAAAGTCCATGCTTTGTTTTCATACATGGATCCCATCTCAGATTTCATGGCCTCTAGCCATTTTGCGGAATCTGGGCTCATCATCGCTTCCTCATAGTTCGTAGGTTCGTCATGGTCAAGTAACATGACTTCCAGAATAGGATTACCATACCACTCTGGTGTGGATCTTACTCTGGTAGACCTACGAGGTTCAGTAGGAACTTGATCTGAAGTTTCATGATCAATATCATTAGCTTCCTCACTAATTGGTGTAGGTGTCACAGGAACCAATTTCTGTGATGAACTACTTTCCAATAAGGGAGCAGGTACAGTTACCTCATCAAGTTCTACTTTCCTCCCACTCACTTCTTTCGAGAGAAACTCCTTCTCTAGAAATGATCCATTCTTAGCAACGAATGTCTTGCCTTCGGATCTGTGATAGAAGGTGTACCCAACTGTCTCCTTTGGGTACCCTATGAAGACACATTTCTCCGATTTAGGTTCGAGCTTATCTGGTTGAAGTTTCTTCACATAAGCATCGCAGCCCCAAACTTTAAGAAATGACAACTTTGGTTTCTTGCCAAACCACAGTTCATAAGGCGTCGTCTCAACGGATTTTGATGGTGCCCTATTTAATGTGAATACGGCCGTCTCTAAAGCATAACCCCAGAACGATAGCGGTAAATCAGTAAGAGACATCATAGATCGCACCATATCTAGTAAAGTACGATTACGACGTTCGGACACACCATTTCGTTGTGGTGTTCCGGGTGGTGTGAGTTGCGAAACTATTCCGCATTGTTCCAAATGTAAACCAAACTCGTAACTCAAATATTCTCCTCCACGATCAGATCGTAGAAATTTTATTTTCTTGTTACGATGATTTTCCACTTCACTCTGAAATTCTTTAAACTTTTCAAATGTTTCAGACTTGTGTTTCATTAAGTAGATATACCCATATCTGCTCAAATCATCTGTGAAGGTGAGAAAATAACGATATCCGCCACGAGCTTCAACATTCATTGGACCACATACATCTGTATGTATGATTTCCAACAAATCTGTTGCTCTCTCCATAGTACCGGAGAACGGTGTTTTAGTCATCTTGCCCATGAGGCACGGTTCGCAAGTACCAAGTGATTGACAATCAAGTGATTCCAAAAGTCCATCAGTATGGAGTTTCTTCATGCGCTTTACATCGATATGACCTAAACGGGAGTGCCACAAATAAGTTGCACTATCATTATCAACTCTGCATCTTTTTCCTTCGACATTATGAATATGTGTATCACTACTATCAAGATTCAATAAAAATAGACCACTCTTCAAGGGTGCATGACCATAAAAGATATTACTCATATAAATAGAACAACCATTATTCTCTGATTTAAATGAATAACCGTCTCGCATCAAACAAGATCCAGATATAATGTTCATGCTCAACGCTGGCACCAAATAACAATTATTCAGGTCTAAAACTAATCCCGAAGGTAGATGTAGAGGTAGCGTGCCGACTGCGATCACATCGACTTTGGAACATTTTCCCACGCACATCGTCACCTCGTCCTTGGCCAGTGCTCGCTTATTCCGTAGTCCCTGTTTCGAGTTGCAAATGTTAGCAACAGAACCAGTATCAAATACCCAGGTGCTACTGCGAGCTCTAGTAAGGTACACATCAATAACATGTATATCACATATACTTTTGTTCACCTTGCCATCCTTCTTATCCGCCAAATACTTGAGGCAGTTCCGCTTCCAGTGTCCAGTCTGCTTGCAGTAGAAGCACTCAGTTTCAGGCTTAGGTCCAGATTTGGGTTTCTCCTCTTGAGCAGCAACTTGCTTGCTGTTCTTCTTGAAGTTCCCTTTCTTCTTCCCTTTGCCCTTTTTCTTGAAACTAGTGGTCTTGTTGACCATCAACACTTGATGCTCCTTCTTGATTTCTACCTCCGCAGCTTTTAGCATTGCGAAGAGCTCCGGAATTGTCTTGTTCATCCCTTGCATATTATAGTTCATCACGAAGCTCTTGTAGCTTGGTGGCAGTGATTGGAGAATTCTGTGAATGACACTATCATCAGGAAGATTAACTCCCAGTTGAATCAAGTGATTATTATACCCAGACATTTTGAGTATGTGTTCAGTGACAGAACTATTCTCTTCCATCTTGCAGCTATAGAACTTATTGGAAACTTCATATCTCTCAATCCGGGCATTTGCTTGAAATATTAACTTCAACTCCTGGAACATCTCATATGCTCCATGACGTTCAAAACGTCGTTGAAGACCCGGTTCTAAGCCGTAAAGCATGGCACACTGAACTATCTAGTAGTCATCAGCTTTGCTCTGCCAGACGTTCTTAACGTCGTCAGTTGCATCAGCAGCAGGCCTGGCACCCAGCGGTGCTTCCAGGACGTAATTTTTCTGTGCAGCAATGAGGATAATCCTCAGGTTACGGACCCAGTCCGTGTAATTGCTACCATCATCTTTCAACTTTGCTTTCTCAAGGAACGCATTAAAATTCAACAGAACAATAGCACGAGCCATCTATCTACAACAAACATAGACAAGCAAAATACCATCAGGTACTAAGTTCATGATAAATTTAAGTTCAATTAATCATATTACTTAAGAACTCCCACTTAGACAGACATCTCTCTAGTCATCTAAGTGATCACGTGATCCAAATCAACTAAACCATAACCGATCATCACGTGAGATGGAGTAGTTTTCAATGGTGAACATCACTATGTTGATCATATCTACTATATGATTCACGCTCGACCTTTCGGTCTCCGTGTTCCAAGGCCATATCTGCATATGCTAGGCTCGTCAAGTTTAACCTGAGTATTCTGCGTGTGCAAAACTAGCTTGCACCCGTTGTAGATGGACGTAGAGCTTATCACACCCGATCATCACGTGGTGTCTGGGCACGACGAACTTTGGCAACGGTGCATACTCAGGGAGAACACTTCTTGATAATTTTTAGTGAGAGATCATCTTAAAATGCTACCGTCAATCAAAGCAAGATAAGATGCATAAAGGATAAACATCACATGCAATCAATATAAGTGATATGATATGGCCATCATCATCTTGTGCTTGTGATCTCCATCTCCGAAGCACCGTCGTGATCACCATCGTCACCGGCGCGACACCTTGATCTTCATCGTAGCATCGTTGTCGTTTACGCCATCTATTGCTTCTACGACTATCGCTACCGCTTAGTGATAAAGTAAAGCAATTACAGGGCATTTGCATTTCATACAATAAAGTGACAACCATATGGCTCCTGCCAGTTGCCGATAACTTCGGTTACAAAACATGATCATCTCATACAATAAAATATAGCATCACGTCTTGACCATATCACATCACAACAAGCCCTGCAAGAACAAGTTAGACATCCTCTACTTTGTTGTTTGCAAGTTTTACGTGGCTGCTACGGGCTTAGCAAGAACCGTTCTTACCTACGCATCAAAACCACAACGATAGTTCTTCAAGTTAGTGCTGTTTTAACCTTCGCAAGGACCGGGCGTAGCCACACTCGATTCAGCTAAAGTGAGAGAGACAGACACCCGCCAGGCACCTTTAAGCATGAGTGCTCGTAATGATGAAACCAGTCTCGCGTAAGCGTACACGTAATATCGGTCCGGGCCGCTTCATCTCACAATACCGCCGAACCAAAGTATGACATGCTGGTAAGCAGTATGACTTGTATCGCCCACAACTCACTTGTGTTCTACTCGTGCATATGACATCTACGCATAAAACCTAGGCTCTGATACCACTGTTGGGGAACGTAGTAATTTCAAAAAATTTCCTACGCACACGCAAGATCATGGTGATGACATAGCAACGAGAGGGGAGAGTGTTGTCCACGTACCCTTGTAGACCGTAAGTGGAAGCGTTATGACAACGCGGTTGATGTAGTCGTACGTCTTCATGATCCAACCGATCCAAGCACCGAACGTACGGCACCTCCGAGTTCAGCACACGTTCAGCTCGATGACGACCCCCGGGCTCCGATCCAGCAAAGCTTTGGGGATGAGTTCCGTCAGCACGACGGTGTGGTGACGATGATGATGTTCTACCGGCGCAGGGCTTCGCCTAAACTCCGCGACGATATGACCGAGGTGGAATATGGTGGAGGGGGGGTACCGCACACGGCTAAGGAACGATCCGTAGATCAACTTGTGTGTCCTAGGGTGCCCCCTGCCCCCGTATATAAAGGAGCAAGGGGGGAGGCCGGCCGGCCCTAGAGGGCACGCCAGGAGGAGGAGTCCTCCTCCTAGTAGGAGTAGGACTCCCCCTTTCCTACTCCTACTAGGAGGGGGAAAGGAAGGGGGAGAGGGAGAAGGAAAGAGGGGGGGGGGCGCCCCCCTCCTAGTCCAATTCGGACCAGAGGGGGAGGGGGCGCGCGACCCATGCTGGCCGCCCCTCTCTCTTCTCCACTAAGGCCCATAAGGCCCATTACTCTCCCGGGGGGGGGGGGGTTCCGGTAACCCTCCGGCACTCCGGTTTTCTCCGAAAACGCCCGGAACACTTTCGGTGTCCGAATATAGCCGTCCATATATCAATCTTTATGTCTCGACCATTCCGAGACTCCTCGTCATGTCCGTGATCACATACAGGACTCTGAACAAACTTCGGTACATCAAAACTTATAAACTCATAATAAAACTGTCATCGTAACGTTAAGCGTGCAGACCCTACGGGTTCGAGAACTATGTAGACATGACCTAGAACCATTCTCGGTCAATAACCAATAGCGGAACCTGGATGCCCATATTGGTTCCTACATATTCTACGAAGATCTTTATCGGTCAAACCGCATAACAACATACGTTGTTCCCTTTGTCATCGGTATGTTACTTGCCCGAGATTCGATCGTCGGTATCCAATACCTAGTTCAATCTCGTTACCGGCAAGTCTCTTTACTCGTTACGTAATGCATCATTCCGTAACTAACTCATTAGCTAAATTGCTTGCAAGGCTTATAGTGATGTGCATTACCGAGAGGGCCCAGAGATACCTCTCCGACAATCGGAGTGACAAAACCTAATCTCGAAATACGCCAACCCAACATGCACCTTCGGAGACACCTGTAGTACTCCTTTATAATCACCCAGTTATGTTGTGACGTTTGGTAGCACCCAAAGTGTTCCTCCGGTAAACGGGAGTTGCATAATCTCATAGTTTCAGGAACATGTATAAGTCATGAAGAAAGCAATAGCAACATACTAAACGATCAAGTGCTAGGCTAACGGAATGGGTCAAGTCAATCACATCATTCTCCCAATGATGTGATCCCGTTAATCAAATGACAACTCTTTTGTCCATGGCTAGGAAACATAACCATCTTTGATAAACGAGCTAGTCAAGTAGAGGCATACTAGTGACACTATGTTTGTCTATGTATTCACACATGTATTATGTTTCCGGTTAATACAATTCTAGCATGAATAATAAACATTTATCATGATATGAGGAAATAAATAATAACTTTATTATTGCCTCTAGGGCATATTTCCTTCACCCGAGTGCAAGTGAGCGGCCGCCTCGAGGGGCGCCAGGAGGCGCGGGTGACGATGGCGAGTCGACCGGTGGTACCTGGTGAAAGGGAAAAGACCTCTCATCAAAGTAAACATGCCGTAAAGTGAAAACTCGGTGGGAAACCGAATCATAGCAACGATAACCTTTGGTGTTTGGTGGGTATCCGAGAAAGATGCATGCCATGGAGCGAGGTGCGAGTTTATGAGGAGTAGTGGAGGCGATGCTAGGATAACAGAGACACCCAAAAACACGAAGGTCGTCATAGAAGGTAGGGCTACCGAAGAGGAGATGATGTGGTGCAAAGTTCCCACGAGCACGACTCGGACGAATGGTGATGAGGAGAGAGGCGGTGGAGAGGGCGTCTGGCCAAAACCGGGGTGGGACATTAGCATGGAAGAGAAGAGTGCGCACACAATCATTGAGAGTGCGAAGGATCCGTTCGGCGCGACCATTTTGTTGCGAGGTATATGGGCAAGTGAGACGAAGAATCGTGCCATGTGTGGCAAGAAGGGTACGAACCCCGATGTTGTCGAACTCCTTCCCGTTGTCGGTCTGCAAGGCATGAATGGGGCGCCAAAACTGCGTAGCGACATAGGAGTAAAAGGTAGTGAGAACGGAGAGTGCATCAGATTTTCTCCGCAACGGGAAGGTCCACACATAATGAGAAAAATCATCAAGTATGACAAGATAGTATAAAAACACGTATTACTGGCAACAGGAGATGTCCATAAATCACTATGAATCAACTCAAATGGATACGACGCCACCGATGAGGACGCACTAAACGAAAGACGGACGTGCTTGCCGAGACAACAAGCATGACAAGTATGATCATCGGTTTTATTACACGTGAATGAAAAAGTCCTAAGAATATGACGGAGGGTGGCCGGGTTTGGATGTCCCAGCCGAGCATGCCAAAGGTCCACCGCGGCGGAGAGAGCGACCGGAGCGGATGTGGAGGTGTTGGTGGAGTTCACCGGGTAGAGGCCGTTCGGGCTATCACATCGGTGGAGTACCATCCAGGTACGGGCGTCCTTGACAGAAAAAAGGACCTCTTCCAAATGCTATAGCGTGCTATAGCGCGCTATTTAAAATGTTTGTTCATTTGTTTGGATCAAAGTCTCTTAGCGTAAGACCTTTTATAAACGCTATAGCGTGCTATAGCGGAGCTATAGCGGGCTATTTAAAACAGTGTATTGGACAGTTGACTTGGACTTTGCGATCGGTGGAAGAAGTGCAGATCAAGCTCTACTTGTCGGTAGAAGTATTTTATTAAGCACAACCACCAATTTATATTGTGGTGATCGATGGAAGCAAGCAAGCACACCGACTTGCCCCCCACACGCCACCCCTACCAAAAAGTCAATACCCGCGGTTTCCGTTTTCCTCAGAAGCAATCTTATATGTATGCATGCTGCTTTCATACAGCACATTTACTGATTTTGTGTCTGTATATGCATATGCTTACTTTTTAAATTGATAAAAATAATAATCTTGTCATCTCTGATTGCTCTCCTTTTTGGTTACTTCTCTCTCCAATTCTAGCGGACCAGATCCTGTTGTATGTATATAATTATAGTAAAGTTAGTATAAAGTTGGGTCATCTATTTTGAAACGGGGGAGTAGTTTCTGTCCAGTGTGAAAAAAGTTGATTCCCAGAAAATAAGACAAGAATGAAAGTTGATCCCCAGAAAATAAAAGTATGAGAAAACTTGCAAGTTGGCAGTTTTCTATTTCTATGATTGCAGCTGGACTGATTTTCTGAATATTATATCACTGGATGATGCGTGTCGTTGGCTACCATCTGTCTATAACTCTTATATATATGCCAAAAGAAGATACATGTGGTAGCCAGAACACAAGACTCCAATATTCAGGGAACCAGCAGCATCTCAATTATCAAGAGCGGCAAGAGATGGGATCTCTCCCCGTCCCGAGTGTGCAGGCCCTGGTGGCTGCCACCGGCGGAGACGATGTGCCGCTGAGGTATCTCCGGCCAGAGGCGGCAGCAGAGGCGGTCACCGGCGACGCCGACGGCGAGGCTCAGATCCCCATCATCGACCACCAAAGGCTGCTGCTGGAGCTGGACCATGGCGGCGAGGAGTCTGCACGCCTCCACAGAGCCTGCCAGGACTGGGGTTTCTTCCAGGTTAGTTCGCTTCGTTCGTTGGCTTGGCTCACATTTTCCATTGCACTCCGGCCTCTACTGCTATGCAAAGACACTTGACTTCCGCTGGTATATGTATGCATGATCATCCTGATAGTAGCTAGAATTGTTCTCCTGTTTGTTTGCAGTTAGTTAACCACAGTGTCCCAGACGATGTGGTGGAGAGTATGAAGGCCAACATCCAGCAATTCTTCCAGCTATCCGCAGAGACGAAGAAGCGGTTCGCTCAGGAGCAAGGGCAGCTAGAAGGCTACGGTCAACTGTTCGTCGTCTCTGAGGATCAGAAGCTCGACTGGGCCGACATGCTCTTCCTCTACACACAGCCACCTGAGATGAGGAACACCAAGTTCTGGCCTGACCAGCCTGCTGCCTTCAGGTATGTAGCTAGATTGTGATGATATTCTTCTTCATTGCTTGTGTCTGTCATGCTCTTCTTCAGCTTCTTAGTTACAACGGAATGATGCTTTTTGGTCGTCTCATTCAGATCGGCGCTGGATAGATATTCTGATGCGGTGAAGGATGTATCAGACTCCCTTTTGGCTACGATGGCCAAGAACTTGGGTCTGAAACGAGAGGCGATTGCTGACAAATGCATCCGTGGAATGCAGAAAGTCAGAATAAACTACTACCCACCATGCGCCCAACCAGAGAAAGTCGTTGGCTTGTCCCCGCACTCTGATGCTAATCTCCTGACACTTGTCCTCCAAGTGAATCATGTCCAGGGCCTGCAGATCAAGAGGAACGGCAGCTGGCTTCCTGTCAAGCCCGTCCCGGGCGCTTTCGTCGTCAACATCGGAGATATGTTTGAGGTGAGCACGCGCAGTTAGAGTGAACACCGATTTGGTGCTTCTGTCTGCCGATGATCAGATGTTACAGAGTGTATGGCGCCGTCATATGCTTAGCTAGATTTTGCAGAATTGACATATCATCAACCAAATAAATCTGTGCATTTGAGTTGTTTGTTTTGCTTTGACGGGGACAGGTCTTGACGAACGGGAGGTACAGGAGCATCGAGCACCGGGCTGTTGTCGACCCGAAGGAAGAACGGTTGTCGATTGCGGCGTTCCAATTCCCAAACATCCACACCATGATAGGTCCTATGAAGGAGTTGACCGCACACGAAGACGATGCCTACAAGACATTGGACCTCGAGAGCTTCATGAGGACCTTCTTCTCGACCAAGCTCGAGGGGAAGAACTTCTTGGAGCAGATGAAGCTAAACTAGCTAGCTAGCGGCTGAAGCTGGGCTTGCGCGTATCATCATTGAGATGGACTCGACAGTGCTTGCTTCAGCTCTTCTTTCCAATGAATGGACACTTCTCGCAACGGAGTTCTCTCTCGGGAGGCAAAATTTCTTCTTTTTACTACCTTTGTTGATTTTAAAGTGCTCGTGTGCAAGCGTGCCCGTAACTCGGTGGCGCATGTCCTGGCTACCCATGGTGCAGGGAGGTACCTTGTATTGGCATGACGCTGTTCCTTTATCTCCTCTGGTGGCTAGTGATCTAGCTGCATCCGTATGTTAATAAAGCTACTTTTCTGTTTCAAAAATAAAAAATGGCAGCTGAATGCTATGCTACCATAGCAGGTAAGGAACCATGTTGTTGCAGGCATCATCCTTGTATCAGATGATCAGATAGGGTGACACATGTATCGGGTATCGGCTTGCAGACAGAAAATCATGCTCCGAAATTTTAGTTTCATGTATATAGCTAGCTAATAGTCTTGTTAGAGCACAAGAGATCTGAACTTGTCAAGCATATTGTGGTTTCAGTGTGTGTTTTGCAAACCTTTATTATGTCACCTAATCATATTTGATCAAAACTAGGATCTACCAGCCTATCATATCATCCATGAAGGCTTCTCGCAGCGCTAGGCTTCTCGTGGTCATGCGCTAGGCTTCTCCCAGCGAAGGCTTGCAACGTCATGACCTTGCTTGGTGGTGGGATGCTCAGGAAGCAAAAGAGCTGGGTAAAGGTAAGTGGCCATCTCTTGGTGGATTTTGTGGTTATGCCAATCAGTTCTTAATCCCAAAAACATTATGGTACATGGCATTTTTAGATCTAGTCTCATGTCGATAGTAAGTTTACGGTCCCTCTTATGTTGCATAGGCAGTTAGGAAGGGAAATTTGCTTGGCAGATATGCATATTCATGTATAATTTCTATGTACTCAACATATAAAGAGTGCCGTTATTGATGTAGTTCTGTTATCTCCTGTGCTGTCAACCTGCTAACAATGTCGTCCTGTTTTCAGGCAGAGCCACCTGCAGCAATTGTATGCTTGTAGCTACTGTCGCAAGCTTGGGTCAAAATGGTTGAGAAGCATGCTTTCAGTCTTGGATCAATCAAAATATTAGTTATCGACGAGGTGACCATTCATCTATTCTTCATCCCCAAGCCAACAATTTCATATGCAGTGTCTACATATCTTGTACGACGCCATGCTTTTTTGCTTGAAAAGAGGTTAGCTAATGTAAAAAACCTTGTTGTTTTGTCAGGTTGATTTTATTTTTGGATCATCAAAGCAAGTGAACTCCCTTCGCAAGATACTAAATTCTTATACAGCAGCTTCCAGTCGGCAAACCATATTTGCTAGCGCATCCATACCAGCACAATCGCGATCCACCTTTGCATTGTATTGGCGCAATAATTTCCCATTATTCTTTATTAATAAGTTTACAATGGGACTAAAACAAAACTCATTACTGTAAAAACTCTTCCTTGACTACTAGGGACTGCCAAGTCGATGAATGAAGATTGACGGCCAGTCCGCCTCAAAAGGTACGACCTTCCTCCAGTGTCGAGGCCAGCCCCTGACCTCCTCCATTGTCCCAGTTTTGAGGTCAACAACGTAAAAACGTCCGTCGGCATTGACGAGCAACGTGCCACATTTCTCTGCTAGCATGTGTAGCGTACTTACTTGAGTCTCCGTCATATCTTTCGGTTGCTTTATCTCGAGCACCCGAGCACATTGCCATGCTAAAGTATCGTCATCGACGCCGTCTTCCTGGCCGCATCGTTCCCAGATCTCTACCTCGAGACTTCCTTGTCGCATCCAGAGCAAAGATGGTGCTTCTTCTTCGTCCTCGTCAATGATAGCGGTGCTGAGGCATAGCTTAGCATAAGAGCGTCTGGTTGTGTTCTGCCCTGGGATTGGGAGCTCCGACCGGGAGAGGTGGCCGGTCTCGGCGTTCATGTCCACTGTGGACAAGCAGGTCTCAGGGTTCAAGTCCATTATTCTGGACAATCCTCTGAGCCAGTGCGCTGCTCTGTGGTACACGACCGCTTCGTTACGAGGAAACACCGTGTGTGCTCTGGCACAGGCATGACCGAGGCACAGGTGAGGCACACGGGTCCAGCTCGCTTCTTCCGACGAGAAGGTGTGTGTAACGATTGTAGTCAATGTCGACCATTAATTAGCACCTTGAAGCACGACATGGGTGGCCGTCGGGGGCGGCAGTCTGCACCGGTTAGGATGGCGTATCCGTTGTAGGCGGTGGAGGCCGAGCACCACTCCACGGGCGGAAGCAGATCGTACGCGCCGGAGAGCGGATCGCACACTGCAAGGTGGACGACTGCCCTGTTCGGGTCCTCAGGGTCGACGAGGCGCATGAGGAGGACGCCGTGGCGTGCGGCGGCCGGCACCGCCTGGTCGAAGAGGCTGGCGGGGGCGGACGGGAAGAAGGAGCGGAGGGCGCGGCGGCCGAGGCTAGCCATGGCGGACCGTGGCGCCGGGACGAAGCATGGCGTCTTGAAGGTAACTTCACTGGGGCCCGGACGCTCCTCCTGGGTGAAGAAGCCGACCAAGGCGCAGCAGGGCGCGTTCTCCGGCGGCCAGCAGCGGCGGAGGAAGGAGGGGTCGACGATGAGGCGGAGCCACTGCCTGCACGTCGTGGCGGAGCGGAAGAGGGCGGCCGGGTCGTCCTTGACGTGGAAGAGGATCTCGAGCAGCACGTCCGCCGGGAGCGAGACCGCCGTCGTCTCTTCCATCGAGATCTGCCGTCGCTAGGCGGCTAGGGTAACGTACGTATCCAATATAATTACTACTAGTAACCTGGCAAGTTTTCCGGTACATGATCGTAGGCTACCAGGACACGGCGGCGACGACGACGGGAACTAATCAAACACCAATTTTTATTAACTTGTGCATTCGGGCACGGCCAGCACGTACACTTGAATAAAAGTACTAGCTGTTGGGGCGCACCACTTTGTATACACTTTTTCGAAATATAATTTTTTCCATACAGATATAGTAATATCCGCAGGAAGAACAAGAGACTGTAAGTGGTGTTCTAGTATTGTAGTGTGAGTAAAATCATAAGACCTCATACTGTTTTTCATTATTACATTTTTTGTTAAAGACTTGGTGCCGGTGCTCCTTCAGCAATGACGAACTTGCCTATCCTCCTGTCTCCCAGCGTGACTTCTAAGGTTGATGTCCACACATCGGGGACGGCCTCTTCGAGGAGGATGCGGGCACCGGGGACGACCTCCTCCGGGCGCGGCTGCTCCCCCTCCTTCGTTTGAATCCTTGCCTCCAGACGCAACATACGTTCAAAGAACCGATTCACATTTCAAATAGCAAAACTAAGATAACAGTTTCCTTATGATGATTAACATCAACTTCCCTTCAAAATTCCTTGAAAGCTTCTATCATTTGGTAGAAAAATAAATAAATATAGCCAGGTCTAAGTTTACAGCAGGATCATGACATCATGGTATGCTAGGTAGCTACATATAACCATGAACCACCTTTCAATATTAAATTTTTATGAACCAAACAGACAGTACAACCCCAGACTCCAATGTCAGCAAGAAATTAGAAGTAAAAAGGCAATGTTACACTTCAAATCACAGAATAAGAACAATGAGTTATTGATAAAATTACAACTAAATTAAGAAATGCAGATTAGTAATGAGAACCCTAACCAGCAAGGAAAACAATCAGTTTCGCACATTCTAACTTGTAAGATGCAGTTGTTTAAAACCTACATTCAACAGTTTAGTGTCTAAGAGAAAAAAAAACTAAGAGACAAACTTACGGTATCAATCCCAAGACTTCTTCTATGCACACACATCAATCACAACGCACACCATTGTCTTTCTTCTCGCTGTTGCTGCTTTTGGTGGCTCCATCCCGACAGCCGCGTGCATGATTTTGCGGGAGAGCGGGCCTCATAGCCACGCCCTCTGAGACCCTGCACCGAAGAAGAGTGATAAGCCTTTTGGGAGCGTCTTCACAACTGTTCACTTCCGTCCACAAGTTTCCATGACTGCGACCTCTTCCACGACTTTGACTACTTCCCCGACTACGCCGTGGGTAACAATAGTGGTGCCGCGAAGAAGGCTGTTGCAACCGCCACATACCTGACCTTCCTGATTGGAAGGTATGATATGTTCATCTTTTTACTGTTTCATGTATGTGCAATACTTATAAGTACTCCCTCCGTCCCGTAATGTAGGACGTTTTTTGACACTAGTGTAGTGTCAAAAAACGTTTTACATTATGAAACGGAAGGAGTATATCCTAGTTTCACACACTCCGTGTCTAGTACGCATTGGTATGTATATATTAGATTAGAATATGTCATTAATCTTGCGAGTATTTTCGTTGTGTTTTTCATCTGGATTAAATTTATAAAAAATTGATAATATATCCAACAGTCTCCTCGCTCTTTCTCGACTTCTGCGACAAAGGTGCATGAGAAACTATCTTTGTGTCGTGACTGAGCCTGAAGTGGAATAGAACTTAACAAAAATGCAATGTGTTCTGCTCCATCATTCATTAAAATCATAGGTAACTAATACTGTCGCCTTCTACAGCCTCCACGACAAATAATGAACGACAAACTATTATGTGTTCTGCTCCATCATTCATTCATTAAAATCATAGGCAATTAAAACTTTCGTAAGTAAGAAAAAAAAGGAAATAAAAATAAATGCGCATCCAGGGAATCGAACCCTGGTCAGTACCGTGGGAGGGTACTATGATACCACTACACCAGATGCGCTGCTTTGTTTGGTCTGGACAAAGTAACTCTCTTATACTGTGTGGAGTGAGCAATACAATATGAAACATACAGAAAGGTACGCACGGGCCAGCGTTTTGACTCAGCTTTGTTTATACCCGTCTGTAAATTTTAATGAAAAGGTATACTCTGGAAATAAAAAATCCCAGTGTTATAGAAAAAGGTAACTGTTTTAAGTATCATTTCTCTTAAGAGACTACATAACTTAACCTTGCCTTTTCTTCATGAAAACCATATATGATACATGTACTTCCTCCGTCCGAAAATACTTGTCGGAGAAATGCATAAAACGGATGTATCTAAAACTAAATTACGTATAGATACATCCATTTCTCCGACAAGTATTTTCGGACTGAGGGATACATAGATTCAGATTTTGACATCAAGAAAATCAAAGTTTCACTTGGGGCGCGTGGGGCTTTAGTTGATAGCTCCACGGGGCTTATCCCTATAGATGCATACATGCGAAACTTGCGCTATCGGATTGCATTGAGAGTAACAAACGGACGCGGAGTTATTGAGCTCGAGCTCAAATGAGCTCTTTATCGTGGGCGTTGATTTCTGTGTGAAGATCTGTGCCATTTCTTTATACAGGAGGGCGTGGGCTGCTGGAAAAGGTGCACTGTTCAGTAATACGTACGCACTGCAGGTGAATGGTGGGCCATAAATTAACCGGAGAGCGGACGGAGACGATGCGAGCCGTGGCCCAGAATAGTCGTTGACGTCTGATCCGTGGCTCAGGGCATTGTTTTTTCCTGCCAGTGGGGTCATGGGGTCAGATGGATGTACTATTCTAGTGCCTTCTCCAAACTTTGGGTGCTTGGGTAGTGAGTCATCGAGACAGGACGTGGAGGCGGCGGCAAGCCATGAAGTTCCTGATGCAGCCGATAAGCGGGTTCGTAAAATCTTCCCTTTTCTTGTGGTTGACTTCTTGGATTAGGTTCATGGATTGACAGTTTGGAACGGATTTCGTTCGTCATCCATCAGATCTACTTTTGTGCAGGA
The DNA here is from genome assembly GCF_018294505.1 of Triticum aestivum. Lineage (NCBI taxonomy): Eukaryota > Viridiplantae > Streptophyta > Magnoliopsida > Poales > Poaceae > Triticum > Triticum aestivum. The sequence continues at coordinate 835,979,681 of NC_057801.1, read as the reverse complement.
GGTCAGCGAGAGTATGGTGCTGGCTCCTGCGGCAGAACATGGTGCGGTGGGGCGGGCAGGGGCGATTGGGGATATAAAGGTGCCGGAGCAGCAATTGGTAGGAGCGGGTGAAGCGGAGCAGGTTCCCTGGCGGCCGAACAAGCTCTCGTGATGGCGGATTTCATGGCGACGGAGCAGGTTGTTGAGGAGCTGGCGGCGGTGGCTCAGCGGCGGCAGAAAGAGGAGAGCTCTCCCGCGGCTTCGGAGCTGTCAACTGGGAAGATGAACCCCCGGCCTCCTAGATGGAACAAAAGGTTAGTGTTTTTAGAGCTGGTAATGCTGATAAATTGGGGCAGTACTGTTCTGGCATAGATGACCTGAATTGGCTGAATTAGTGTGTGCATTTGTGGCCCTGACAAAATACATGTATGCGTATGTATCCAATGATTTGTGTGGTTACCATCAGTTAAGTACCGAGACTTTCAGAGAAATGATTCTGTGGATTATAACAAGTACATAATTTATATTCACTTGCTGCAGGTAAAAAAGATTCTTGCGGAACCAGTGAATTACATGCATCTAGTTAGTGCACATTATGCTTGCTTAAGGTGAAAAAATGTATCAAGACTTACAAAAATAAATGTACAGGATTACATAAACTTGCTGGCAGTAAAAATGTTGCTTGATGGATTAGGACAACCACAGACCAACATGGTTAGTTCCTGTAGGGTAAAATGATGAGTGCAAACAAGTCAATTAAAAAAAGCGCATCTAGTTAGTGTTAACTAATGGTTGCTGAACCTTTGTAAGCTAATATCATACTTGCTGTTTTTGCAGAAAAGGCTACGCATTCGAGCTGCAGCCCCTAGCAGAGCACCTTGTCTGAACCGCGTTAGTGCATTTGAGAAGGCTGGCAGGAGTTTTGCCGAGAACCCAACTGAGAGTGTTATTACCCCAGTTGTTGGCACTACATTTGACTCAGTGGGTGAGGCATACGACTACTACAATTTTTACTCGTGGGAGAAAGGATTTGGTATTCGATACGGTAAGAGCCGCCTGAATGTCAAGAGGACAAAATGCACGCAAGAAATAGTTTATGGATGCTCGTGAGTACAAAATTTTGCTAGTGTTACTGCTTCGATAGTCCCAATTTAGTTGGGGTTGTCATAACATTCGACACGACATGCAGGACCAACCTATATGACATACCTTTCGGCCTTTTTGTTGGGGTTAACAATCACTTTCAGAGCATGATCCTGGCTGGTGTTCTTGTTCGCGATGAGACCCAAGTGAGTTTCGAGTTTTTTTTTCAGAATTCCTAAGAATGATAGGTGGTTCTCCACCCATGACCATACTCAAAGGTATTATTTATGTTTGGAAACTGATCAATTGTCCTACAGTTGTTAGCTGATGTATATCTTGTCATCGTACAGAGTGGTGATTGTATACATTTTGCTCACTTGTTTTGTAGACGAAAACCGTGCCATGGAGCTGGCTATCAAAAACATTATGCCGGGGACAACACACAGATGGTGTAAATGGCACGTCCTGAATAAAGCAAGAGTCATTGGGTGCTCTGTAACAAAGAAGAGCGATTTCAGGGCTGAATTTTATAAAGTGATAAACCATATGCTGAAAGAAGATGAATTTGAGAAAGGGTAGGAAATGTTGCTGGACAAATACAAGCTAAGGGCACACCCATACATGACGCAGCTGTTTGAGATTCAGAAGAAATGGGCTAAACCTTATTTTAAGGGTGTTTTTGTGCAAAGATGACCAGCACACAGAGGAGTGAGAGCGCGAACCATATGCTGAAAAATTATGTGCCTCCTGGGTGCCCAATGCACATGTTTGTGCAGAAGTACACAAGGCTACAATTCGACCGGGAATCGGAGAACTATGAAGAAAAAGAATGTGAATTGTAAGTGTTTTTTATAATGTGTTCTCTAGTTACAACATTGTGATACTTGTTGCATAGAAACTTTACTTTATGTGGTGGTGTTTGATAAAATGTGCAGGGAGGCCACTCATGAGGGCAAACCTGGCAGTGGAGAGGCATGCTAGCAAGATATATACAAGGGCCATGTTCCAACAGTTTGGGCATATATTGTACAATGTGGAGCTTATCAGGTGGAAGAGGTCGAGAAACACAAGACATATCATGCAATCCATAGTGAAGCAGAAAAGAGAGAGAAGTGGTGCAGATGTCATACAAGGTAACTACACAATGTGCAGATGAAGGGCTGGGAAGATCCCTCTGAGATGGTTTGGCTATGCTACCACCACCGGACGGAGCTGCTAGAACGAAGATTTTGCTGTGTTCCTTGACGATGACTGCTCCGCGGCGGAGCGCTTGGAGCGGGCATAGCACACAGTGGAGTGGTGGCATAACTACACGATGTGTGCAGTGGCATGAGGGCCAGCAAAAAAACATTTGAAAATTAAGCGGCACTACCATGAGATATGACCAGCACTTACTGATGTGCCACTGTAAGATGTGACCGGCTTTCCAACATCAGTAGCCATGGTTGGCATCCTCCGCATTTTCTTGTTGAACATCCCAAGGGCGAGGTTGTCCAGCAGGAATATTTGTGAGTGCAACAGTTTGTTAGCTCCCAAAACATGAAAGTAACTAGTGTCATGAATTTGGGGCCTCCATACACAGTATTACCTGGAGAAACAAGTAGCATCCGACTAAGTTGGTGGCGGGGTTGCCTGACCGGATATTATTATTTAGCCTCCTAACACCAGCGAGCAGGCATTGAATCACATACTCACACCAGTTGAACTGCTTAATCGTCTCAGTATTAGCCAGTGTTCCCTAGAAATCAATAATGTCATATCATGCTTTCTGAAAATTTCAGTATCTTGTTCTCTGCCAGGACAATGGTGCAGCGGGTGGTGCTTACCTTACTCATTGTCCATGCACTGAATTTCAGGTTTAGTTTCTGCAGCATTTGAAGGTCAAGCATACCACCAAACCCAATGCTCGTAACAAGAAATCGCTTGAACTCATTGAATGTCCAGATGACATCGACAACGTGCTTGACAGATATACGAGAGGTTGGTGCTGGGGGCACGGCTGGGTCACTGCTCTGTCCTGAATCTTGGCTAGCTGCCTGCAGGTTCTCGTCGCCCATCTCTCCCTCACAGCTGCCTCCAACTGACATTTTATGCTGCAGCATTGGTGGAAAAAAATAAGCCTGGTATTGTGGACTAAAAAATATAAACCTGGGATTCAGACTTTCAGAGAATTCAAAAAACATATTGCCTTTTCTCTGATATACAGTTATCAAATGGATCCTATATAAAATTCCGGTGCTTTCCACAACTGAATCCAATACACAATGCATGTGTAGACAGTGTGGATTTGAAAGTTCTGAAACTTTTTATTCCTAGAGACTGAAACTAGAAATATAGTTCTGAACTGAAGTTTCAGACTGAATCAATGTCGCCCTATGCATGTAAGGTAAAATGGATCATGTAGGACAGTGTTGCTGCATTGCAAAAACTGGATGTAATATATATGAATCAATAAAACATTATGGACTTGTAATGATTTTCGTGCCCTGGATCGTATAATCCATGAATGAATGCATGCATTTTTTGTTGCTAAAGAAAAATGAATCTGTGAACCTATGAATCTATAAAAAATCTTAATGTCAAACTGGACCTTTCAATCTGTGAAGCTAAATAGCTTTTGATCTGCAAAAGAAGTGCATCTGCAAAAATTCCATGAATGGAAATCACCCTGGACAGGCAGATTGAAAATAAGATGAAGAGGGGAAACCGGAAGGCGGGGGAAAAAGGCGTGCGTCTCCGGGTGCGCCACGCCAAGAAGAGTGGCCACCGACAGAAATTGACAAATAGGTGGGGAGCATGGGTATTTAACAAAATAATCTTACTACTAAAATAATTCATAGATAACCATGATTGCGTACAAAATGGACTAACAAGGATCAGATGATTGGAAAGAGAACACTAGTAGTTGGCAGTGATTGCCAGGTTATAGACGACTCCGGATTACAAACTGGGATTATGAAATTAACTAGTACACCAAACTAGATGGCTATCCCTATTACAAGCCTCCTGCACAGGAAACTAGCTGCTCCGCTGCACGAAGATTAAGAAGAGCAGACCCAGGACAAGGATAAAGTTCGTTCCGGCCAACAGCACCGCCGTGTGTTGGCTATCGGCGGAGCAGCGTAGAAGTGCAGCGGCGTAGGGAGGGCTAGCTTGCTACATCTGCGGCTGGATGCGTGCATGCGCTGCTTGGATCTTAGCCTGACTGTCGTCCATGAACTGGTGGTCTCGCCTGGATCTATGCTGAAGGGAAGCGGACGGGTGCACAGCTACAGAGTACGGCTGGGTCAAGCCGCGGCGACTAAGCTCAGGCGGGTAGGTGTTTGGTCGATGTCAAAAACTTCCATATACTAGCCTGCAGGAAGAGTGATTTGATCATGAGATAAAAGGGATAGGCATTTGATTTTCCTTAGCATGGAGTACTTACATCTTTCTGACGCACTTGTAGAAGCGTTGCCAGCTCGGGATACGATGGTGACCACCTTGTCGCCACAAGCTGGGCAAGGAATCAGCGGAGCACCTCGTCGGCCTGCGAGCTAGAGGAGGAGGCCGCCATCGTTTCCGATCTAATTCTTTCAGGCGAGGATGAAGGGGATAAGGGAAGAGAGGGGGCGAGCAAGGGTGGCAGAGGAATCTGGGAGTGGGAGGATGCAGTAGCTAAATTAATGGGAGCTGTGGGACGAGGGACGACGTCCGTTTGCTGGCTAACGACTGAGCCGTGGCCTACGACGCAACGCTCCATCTGAGTCATGGCTGCGAGGATGACGGCCGTTACATTGAATGCGGTAGTTGGGTGGGCCACATGCTGTGAAAAAGCCGCACATACTACTTCAAATACAGAGTAAAATACTAGCGGTGGTGTGAATCTTGACGCTAGACAACGGCTGAGATAAAGGGTACATCTGAGCTCGAGCTCAGAATAGCACTTTCGGTAACAAACCTAACTACTCCATATTGCACGCAATTCTGAGGCACCCAGAGCATCTTGTGCTTCATCTCCTCTCCACACTTGTTTAGGGACCACCCCTCCACCGAGAAAACTTGTGCTGTGTACCACAAAATTTCTCCATTCGAATTTGTACTAAGAAAACAAAAACAAGGCGAGCTTGGCGAATGCGAAACATTAGGTTGCTGTTATCCTTATTCACTACCTTCAGCATGAACAAAGCAGCAATGCAGGCTTGCAGCAGCCCTCACTTTTCGCAGGCAATAATGTTCGCCAATCAAAAAGATTAGCAACAGAATCAAAAGGGTCCACAGCCTGTTAAGTACAATTCCCTAAATGGCCCACGGGCATCCATGGTTACAATCTTCTGAACAAGGCACCAGCACCACAAGCTTCAGTACGAGAGATATCAGAAACTTTGTAAATCAAGGGCGCGGGTAGCTAGGGGGTTCCCATGGTCCAGCACCCGTACCGTAGCGCCTGTCTGTGTAGGTATTGTAGCCGCCGTCGTACATGCCTTGCACGCCCATCCCAGGAGGCGGTCCGTAAGCTCCATAGCCGCTGACCCCTAAAAGTGCATTAAACATACAGGTTAGCCACAACTGATTTTCAGTGACTTGGATGCAAGTGAGGGAATGAAACCTACTAGGTGGTGGTGCCCTTCTCTTCTCAATTTCAGCCCTAAGCTTCTCAGACTCCTGAGCCATAGTCACAAGATCCTTCTCCACTGCCTGCACCTGTGCCATCAGCTCTGGCTTTGCATTCTTCTCGTAATCAAGAGCCGCCCTGCAGTGATCTTAATAGTTAGCTACTCCTCCACTAAAATAAAATAAAATAAAAAGGGGGGAATGCATCGAAACACTAAAATAATTTCCTCATGTGGGCCACCAACGTAGACTCAGCATGATGTGCCTACTGTAGCAGGAACACAATCCAGGATGGTTTGGTACCTAGCACGAATTAGTTCCTGCCGCAGATCATCACGTTCAGCAATCATGGCAGGTATGCGCTGGTTTTCAGAGCTCTGTTGCTCAAGCTCCTTTGTCAGACCCTGCACCTTTGCGTTCAGCTCTTGACTCAAAGACTCTAGCGTACCTAATTCAGATCGTAGATGCAAGGCATCTTGCCTAAGGGGTTCTAAGGAGCGTAGCTCAGCTTCCAGCTTCAGGTTCCTCTGAGTCAGCTCCCTCGATTCAATTTCTTTCTCTGCACGTAGCTTAGGTATAACCTGACTTGAGGAATGGAGATCTTCTTTCAAACGAGACATTGCTTGCCGGAGTCCAACAATTTCATCCGCCAGATGTTGGTTGTCATCATGGATTCTGCGTATCTCACCACGGCGGCTAGACAGCTCTCCCTCGATGCGTCGTGGAGAGATGGACCTTTCTCGTGCAAGACGAGGAGGAGGGCCATCACGAAATCCTCGTGGTTCCTCATAGTACTGGCGACCTATGCGCTGTCTCCCTGCCATTTATAGCCCTGTAAAGAATAACCAGAGTGTTAGACAAGAGAATAAGAGCTCAAGCACGTTTTCTGATTGGTTTGTTTGGTGAAACATGACGCATTCCACTACGTATTTGTCCTTAATTATTTGGTTTTCTGATGTTATAATTTTTCAAAAAATAACATCCGACACACAAGTGCATTGCCATAAATGAAACAAGTGACACACACAGTCAGCGCCTGTCCCAATTTCTAATTGTGAATGGTGACAATTTGGCAGTAAGATTGTCATTAACTTAATTCATACTATTTTAACATTTCTGCGCAAGAATTTAAGGAAACATAACCTCCACTGCAAAATAACTTCGGAAGACATAAATGATTACTTCTTTTGAGCATAACAGAGCTTCACTTGTTTGCAGTTTTGGAGTAAGCAATCAGCTCGGCATAGCACAATAGCCAACTCGAGAGGGACACAGCAAATTCTGCACAGATCGGTGAGAGACAGAACAGTGGATAAATTTACACATCACATCACAGCTCGGTGATCACAGCATAGCAGAGAGCATCGTTAGCTCGACATCAAAATCATATCAAAATCAGATGCAGCAGAACAACTCGGCGTCGACAGATTTGGAGAGAGGGGGGAGAGGATCTGGCTGAGCTCACCTCGAGACAAGGGCGGGCGACGGCGAGCACCGACTCGGGACAGCGCTGGTCTCGTGGGAGTGGCGGAGGAGCGAGGGCGAGGGTGTGATGGAGGCGGCGGTCAGGGGGACGGCGACGGCGGGGCGGCGCTAGGGTTAGGGTGTGCGGCCGCGGCGGGGACGCGATGAGCTCGGTGGTGGGGAATGGCCGACTGCTCCCCTCGTTTTTTTTCTCTTTCCCCCTCAACAAAAGATAATATCGCGAACTCCACGTTTTGCTATTCCATTTTTTTTTCTAGAACACAAACTTTTGCAATTCCTGGGATCCCCAAAACACCAGGTTTCCATTTTATTTCCTCATTGCGATCCGCCTCCGCTTATTTGGGAACCAGATTCGACGGTTCTCGGAGCTAAGAAGCAACGAACAGATCATCGCTATGAGCTACTTCCTGGTTTTAACAATTTGTTGGACGATTGAGAGATAAAAAACAAGAAGGACGACTTTAATTCATGAGCAATATGAGTTTGAAGCAATTACATAGTCGTAAGGTCATCTATAACTAGACCCCTCAAACCCTCTATAAATATCTGGGTGGATAGCCCAACCGCAAATTTGACGGATCTCAGGGCTAAGGAGCAATCGAACAGGTCATCAGTATGAGCAGCTTCCTGGTTTCAACAATTTGTTGGACGAGTGGGAGATACAAAAAAAGAGAAAGACGACTTTAATTCGCGAACAATATGAGTTTGAAGCAATGATATAGTCGTAAGAGCATCTACAATCGAACACCTCAACCCCTCTATAAACATCTGGGTGGACAGCCCGGCCATCGCCCGCTCGCAAAATAGACACCCAACTGGATCCTCCAAAGACAATCCAAACGTCCTGACTGTCCGGCACCATTCACACCTAACTTATATCTACGGCGTATAAGGGGACACACAGACGTGTCTTCCATGTTAGATCCAACAGTCCAGACACATCTCAAATTTCCAAATCGTCCCCAGCCGTAGCCCGGCCTGCTCTTTTCCTCTCCTTTCTTTTGCCTCCTCTGTGCCGCCCCTTCCCTATCTCCGCCACTGTCCCAAACCCATAGCGCATGTTACCATCGGCCCCACCCACCCGACCATCCTTGTCGCCCCCGACATGGTCGCTGCCCCAGACCCGTCGTGGGATGTCCTACTCATCTGGACGTACACCTCACCACCTATGTGTTCGATGAAATGCCTGAGACTATTATTTTCTTCCGTAGGAAAACAATGGATTCGTCGAATGTTGAATATGAGAACAAGGAGCTTCATTAATTCATATACAAAGAGTTCGTCAATTCATCGGATTCAGATGACAGAGATGCTGAAATGATGTTGATGATGAGCATCCAAGAAGAAATGGAGAGGCAAGTGAACCATATGTTTTGAGCTTAGAGGATTCGATAAAAAAAGGGCAGGGGAGTTATTCCCCGGGATAAGATCGAGGATGCACTTGCATACCATGATGAGTTCCGGATAAGCAAACATTTGTTCTTGCGCATAGTGAATGTTGTGGAGGCAAATGATCCTTATTTCAAGTTGAGGAAGGATTACTGTGGACACCTGCATTCTCTCCTCTGCAGAAATGCATGACTGCTATGAGGATGCTTGCATATGGTACCTCCACAGATTTGCTCGGTACGGTTGTAGATGCTCAAGATCCGGCTACAAACTTGTTTCGAGGTCATGGTACTAAGAGCAAAGGTCATAAGAACTTCTCTCTCTGTCATAGGAACGAATAGAATGTGAACACGGGTGAATAGCAAAAATCCAGTGTGGGTCGTACTACCATATGGTAGCATTATGTGAGACATTGGTCCACCTACGGTACATGCCTGATGTAGGTCCTGTATCAGCGGTCCATCCGTCAAACTACACCATCCCGCCCCTTCGGACCTCCGGTACATACGACCTACCATGGTCCAAAGACGCTCTCGTGTACAACCATCTCCAGTATACTAGAATATCTGGTGCTCGCACATGCTCTATTCAATGCCCTACCTACCTATGCTCGTAGAATCTATGGTCGATGACTTCATGTAGAAGGTATGGTTGTGCAGGAGTTGCGATTGGATTTCTAGCCCATCACATGTAGCTGCTCGGATTTTGAAAAAGTGGCGGCGATAACACATGATTGACTTCGATTTGGTGGTGCTTCTCAAGTACCCTATCTTAAGTTTCGGGGTGAAAAACTTAGGTGATCCTATTTGGTTGTACGTGGCAATGTCGATGTTTTTGTGTCATCAGGCATTACTCCGATATTCTCGGACTTGTTCTTCAAGGTGGAAACCTAGAATCTCCCCTTTCGTAGTTGGATCCGGTGTCGGTTGTGCTTGAGCATCATTTCCTTCTTAAAGGCGTTATTGTTAAAGAACATCGTCGTCCTTGCGGTGTCAAAAGATGGTTGGTGCCGATATGGTCATTGTTGTAGTTTGCCAGATTTTTTTTCTCGCTTAGGCGTAGCTTTGGTCGTATATGACTTTGCTCTTTTTCGGTATGTTTAAGGTATGTGTGTGTTGACGTTGACTGTGTGCATCCTATCTATACAGTGGTCGGGCTTGATGTTTCGTTCCGAATCAATAAAATATCCTTTTTCAAAAAAACAATTAGCCAAGCAAAAACACATACTAACACTTAATATTAGAACCATAGGGGAAATAAAACACCCACGGGTGATTATAAACGAAATTCACATTATACTAAAAGAAATCAAAGCCTGCATCATCTAATCACGACAAATTGAAGCGGTCGATCGACTTGTCTTGTTGATCACACAGGGAGCACCTATCCTGGTGCAGCAGCCCTCTTTGTGCCAACCTATCCGATGTCATGCACCTGTTCTTTGGTTAAATAGCTCATTAATTATTGTGCTTTTCTGCTATTTGCATCCAAAAGCACAATCGCTCAACAAAAGCACCACCATCAATCACAGATTACAATGAAGCCACATCTAATATTCACTGTGGTTCTATATACAAGGCGGCTATGTGACAACAGAGTAATACGGAGTGGAATAGGGTGACAAAGCCAAATCAAGAGTCAAGGAGAGGCGTGTAGTGGTGATAAACAAGATTGAAATTATGTACAAAGGCTGTTGGAGTGGTACGAAGTGAGTGAAACACACTAGCTTTTGTCACAAGAGAGTAGAAAACCACAATGTTGTCCACGCAACAAAAACAGTATTCTAAAGAAACGGAGCATATGCTACTTCATCTAATCACGCCAAATTGAAGCGGTCGCCGGGGCGATCATAGCAAGCATATCGGAAATGCCTCCTAGCGACCTCGAAGCTCAGCCGAGCGTCAACCGCCGCATATCTGATCCGCTCAAGGGTCAACGGGAACACACCCCATCCCGACCTCCTCAACTTCTCGCACTCCCCGTCCTTGCTGAGCTTCGTTCCCAGCAAGTAATTCGATAGATCAATCAACGACGGCGTAGGCTTGCTGCAGACGCTCTTTGGGATCTCGACGCGCTCCTGCAGGTCGTAGGAAGACGCGATCTTCAGCCCGTAGTAGCCCAGCATCTCCTGGTCCTGGCTGATCCCCGCTCCGCAGAAGACGATGTCCTCATCGGCGAGAAACCTCCTGAGCATTGCCGGCACGTGCCTCGCGTGCACGATGTGGTACACCAGGCACTCGTCGGCGACGCAGAGCTGGAGCACGGCGGCGCGCTGCTTCTGCTCCTTGGGCAGGTCCTTCTGCCTCTTGCCGAAGACGGGGTTGGTGAACTCGGTGTCTAGGCCGACGAGCTTTTTGTGGGCGTCCCGGAGGAAGTTGGCCCACACGCGCGATATCCACGCCTCTACGGTGGATGGTTGGATTGTGACGGTGGCTTTGGTGTCGATGCCTTGAGCGTCGAAGTGGTACGGCCTTTCGTCATTGTCCGGCTGCTGGCGCGCCATTTTGGAAGCTGCGGCGGCAGGATCCCTGTACGTCGAAAGAAGATGGTTGTATGCGTCCTGATGGATTCGCCAGCCAGGTATACATATATAGTGCGGCCGTCCAATCCAATCATGTTGTCAGGTACGCCTAGGTATACCGTATACGAGCCGGATTGGGAGTTGCTCTCCAGTCCAATCCTGAATCGGACACGAAGAAGGCGTGGTTGTGAGCTCCCTCCGGATTCCATCATCATGTATGCACTACGTGCTCACGCAGAAAGTAGTTATTCACGCAGAAAGTTGTATGGACAACTGGGAGATCGAAAGGGTACAGCGTCCATAAGATGGATGTGGACGCCTTCCATTCCTGCGACGGCTCCGGCCCCGAACCACCGGAGCTGGAGCCTTTCGCTGGCCAGCAAGTCACACGCCTTGGTGGCGCGCGTCGGCAAGATCCGTGGCCATGAAGCCCCACAACGTGAGCCACGGCCGCCGTGGGAGGAAGTCCTGCCTTGGCCGGCATATCACATGGCCGTTCATATTTCGATTTCGCAGAAATACTTCAGTTTCAGAAACGCCATGATTGGGTTCCGTTTCAGTTTCAGTTTCAGAAACGCCATGATTTCGCAGAAATATTTCCATCTTCTAACAAAACTGGAGTTGCCCACTCTTCAATTGTGTAGCAAAAACAGGTCCTAAACTACATGATGATTGGGTTAAGGTGAGGTCCCTCCGTTTGTCACCCACCCATGTCAGTACATTTTGGGGCCCTTCCTCAGCCCCTGACGCAGGCCCATTTTCACTTACTGAATCCCCTGTGAGATTGCACACCTGTCACTATCAGGCTAACAGCACTTGAATCACAAGGACCCAGCAGCATATAACTCAACTCGGGCTAAACACACCTCTGTTAGCAAGTGAGCTCTCAACAATAATCAAGAACTCAAGTTGTAACAAAGCTCTCGGTATCCATCTCATGTTACCACCGAAAATGCATGACACTGAAATGAACAGAACGATGACAGGGAAAGAGAAAACAGTTGGAGTTGTTCCAAGAAAGAAAAACAGAATTAGAATAGAAATTCTCAATGTTCGTGTCAGTTTTGAAGTTTCTACTATTATAGTATATGACAATCCGTCACTGTTGGAACAAGAAAACCGACAGCTCAGTTTGCTTCAGTGATCTTTGGACCCTCTCTGCTTCTTCTCTGATACAAACAAGGTTGGTTTTGATCTCTTCGCAAATCCTTCCTTCCAGTAGCCGGACTGGAACCCAGAGCTTAGGCTCCAGCTCCACCACATAAGAAAGCCTAGTCTGAAATTCCTGGCCAATCAGAACTTCCCCGCCTTCGTCAGTAGTAGCATCGACCTACACGGGATCAAAGTGCGAACCAGATTACTTAGATGAGTTTCAGAGTCATGAGGGACCATAAATTATACCATGATCCAGGAAATTACAGAAACATCAGTCGACCAAAGAATAGTGCATCTAGAATCCTGTTTAACACCCTGGGCTGCTTGACATGGTTCATTGCCACAAATACACCCTGGGCTGCTCTATGAAATCAGGTGATCCTGCTTTGAAGTCAAATTGCTTATTCCAGAATAACAATGAACCTAGGCTTCTGCTAGGCTATCAACTAGGCTCGTCTCCGTGCCTGGCATCATAGCAGTATAATTCAACTCAGCAACACCGATTTGGGAATCTGAATTATGAGCAAGACCAGCAGGGAGAGGGTATGATCATGTTACCTCCTGGACACACCATTTGCCCTCGAGTACCTTGAAATCGCCGTCGACAATGTTGAAGGCGATCTCCCGGCGGCGCTCCCGGGACTCCAGGAGCACCTCAAGCTCCCCCTTGTGGCACTCTATGGTGCCCTTGGCGTTGAACTTGAGCCCCAGCGTCACATCCTGCTCCCTGACCTGCACAGGACTCGTCCTCGTCACCTCGTCGTGGGATCTCACTGAAGTCTGATTAGTTACTTTTCTTTTCTTGATCTGAGGAGAGGCATTATGGCCAGACCGAAGAAAAAGCCACATGGAACAACAAAAGTTAGACCGAGCAAAATAGTGAAATACGTATATAAATTTAGGTACTAAATTGCATGAGAAAATGAAAAGAAAATAGAGAAAGAAAAAGCGCAATCTAGCATATGTTTTGGGGACAACAAGTTATCCCATGGTCGGATTGGTAACTGGTTCTGAACTGCTTTATTGTTGGACTGTATCAAACGAACAGATAATGTATCCGCTGTATTATATTACAGAATGAATTTTCATACACGTAGAATCATATCAGAGATGACATTACAGTCAACTATCCTGCCAACATCTTCTAACAAAATTATTTAGGCTGAGTGGCCCACTCTTCAATTAAGTAGCAAAAACAAATCCTAAACTGCAAGACTCGGTTCAGGTGAGGTCCCTCCATTCGTTATCCAGCCATGTCAGCACAACTGGGGGCCCTTCCACATCACCTCGATGCAAGAAGCATGCTGATTTTTGTTTACCTGATTCCCTGTGAGACTGACATCCATCAGACTCATGGCACTTCAATCACAAGGATCGAACAACATAACTGAAGTCGGGCTGAACATACCTCTGTTAAGGAGCATACACAGAACTATAATCAATAACGGCATTGTAAGAAAGCCTTCAGGGTTCATCCTAGTTATCACTGAAAATACATGACACTGAAATTAAAAACGATGTGGCAACAGTGTATGAAAAAAATGGATGTGGTTCCAAGAAGGAAAAATACAAGTGGAGTAGGAAAGTACACATCTCAATCCAAAATGTTTGCATCGGTTATTAAGATTCTTTCTAGTATTGTACTAGATGATATATTGAATGACATTTGACGTAATGAAATGCCTTGCACATGCAAGACAAAAAATTGAGCAGCTGCGATTGTCACAATTACTACCTCGTCCAGTAACCTTTGGATCCTCTCTGCTTCTTCTCGGATACAAATAAGGTTGGTTTTGATCTCCTTGCAGATCCTCCCTTCCAGCAGCCGGACCGGAACCCAGAGCTTAGGCTCCAGCTCCACCACATACGAAAGCGTGGTCTGAAATTCCTGCCCCGATGAAACTTCTGCACCTTCATCAGTGGCACCATCAACCTACATGGTATCGAATTGCGAACAAGATTACTTAGCTGCCTTTTTTGGATTAATGCAATCCTAGGCTGCTTGGGACGATAAATCAATAAAGATACACTAGCTTGATGAATTCAGGATGGCATCATAGCAGTACACAAATTCGACTCGCTAACCACTGATTTGATAATCTGAATTCTGAGCAAGAACAACAGAGTATGATCATGTTACCTCGTGGACAGACCATTTGCCCTGGAAGACCTTGAAATCGCCGTCGACCATGTTGAAGTCGATCTCCCGGCGGCGCGCCCGGGACTCCGGCAGCAGCTCCATCTCGCCCTCGTAGCAGTCTATGGTGCCCTTGGCGTTGAACTTGAACCCCAGCGCCAGATCCTGCTCCCCGACCTGCACAGGAACCAAACCACATCATGCATCAGACCATCGCACACGACCTGCTCGACGAATTGCTTGGGCGAGAGGAGAGGAGAAACCTGGTAGAGGCGGGCGAAGGCCTTGTCCTGGTGGAGGAGGCGGCACTCGGAGAGGCCGGGGATGAATCCGGCGAGGCCCTCGTAGTCGGTGAGCGTGGCCCAGACGGCCTGGAGCGGCGCGCCCACCCGCACCCGCGCGCGCACCAGCCGCCGGTTCTTCTTCCCCGGCAGCTTCCGCACCTCCATCTCGAACCCGTACCGCTCGTCTCGGTCCTCCTCCACCTCCCTGTCCACATGTTCTCCCTCGTCGCCGGCGACACCGGGCGCCGGCTCGGAGGAGCGCCTGAGGGGGTTCCGGGAAGGGGCGGGCGGGAGACGAGGCGGATGCGCGCGGGGGTCCAGTTGGTGGTGGTGTGGGCTAGGAGGAGGCGGAGGCGGATGGGGCGGCCATGGGGGGAGGAGGAGGAGGAGGCGAAGCAGCAAGACGCGGTGGACGGCATGGCCATGGCTGCCAAAGCTTCGGCCTTTGACTCCTCCACCGGCTGCCTGCCCGCCTAGTGGCCTTTTGCTACGGGCACACACATCGTGTCATTATTTTTGGTAGAGACCGTGACACGTGGACGCATATGAATGTTGAGATTGCTTTTCTTATTCTTCTTTTGCCGAGCAAATGTTTGGTTTGGTTCCTTGTCTTTTTCTTAGTTCCATTTTGATATCTAGCTCATCATTCATGCCGAATGGCAGCTCTATCGAATTAGTCGAAATTCCCTTTATGTGAAAGTGTTTTCTTTCTATACATTTGGGCCAGTTTTAGAGTTAAGCCAACTAACCAAACTGATCTTCTTTCTACAGGAAAGGCATCTTCAACCGCAAAAAACAAATGGATGCGTGTGAGGTGCCTACGGTGACTTCGTAAATTTCAAGATGATATGTTGGCTCAGTCTTTCGGAGGTGCTCATAGGGGTAGGGTGTGCGTATGTGCGTTCATAGGGATGAGTGTATGCACGTGTATATGAGCGCTTGTGTCTGTACTAATGTTCAAAAATAATAAACAAATGGATGGGTGTGTGCTCATCAACAATCGGGCGGGTACCGGCCTTCCAATGTCATTCCCAAAATATCCCTTATTGTCGTAATATAGTGTAACATCTTCAATAAGTAGATGTCCACATATGTTCATTTTGACATAAAAATATATAACTCATCTATATTGTCACAATGACGTAGTCTTGGAAGACACCTTCTCGTCGGACACAGACACCTTGGTGCCAGCTAGAGCTGCTGGCTAGTTTCAACAATCTACACTAAATTTTCTTAATGTCAAAACGAATAAGGGATGCTTGGAGCAATGGAAACAAGGAATGCTCAGGCCAAACAGAGATTACAACACGGCTAAACCTACCAAAGCCCGAACCAGAGAGGTAGACCGAACCAACATGATGTCCAACATCGCCAAAAGCCAACTGATGTTCAATATTTGTTCTACACCATCCATGTTTTTTTTTTTGCTGTAGAATTTTTATTATAATTATTAGGTGATAAAATCATGTCCAAACTTATGGATGTACTACTTACTCCCTCTGTTCCCTAATATAAGACCATTTAGCTTTTTCTTTTATTCATATGTATCTAGACAAATTTTAGTATGTATGTTCACTTACTTTATTATGTACGTTGTCAATATTTTCAAATAGCTAAAGGTCTTATATTAAGGAATATTAATTGAGAGAGTACAAGGCTACGACCCAGCTCATTTGTAAGGTTGGTCATAATGAGAGTAACATAGATAATACCTCCATCCGGGTTTTTAAGACCGGCCGACCGATTCTCTAGGACCAAGGCGTCCTCTTTTTCTCCCCCCAAAGCGTGCAGGCTTTCTCTACCTTACCCGCATGCAGCCAATGAATATCGTGCATGCACCAACCTGTTTCTCTCCCTTGCATGCATGCATATGCATGCCCAATCAACTCGCCAGAGATGTCACATATTAAGAGAAAAACACAGCAGCTTTAAGGCACGGGCCTAGCAAATGCGGACGGGGCAAGATGCCTGACCGGACTTCTAATCCCGGACGGAGGTAGTAACATAGATGCCATATAAGTAAAAAATTTGATGTGGCAAATAGTTAATAAGGAGAGAGGCAAATAGAGTAACCTAATATGGTACCATCACATAGCGTTTTCCAATGCAAAATGAGCCTACCAGACAATAAATGAGCATGTATATGTTATTACACATATGATACTTCCCACTATAAGGGTAGTAACATAGAATAGTAACGTATGCATGTTATTATTCTAAGTTACTCCCCATTATGACCAGCCTAACTCTCCCATCAATTTTATCAAATGGACATGGGTGCCGTCGCCTTCTCCTCCTATAGGTGTGGTGATCTAACGCTCGCTGACTCAGAACGTGAGCGCCGGTTGGCGGGCGTCCAACATTGGCAGCACTAAGCCACATGTGGTGGCAGTGGCTGCGCGAGGACTAAACGACACATGCAGAGAAATTATCTGATGAGGGAAGGCGTAGCAGTGGAAGTCGTACGAGTCCGTATTGGATGCCAAACAACAAAGAAACTCAATCGTGCACTTACCAGCCTCAAGTTTTAAGCCAAGATACAGTTCAGATACACATCAACAACTATCATTCTACTTATAAACATGGTTGTGCTACCCGGCCTTTGGGAGCACCATGCGCGCGCTAGGCCTTCTGGGCGGCGGATTGTTTTGTTGTGCTTGTTTTTACCTTGGTGTCAATTGATCGTCCGTTCATCTCTGTTGCACGCCTGCACAATCTTAATAGGTGGATGACTGTTGGTCCTCTACCGATTCAAAACATTACCATTCAAAACATACGTGACTCTTTCCTTTCCGTAAAAAATGTCGTCCAGGGACAAGCCTTCAACGGTGGCAATTGAGGCCCTTGGGCACCAGTCCTTAAGGGCACATACACGAAGACTTTTCAGTTGCCAGTCGACTCCAGTATAGGAGCGGTGACTTTGGCGTGTCAACGGCTCATATTCATATTGGTGGCGGCGATGGTTGTTTGTTCGTCTAGAGACCTCAGTGTAATTTCTATTACGTTATGGGTTCTTTGTAATTCTAATGAACCTATATAATAGATCCGAGTCATTTTTTATAAAAAAATAATGTGATTCGAACATGAAAATCCTTCTAGTTGAAAAGGATTGGATAGAACTCGATCAGGCGGGTATCAATGCCAATTATTTCTAAGTGTAAATAGATAGAAGTCCCAACATATTCAGCTTAACATGAGGGGCCAAACTTTTGCAATTTTGACAATTATGATGAAGACCAAACTGACCAAACGTAGACTTGCGAACCAATTTGTGGTTGGTTAGAAGGACAGTAGTATCCTAGTCCGCCAGGATTTAAGTCATAGACTTCACACTACTTCTCGCAATTTCCTGGATTTATTCTAGGCCTTTCGGCGATATATGTTCAGTGGGAGGAGACGTTCCCGTCGACTACAAAAGTGTGTGTGGCGGCTTCGTCAATCTCAAGATAATGTGCTGACTCATTCAGTTGGAGGTGCCCATATATAGAGGTAGGGTATTCGTGCGTGCGTTCATATGGATGAATTGAGCGTCTGTGTCTGTAGTCTGTATTGTACTGTGTTAAGAAAAAGACATCAAAGCGTCCATCATTGATTGCAATTTTATTTTGCTGGTGGCCTACCAAGCTGACCACTTGGTACATCAAAGCGTCAATCATATTAGTTAGAAAGGTGTTGTCACAATCCCATGCATGTGTGCTGCAAAATAAATTGAAAAGGGACTTAGGCCATGTTTGTTTGGGCTTTTGCTTCTTCTTTTGCAACTTTTTCACTTTGGCCGCCGAAACAAATATGGCCTTATACTTGTTTGCTTCCCGTGGAACGGCAGCATCCGCAGCACTAGCAGGAGGGGCCATCCATCGTGGCGCCTCCACTCCAGCTGGTCGAAGGAAGAGGAGAAGGTGCCGTCCTCGCCGCCGGCAAACCTCTGGGCGGACACGAACAAGGTGTGGCCGCTGGGGTGCAGGGCGTAGCAGAGGATGCCGCGGTAGGACATCGTTGAACGGCTCGAGCAGCGGACGGTGGTCCAGACCCACGGGTACAATGGCGGCCAGTATCCTCCAGGAGGAGACATCGTTGAACGGGAAGAGCTTGCCTTAGCCGGCCAAGGAGACAAGGAGGGGCAGCCGGCAGTCCATGCGGTACCGTTCGCCGGCCACGATGTCGAAGGCCGGGATGTCAGGGCCCACCAAGGCGTGTGAGTTGCCGTGCATGGCCCCGAGGAGCGCCACCGTCGCATGCAGGAATGAAAGGCGTGCACCAGTCGTCCAGCAGCGAGCGAAATGGATCAAGGACACAATAACTACTTATTTCGGGAGCACGTAGAGCATAGGACGACGGAATCCGGAGGGAACTCCTAATCCAACTCGTATACGTGTCCGAATCAAGCGTTCGTGTGCGACTAGTCCCAATCCGACTCGTACGCCTACCTACGCGTACGTGAGACCATGCATATGCTCTCTCTCTCTCTATATATATATACCTGGCGAATCCATCATCTTCTTTCATTATTTCGACGTACGCTGATTTCTCGAGCCTGCCACCGTAGAGGGATCATCATCGTCGTCGCTACCTTGGAATCCAGCCTTTGCTAGCTGCTTCCAAATGGCGCGTAAGCCGCCCAAGGACGAAAGGCCGTACCACTTCGCCACTCAAGGCATCGACACCAAAGCGACCGTCACAATCCAACCATCCACGGTGGAGGCGTGGATATCGCGTGTGTGGGCGAGCTACCTCCGTGACGCCGAGAAGAAGCTCGTCGGCCTAGACACCGAGTTCACCAACCCGGTCTTCGGGAAGAGGCAGAAGGACCTGCCCAAGGAGCAGAAGCAACGCGCCGCGGTGCTCCAGCTGTGCGTCGCCAACGAGTGCCTGGTGTACCACATCGTGCACGCGAGTCACGTACCGGCAATGCTCAGGAGGTTTCTCGCCGACGGGGACATCGTCTTCTGCGGGGCCGGGATCAAGCAGGACCAGGAGATGCTGGGCTACTACGGGCTGAACATCGCGTCTTCCTTCGACCCGCAGGAGCGCGTCGAGATCCCGAAGAACGTCTGCACCAAGCCTACGCCGTCGTTGATTGATTTGGCAAACTATTTGCTGGGAACAAAGTTCAGCAAGGATGGGGAGTGCGAGAAGTTGAGGAGGTCCGGATGGGGTGTGTTCCCGTTGACCCTTGAACGGATCAGGTATGCGGCAGTTGACGCTCGGCTGAGCTTCGAGGTCGCTAGGAGGCATTTCCGATCTGGCTGTTATGATCGCCCCGGCGACCGCTTAAATTTGGCGTGATTAGATGAAGTAGCAGGCTCCTTTTTTTCTAATATAACGTGAGTTTCGTTTATGATCCCATGTTGTCTTATTTCCCCATATGCTTCTAATATTCGGTGTTACTACCAGTTAAGTCAATGGCGGATCTAGGACCCAGGCCGGGAGGGGGGGGGGGGGGGGGCTGTGCCCGGGGTTTGAGATTGAATTACTTCGTTGACTCTAGCCCATTATGCACTGTAGCAACATTGTAGCAGCCTGGGCCCTGGGCTTGGCCCAATCCTGGGTCCGCCCCTGAGTTAAGTAGTTAACTGTACATACGGTGCTACGGTGCAAAAAACACAATTATAAATGCACTGATACAAAATTTATGGTCTAAATAAATGTTTTTGTTGTGTGGACAACCTTGTGTTTTTCCCATTTCTCGTGACAAAAGCTAGCGTGTTTCACTCGCTTCGTACCACTCCAACAAGTTACAAGACTACACACTATAACTATTCTTCCGGTTCATCTTTTTCAAGTGTAAGATTTTCAAACGTGGCTAGCAATTCTGTCTTTTCTACGGCGTGTTGGGCCCTCCTTGATAGCACCCCATCTTTCATGGCCAGCAGTGTTTACACCGTATCAAGGGTGAGACTAGTTCTTCTATCCTCAGTTATCCTTGAGACGGTTACTGATAACACATCACATGCTAATATGAAAAGCATTGAATATATAATCTTGTGTTCCTGCCACCACTGCAGTATGTTGAAATCCTCGTTAGTGTCTTCATAGTACATGACTTTGTCACTGTTAAGGTACTTCGCTAACTCCCCGCCACCTTGAAGCACAGAAGGTGTTGTGGCAGAGCTTGAGTCGCCGGTAGAGGACAAAGAACCAAAGATTTTGCTCTAGCTCCTTTCTTATTCCCTACAGTTGGTGCTGGTGGAGGTCCTTACCGTAAATTTTAGAAAGCTTATCATGAACCTTAGTGAAATCATCGGTATAATCTAGGATTAATTAATTGGATAAATCCCACTCCAGTTCCGGTGATTCAGAAAAATGCCACTTCAATGCAATTTCAGAATGCTTATCATGATATGGTACGCCTTTGTCGTACTCTAAGAAAAAATGATGTAACATTTTTCGGAGTTTGTAAATTGCAGTGGTTTTTCTGAATCACCGAATTGGAGTGGCATTTATCTAATTAACCCTATAATCTAAATTTAGGGAGGTAGATAGTAAAGTGTGTGCGTTAACCTCGTTTGTTTTCCTTTTTTTTCGGGCAATTCAGAGAGCTTTTATTCAAAAGAAAGCATTCCTAGGACAGTCAGCCATAAGGCTGATCACTAGGAAGCTAGGAGTTACATCAAGCCAACATTCGGTCACATTCAGAGTGCAAGCATGCTTCGCACAGAGATGCGCCGGTAAGTTTGCTGACCTATTAATGTGCTGAATATCAAAGGAAATAAAGTGATTACTAAGCTGTCCTATTTCTAACAGAATCGGAGCCACAATTGAGCGAGAATTGTGGCAAGTGTTCCAGAGTGTCACTAACTCCACGCAATCCACTTCCATTATCACATGCGAGAGTCCTCGAAGGGTGGCGAATAAAACTCCGTCTCGCATAGAGAAAGCTTCCATGATTAGGGGGTCTGAAATCCCCATATATGGCTTGCACCAAGAACCTATCAAAGCCGAAGAAGAACGTGTGACACCACCTGCACCGCCCCGCCCCTCGGCAAAGTTCAGTGCACCGTCCGTCATGATTTTTACAGTAGCATCATCAGGTGGTCTCCAGCCATAACCAGGTAAAATAGCGGCTGCCTTACGCGGAAGCTGCAGTAGAGCAAAGGCCTCCTTGATTGCTCTGATCGTCGATGTTGGGTCCCTCCCCTCTTCGCCGTGTTTGATTCGGTTCCGAGAGTGCCATATTGACTACATGACAGTGGTGATTTTGGCTCGGTCATCATCCGAGAACCTGGTGTCACATGTGATGTCACGAGCCCATGAGTCCGGGTGGAGTCGGGGTAGACGTATACCAAACCAAGCACAAGCCTCGTCCCAGAAACGTTGTGCATGGGAACAATGAATGAGAGCATGCTCCAGATTCTCCCTCATTGCTAAGCAGACTTTGCACCGATTAATTGGTGCAATATGACGATAGTTGAGAGTAGATTCATCCGGAAGAATCCCATGAAGAACTCTCCACCAGAAAACCCTCACTTTCGGTATGACATTCAGTTTCCACAAGGCCTTCCACAGCTGTTGATCGTCTACTGAGGTTCCGGTAGCCGTCCCTTCCTCTAGAGCCAAACGCTCTTTCTGAGTCATTAGAGCACGATACGATGTCTTCACAGTGTAGTTGCCTGATTTCTCGAATGCCCAAGGAAAAGAATCCTCGCCCCCCCCTTGCCCGATGGGAATGTTTAGAATGCCTTCAGCATCTGGGGCGATGAAAATTTCCCTAACCAAATCTTGCCGCCAAGACCAGTTGGTCGTGTCAATAAGCTCGTCCACTGTTTCAATGGTATTGTTTGGCGGTTTGAAGATTGGTTTCATCGATATGGTACCAGCAATCCATTTGTCATTCCAAACTGATATCGTGCTGCCATCTCCCACTCGAGCGATCAGCCCGGCCCCTAGAGCCTCTCTTCCCGCCATGATAGCCTTCCAAGTGGCCGAGGCCAACTTTGGAGCAGAAGCATGCATAAAATCGCTGTCGGGAAAATAGCGAACCTTGAGAACTCTAGCACACAACAATGTAGGGTTTGTCATTAATCTCCAACCCTATTTGCCCAACATGGCAAGATTAAACTGATGCGGGTCACGAAACCCCATCCCTCCCCTGCATTTTGGTGTTGCCAACTCTTTCCAGGACACGCAATGCATAGAGTTTTTATCCAGAGAACTGCTCCAAAAATATTTCACCATAGGAGAAGTTAAACTCTTGCAAACTTTCTTTGTTAGTAAGAAAGTGCTCATTGGATAGGTCGGGATAGCCTGAACCACCGATTTCAACAGGACCTCACGGCCGGCACAAGCTAGTAATTTTTCTGACCATCCTTGAATTTTACCACGAGCTCTCTCACTGATGTGTTCAAATGTGCCACTTGTAATGTGCCCCATAGTAGTTGGGAGACCGAGATACTTTGCATTGAAAGCTTCAACTTGGATATTCAAAGTTGACTTCAGAAGTTGCCTCAAAGAGTCAGGTGTGTTAGTGCTGAAATAGATAGAACTTTTTTCACGATCACACTGACCTGAAGCCTCACCATAAATTGACAGTATGTCATTGAGATGGAGTGCACTTGGGTTGCTTGCATTAATGAAAATCAGACTATCATCAGCAAAGAGTAGATGGGTTACCCAAGGTGATCTGTAGCTCACCCTCAAGCCTCTGTCGACAACTCCCCCATTGTAGTACTTAAGCAATGAGGAAAATCCTTCTGCACAGAGAAGAAATAGGTATGGCGATACTGGATCTCCTTGCCGGAACCCTCTAGAAGGCGTGAAGTAAGGAAGTAGCTCACCATTAACCCGCACGGAGAACCGGACAAAACAGACACATTTCATAATCAGCCTGATAAAAGAAATATTGAAGCCCAACCTTATCAATATTGCTTCAAGGAAATGCCATTCGACACGGTCGTAAGCCTTCATCATATCGAGCTTGACCGCACAAGAATAGTTTTTGCCTTTCTTCCTTCTCTTCATTGTGTGCACACTTTCATATGCAACTAGAACGTTGTCTCTAATGAGTCGTCCAGGCACGAAAGCGCTTTGCTCCTCGCTAATAACGCTATCCATGATGCCTCTCATGCGATTAGTGATAGCCTTGGCTGCTATCTTATACAAAACCGAGCAGAGAGCAATGGGACGGTATTGGGAGATCAATTGGGGGTGGCTGACCTTTGGTATAAGGGTGATGGATGTATCATTCAAGCCAGATGGTAGTTCACCTCCATTTAGGAAATCCATAACTGCCTGGGTCACTGCCGCCCCCAGCAAATCCCAATGTCTTTGGTAGAACCCAACAGTAAAGCCATCCACCACGGGAGCTTTCGACGGAGCCATTTGAAACAGCGCCGATCTAACCTCGTCGGCGGTGTAGGGTTTTGTTAACTCCGCGTTCATGGCCTCTGTTACTTTGACTGGAACGTATGATAACAGATTTTCAGCGTCCGAATAGCCTTGTGACTAATACAAATTTTGATAGAAACTTTGCACTTCAGCCTTGTCCTCGCCTTCGTTCGCGCACACAGATCCGTCAGCCCTCGTCAGACCCTGAATTTTATTCATGCGTTTCCGCTGGGAGGCTTGCGCTTGGAAGTATGACATGTTATGGTCCCCTTCTCGGAGCCAAGGGACGCGAGAGCGCTGCCGGAGCCACACTTCTTCCTGATGGAGTGCCTCTTTCAATTTCTGTACTATCCTCCTCTCTTCGTCCGAAGGGCCCCTGCCCATAGAATGACACCTGATGTGTTCGAGCTTCTTCTGAAGGTTGCGAACGGTCCGTGTCAGGGAGCCAAACTCCTTTGCTCCCCATGGCTCTAAGGTGGCCTGAAGTGTACCCAGCGCGTTGGATATACCCCGCAGCCCTGGGACACGTTGGATACCTCGCCACGTATCAGCCACCAACCGATCATAATCGGCATGCGTTTGCCAGACATTCTCATAACGAAATTGTTTCTTGTTTGTTGTTCTCTCTGACAAGCTATTGCGGAACTCTGTCACAACAAAACAATGATCGGACTCGACAGAAGGGAGATGTCTGACCCTTGTATGTTGGAATATTTGTCTGAACTCCTCATTTGCAAAGGCTCGATCCAGCCTTGCCTTCACGTTTGCCTCTCCGGACTGATTGTTGTCCCATGTGTAAGCTGTGCCTAACCAGCCCAGGTCCTGGAAGGAAACATCATCAACGACTTCCCTGAATGCTCGCATATGACTCTCGGAACGAGCAGTTCTACTGAAGTGCTCACACGCAAACAAGGTCTCGTTAAAATCACCAACACACATCCAAGCTGAGTGTGGTAACTAAAGGTTGCGCAAAAACCGCCAACTGTGGTGACGATTTTCCGCTCGCGGTGCTCCGTAAAAACCTGTGAAGCGCCATACCGAATTGTTTTGATCATTGTTCCGAACAACAACATCAATATGTTTTTGACTGTAGTTTTTCAACTCCACAATAACATCACGAGACCAAAATAGACCAGTACCGCCACTAAGGCCAGCACTGTCCATAGCATAGCATCCTCCAAAACCTAGAGAGTGCTTTAAATCCTCTACTCGTTTCGCTCTGATTTTCGTTTCCATTACAAAGAGTAGAATGGGGCCTTCTTGCTTCACAATGCTGTGAAGCTCCCGAACTGCCTCGGGATTCCCAAGCCCCCGGCAGTTCCAGTTCAAGACACTCATTGAGACAGGCAGGACCGCGCCGCAGTCTCTGCCGAATTTTCTGGGGTTGGTTTCTTTTTCTTCGGTACACGTTCAAACTCGCTGCCCTCACCATGGTTACTAGCCGAGGTTGAGTCCTCCTTTAGGGCGGCAGCCTCGCCGTCCAAAGCACCCGCTCCCCCATTTGTGAGCAACAAAGTTCTGGCCACCGGCCTATAGACTCGAGAAGGAGCATCTTTCCTCTTTGGCGGCTGTTTGTGCTTCATGGGGGAAACCACCTCCTTGCTTGGATCCTTGTTGGTGCTCGAGTTTCTAGTGGTTGACTTGCTACTGGCACCCTGCTTGGGATCACGCGAGGAGTTCTCGCTAGTCGCCTGTCTCCTGTACTCGTCCGGGGCGCGAAGCTTAGGACCAAACGGGAGTTCCCCTTGCTCATCACGGGATCCCGACGTCTGACAATATAATTCTGAATGTCCCAATCTGCCACAGGAGAAACAAAAATACGGCAACTGCTCATACTGGATATCATACATATCAACCTTCTTCCTCCTTGCAGAATAAATGAGAATCCACCTTCTGAGAGGCTTCTCAACATCAATGGTGATCCTTGCCCGCAGAAATCCCTCATCATGATCAAACTTAACAAATTGTGCGTGTTGATCCATCTGCTTTGCTATAGGATTCCACCAAGCTTCATCCCTCAAATTATAGGGCAAATTCATAACCCTAGCCCAAATATGCAACCGATCAAACTTCACCTCGTCTGGCTTTCATGCACTCGTCAAAATCTGCGAGCACCACGACATTCTTGTTGATGTGCCATGGAGACCCGTTCCACACCCGATCCCTATCTCGCTGATTCTCAAACTCCGCAACAAACGTGTTGGTTCCTGCGGAACGAAACTGCAAGCCTCGTGGATTGCCCCACGCCGGCCGAAGGGCGTTGGTGATTGTCTTGATGTGGAGATGATTGCAATGAAGAACTTTGCCAGCCACCAACCACTTTGCCGGACCGCTCTCAACTCGATCATCGATCACCAGAGGAGTCGCTTCTTCTTGAGAGATATCCAATTTGCCCAGAGCTTCCTCCAGTTTCCGTCAGGCGGCGCGGGCGGACTGATCGTCCGCCGCCCCCGCTCCCGCGCTTGCGCTCGGCGTGGCCATCGCCGACCCCGCTCACTCGCTCTCTCTCGCCCCGCCGATAATCTGCAGGCGAGAAGCTTGTTCCACGTCCAAACCCTAGATCGCCTCGGGCGCCGCCAGAGGGGTTTAGGGTTAGGGGGAAAAACTCCTACACGTCGCCACCTCGTTTGTTTTCCTGTTTGAGGTATGTGCCGTCCTTGTTAGTTGCCGTAAAGTATGCGATAGCGATACGGATACGGTCCGTATCGTGAGTTCGTGACGACTTCCAGTTCCAAGCATATGGTATGTTTCGAAACCCAAATCCTACGCAGACTACTACTCGAGGATCGTCCTCAGATCAGATCGTCGAAACGAAAGATACGGCGGCGCGCGGCCATGGTGGCCTCGCTCCCGCACGACCTCGTCCTCGACATCCTGCTCCGCGTGGACGACGCGGCCGCGCTCTTCCGATGCGCCGCGGCCTGCAGGCAGTGGCGCGGCCTCGTCGCCGACCCCGCCATGCTCCGCCGACGGTGGCCGGAGGACGCGCGCCCCTCCCTCGCCGGCTTCTTCATCAAGAACCGGGCCCGTGATCAAGAGGCCAAGGTGCTCGTCCCGACGCCACGGTCGCCGCTGGGCCGCCGTTGCCGCAGCCTCCGCTCCTTCGTGCCAACCGTGCCGGACCGCGCGGTGTCGCTGGCCTCGCGCCGCGGGCTGCTCCTCGTGCGCCTCGTCCCACCCCGCGAGGCGGACCTTGACCAGACGGTCCTCCGTCTGGCCGTGTGCAACCTGCTCCTCGGCACGTGCCACGAACTCCCTCCTCTAATGCGCACCACCTCTGTCGGGTACCGTGACTATGGATGCTACTGTTGTGCCGTTCTATCCGGTGACGACTGTCGCTCCGGCGAACAGCCGCCGGGCAACTCACCCTTCTACAAAGTGGTAATCATCACAGCCGGCCATGAGGTACACTGGACTATGTTTGATATCCACACCTTCTCGACTGTGAAACCGAGCTGGAGTACAACGCGCTCCCATGAAATTATGTGGGGCAATACCCTCGGATCATTCTGTCAAACCGACGCCGTCGTCTGCCACGGCGTTGCGTACTGGCTATTTCGTGATGACAGAGAAGGGTGTTTCCATCTCGTTAAACTGATGATTGGCCAGGACGACTATCTCACATTGACGTGGCTCCCGGTCGAGATGTTGCCTGACCGAGATCACCGCCCGTGCCTTCGCTTGAACAGCGATGACACGCTCTCGGTGCTACAGATGCAAGAGACAGGTTTCCAGCTACAAATATGTAGACAAGAGAGACAAGAGAGTTTCTATGGTAGCTCACAATGGCTCCACCCTCAGACGATCGAGCTGATACACCCATACTGGAAGAAGACGGCCCAAGGAAAAGACACACTTTCCATACTGGGAGAGAAGTGTGGCAAATTGCTTGTCATGGATGGGCGCGGGCGCGTGTACGCCGCCGACCTCGAGACCGGAGCAATGAAGAAGGTGGCGGACGGGCCTCACGCACGCCCTAACAGCCCTCTCGATGCCGTGCTCTTAGAGATGGACTGGCCGGCGTTCTTCGTTTCACGTCTTGGTATAGACAGGTATAGCTACCCATAATTATACATGTGTCTTTTTATTTGTAGGTCGCTTCTACTTATCATGGTTGATTGATATATGGGTCTTGCTTGTGTTTTTCTTATTTTATTGTTGAATCCTTGACTAACACTCTCGTCTCCCAGTGGAGAGGAAGCTGCAAGAAGAAGAAGGCCCAAGGGAAAAGGCGGTAGGAAGACTCGCAGCCATGCCTAGGCAGCAGATAGAGGAATTAATATTAGGTTGTGTGTGTTTTGTTGGTGGCAAGTAGCTATTTCGGTTTTCAAAGTCTTGTATGGCGAGGATGTTTGCATGTGTCCTTATTCTTTACTACACTAGATGACCCGTTGTGCCAATTGGCACAGAGACCAACTTTAGCCTAGAAGTTAAGCGAACTATTTAAACAACTTTTTTCTCAACTGTCTGCAAATGATTATGGTTGTACCTTATTGATAATTGCCTGGTGATGAAAATTTCATAACTTTTTACTGCAAGACATAAGGCATTCTCTTGAGCAGATGAATATACTCTAAGATTTCTTTTGGATGCTTGGTTGTCCTCACCTAGTAACTGCAACAGGAAAACAACAATTGAGAAATTAATTAGATAAACCATTTGAACGATTTTCAGACTGGCATTGAAGTACTTAATGAGGTAAACAAAGGATCTTTCATTTTGATGCACGCCGAGGTATGCACATATGAACTCTTGAAACATTGAGGAAATGAAATAAGAGAAAAATGATTGGTTACATCTTTTAGCACACCATCAGTCTATCATTATAAAATTTTCAACCATGAAGACAAAACAAAGTAGTTGGCAAACTTAAGACCCACACATAATTCTTCAAATTTTACTTTCCCTAATTTTTTGTATTGTCCTCGTGCTATAATTTTGTAGACCGAATAAAGTCAAAGATGACATTTCTCCAAGAGAGGGAGGATGATTTGGATACAAGTTTGTACTCCGTGGAAATGTTAGTTGGAAAGAGTTGTTGGGTCGAACAAAACATCATGTTGACATCTATCTATTATATACTTAAAACAAAAGATAAATAAGCTATCACGTTTATCCACATATGCTAATATTTTTTGCACCGTTTGATCTGAGTAATAATGGCTGAGATTAAAAGTATTTACATAACATGCTAACATGTATTTACCAACTTATATGGACTAGCATGTTGTCACGTCTGTGCCTATGCATGTATGGTACATGTAAAAAAACACAATCTGAAACACGTACTGGAGCGAATCAACCTGTGGTTGAGTTGGTTAGGTGGACAGTGGTATCCTTAATCCACCAGGGTTCAAATCCTGGTGCTCGCATTATTCCTGGATTTATTTCAGGATTTTCGGCGATGCGCTTTCAGTGGGAGGAGACGTTCCCGTCGACGACGAGGCACCTACGGTGTGCGTGTGTGCGTTCATAGGGATGAGTGTATGCGTGTGTATATGAGCGCTTATGTCTGTACTGATGCTAAAAAAAAAGAAACACGTACTGGAAAGAGAATCACCCGTTGAGAAAAGGAATCAAACACACGGATTGTGCTTTTCTTATAAAAAAAACTCTGGACTCTGCCTTTAAAAGGGAAAAGGCCGACGTATTTTTTTTTTCCAAAAGCCTCTGAACGTAAGGAGATTGAGGTTGAAACGACCTATGGTCATACAGCTGTTGTGCATTGCCAGGACCGGTCAACTACTTGGATTTTTGAAAAAAAAAACATTGTTTTTTATTGAGGGGAAAAATGCATTAATTAGTCCACGTACTAACGGGAGATAGTATCCGAGAGCAAATGTAATAGGATTTTGGGTCGAACTGAGTTGGAATTCGCATACAAGAACAACGCTATGCATATCTCTACCTAATTATATATATCTCTATCTCTATTCTCTACTTTTTTTTAATATTAAAGGAAGAATTGTTTCTCTATTTTTTTTTGGTTTACGGTGGGACCCAGATTAGCTTTCGCTCGTCGGACCGGTCTAATGTCAGATTCAAATGAAGGATGTGGACCTGAGGATGAGGTATTAGTCATATTTGTTATGTTATGGGCATAAGGGTGAGGCCTTTAGGCATGTTCAATGGGTAAGGGCGTCTGGGGGATTTTTCCCCGTCGCAACGCACGGGCATGTTTGCTAGTATTATATTAAAAGAAGGATTGTTTCTCCACTTTTTTCGTCCAAAAAAAGCTTCGTACGTTTTTTTCTTTTTTGATGTGGGGGGAAATAGCTTCGTATGTGCACTAGTAGAAAAGAGCGCTTTGGTCCAGGCCGGGTTAGCCCATTAGTCCCAGTCCAGTCCAGAACCGGGACTAATGGGGGCATTAGTCCCGGTTCGTGAGCCCAGGGGCCGACCGGGCCACGTGGGCCATTTGTCCCGGTTCGTCTGGACCTTTTAGTCCCGGTTGGTGCCACGAACCGGGACTAATGCCTCAAACCCCATTAGTACCGGTTCGTGGCTCGAACCGGGACTAAAGGACCCTTTAGTCCCGGTTCGAGCCACGAACTGGTACTAATGGGGTTTGAGGCATTAGTCCCGGTTCGTGGCACGAACCGATACTAAAGATCCCATGTGATATGTGGTCTAGTTGTTGGGAAAATTTACAAATATGAATTTCGACTTTATTTGCAAAATCTCTCTAGAATTTAGTAAAATGGGCATAACTTTTGCATACGAACTCGGATTAAAAAGTTTTTTATATGGAAAATCATCTACTCGACAAGTTACATCCAAATTTAACTGGGGAAACCCCGTTAAACATTTTCAAAATCCTCAAAAACCTAACAGAAAAAAAGTTATGGGGCTTTTAAGATCTGGAGGCAAAAAAATTCATCAAATCAGGTCAAACTACTTATTCAAGAAGTATTAGTGTTACTAAATAATTATTCAAGAATATTAGTGTTACTAAATAATTATTTCAGTTTTTTTGAATTTTGGTCATATCTGGTCAAACTTGTTGGGGAACGTAGCAGAAATTCAAAATTTTCCTACGAGTCACCAAAATCTATCTATGGAGAGACTAGCAACGAGGAGAAGGAGAGTGCATCTACATACCCTTGTAGATTGCTAAGCGGAAGCGTTCAAGAGAACGGGGTTGAATGAGTCGTACTCGTCGTCATCCAAATCACCGGAGATCCTAGTGCCGAACGGACGACACCTCCGCGTTCAACACACGTATAGCCCAATGACGTCTCCTCCTTCTTGATCCAGCAAGGGGAGAGGAGAAGTTGAGGGAGAGCTCCGGCAGCACGACGGTGTGGTGGTGGAGCTTGCAGTTCTCCGGCAGGGCTTCGCCAAGCACTACTACGGAGGAGGAGGTGTTGGGGAGGGAGAGGGCTGCGCCAGGGGCAAGGGTGAAGCTCCCATGCACCTCCCCACTATAGATAGGGGTGGAGAGGGCTGGTTTCTTGCCCTCCAAGTCCATTGGGGCATTGGCAAAGGTGGGAGGAAAGAAATCCCATCATTTCCTTCCCCACCGATTGTTATCCCCTTTTTTTAGGGATCTTGATCTTATCCCTTCGGGATATGATCTTATTCCTTCTAAGGGGGAATCTTGGTGCGCCTTGACCAAGGGTGTGGGGCCTTGCCCCCACTACCCACGTTCATGTGGGCCCCCCATGCTGGTGGGCCCCATTCCAAAACCTTCTAGAACCTTCCCGGTACAATACCGAAAAATCCCGAACATTTTCCGGTGGCCAAAATAGGACTTCCCATATATAAATCTTTACCTCCGGACCATTCCGGAACTCCTCGTGATGTCCGGGATCTCATCCGGGACTCCGAACAACATTCGATAACTGCACATCAATTCCCATAACAACTCTAGCGTCACCGAACCTTAAGTGTGTAGACCCTACGGGTTCGGGAATCATGCAGACATGACCGAGACAGCTCTCTAGCCAATAACCAACAACGGGATATGAATACCCATGTTGGCTCCCACATGTTCCACGATGATCTCATCGGATGAACCACGATGTCAAGGATTCAAGCAATCCCGTATACAATTCCCTTTGTCTAGCGGTATTGTACTTGCCCGAGATTCGATCGTCGGTATCCCGATACCATGTTCAATCTCGTTACCGGCAAGTCTCTTTACTCGTTCCATAACAAATCATCCCATGATCAACCCCTTGGTCACATTGTGCACATTATGATGATGTCCTACCGAGTGGGCCTAGAGATACCTCTCCGTCAACCCGAGTGACAAATCCCAGTCTCGATTCGTGCCAACCCAACAGACACTTTCGGAGATACCTGTAGTGCACCTTTATAGCCACCCAGTTACGTTCTGACGTTTGGTACACCCAAAGCATTCCTACGGTATCCGGGAGTTGCACAATCTCATGGTCTAAGGAAAAGATACTTGACATTTAGAAAAGCTTTAGCATATGAACTACACGAACTTGTGCTAGGCTTAGGATTGGGTCTTGTCCATCACATCATTCTCCTAATGATGTGATCCCGTTATCAACGAATGTCCATGGTCAGGAAACCGTAACCATCTATTGATCAATGAGCTAGTCAATTAGAGGCTTTAGGGATATGGTGTTGTCTATGTACCCACACATGTATCTGAGTTTCCTATCAATACAATTATAACATGGATAATAAACGATTATCATGAACAAGGAAATATAATAATAATAACCAATTTATTATTGCCTCTAGGGCATATTTCCAACAGTCTCCCACTTGCACTAGAGTCAATAATCTAGTTCACATCGCCATGTGATTAACACTGACAGGTCACATCACCATGTGACCAACATCCAAAGAGTTTACTAGTGTCACTAAACTAGTTCACATCACCATGTGATGAAGACTCAATGAGTTCTGGGGTTTGATCATATTTTGCTTGTGAGAGAGGTTTTAGTCAACGGGTCTGCAACATTCAGATCCGTATGTATTTCGCAATTCTCTATGTCATATTGTAAATGCTGCTTCCACGCTCCACTTGGAGCTATTCCAAATGGTTGCTCCACTATACATATCCGGTTTGCTACTCAGAGCCATTCGGATAGGTGTTAAAGCTTGCATCGACGTAACCATTTACGCCGAACTCTTTATCACCTCCATAATCGAGAAACATGTCCTTATTTACTCCAAGGACAATTTTGACCGCTGTCCAATGATCCATTCCTGGATCATTCTTGTACCCCTTGACTGACTCATGGCAAGGCACACTTCCGGTGCGGTACACAGCATAGCATACTATAGAGCCTACGTCTGAAGCATAGGGGACGACCTTCGTCCTTTCTCTCTCTTCTGCCGTGGTCGAGCTTTAACTCTTAACTTCATACCTTACAACTCAGGCAAGAACTCCTTCTTTGACTGATCCATCTTGAACACCTTCAAGATCATGTCAAGGTATGTGCTCATTTGAAAGTACCATTTAGCGTTTTTGATCTATCCTCATAGATCTTGATGCTTAATGTTCAAGCAGCTTAATCCAGGTTTTCTATTGAAAAACAACTTTCAAACAACCCTATATGCTTTCCAGAAATTCTACATCATTTCCGATCAACAATATGTCAACAACATATACTCATCAGAAATGCTATAGTGCTCCCACTCACTTCTTTGGAAATACAAGTTTCTCATAAACTTTGTATTAAACCCAAAATCTTTGATCATCTCATCAAAGTGTATATTCCAACTCCGAGATGCTTACTCCAGTCCTTAGAAGGATTGCTGGAGCTCTGCATGCTTGTTAGCATCTTTCAGGATTGACAAAACCTTCTGGTTGTATCACATACAACCTTTCCTTAAGAAAACTGTCAAGGAAACAATGTTTTGACATCCTATCTGCAAGATTTCATAAATAATGCAGTAACTGCTAATCCAATTCCAACAGACTCTTAGCATCGCTACGAGTGAGAAAGCCTCACCGTAGTCAACTCCTTGAACTCATCGGAAAACATCTTTAACGATAAGTCGAGCTTTCTTAATGGTGATACTTACCATCATTGTCTGTCTTCCTTTTAAAGTCCATCTTTACCCAATGGCCTTACAACCATCAAGTATTTCTTCCAAAGTCATGGATCCTCTCTCAGATTTTATGGCCTCGAGCCATTCGTCGGAATCCGGGCCCACCATCGCTTTTCCATAGCTTGTAGGTTCATTGTTGTCTAGCAACATGACCTCCAAGACAGGATTATGTACCACTCTGAAGCAGTACGCATCCTTGTCGACCTACGAGGTTTGGTAGTGACTTGATCCGAAGTTTCATGATCACTATCATAAGCTTCTACTTCAATTGGTGTAGGTGCCACAGGAACAACTTCCTGTGCCCTGCTACACACTAGTTGAAGTGATGGTTCAACAACCTCATCAAGTCTCCACCATCCTCCCACTTAATTCTTTCGAGAGAAACTTTTCCTTGAGAAAGGACCCGATTCAAGAAACAACCCCTATTGCTTTCGGATCTGAATTAGGAGGTATACCCAACTCTTTTGGGTGTCCTATGAATATGCATTTTATCCGCTTTGGGTTCGAGCTTATCAACCTGAAACTTTTTCACATAAGCATCGCAGCCCCAAACTTTTAAGAAACGACAACTTAGGTTTCTCCAAACCATAGTTCAAATGGTGTCATCTCAACGGAATTACGTGGTGCCCTATTTTAAAGTGAATGCGGTTGTCTCTAATGCCTAACCCATGAACGATGGTGGTAATTCGATAAGAGACATCATGGTACGCACCATATCCAATAGGGTGCAACTATGATGTTCGGACACACCATCACACTATGGTGTTCCAGGCGGTATTAATTGTGAAACAATTTCCACAATGTCTTTAATTGCGTGCCAAAGCTCGTAACTCAGATACTCATCTCTATGATCATATCATAGACATTTTATCCTCTTGTCACAATGATCTTCAACTTCACTCTGAAATTACCTGAACCATTCAATAATTTAGACTTGTGTTTCATCAAGTAAATATACTCAACATCTGCTCGAATCATCTGTGAAGTAAGAACATAACGATATTCACTGCATGCCTCAGCACTCATTGGACTGCACACATCAAAATGTGTTACTTCCAACAAGTTGCTATCTTGTTCCATCTTACTGAAAACGAGGCTTTTCAGTCATCTTGCCCATGTGGTATGATTTGCATATCTCAAGTGATTCAAAATCAAGTGAGTCCAAACGATCCATTTGCATGGAGTTTCTTCATGCGTATACACCAATAGACATGGTTCGCATGTTTCAAACTTTTCAAAAACGAGTGAGTCCAAAGATCCATCAACATGGAGTTTCTTCATGCGTTTTATAGCAATATGACTTACATGGCAGTGCCACAAGTAAGTGGTACTATCATTACTATCTTATATCTTTTGGCATGAAAATGTGTATCACTACGATCGAGATTTAATAAACCATTCCTTTAGGTGCAAGACCATTGAAGGTATTATTCAAATAAATAGAGTAACCATTATTCTCCTTAAATGAATAACCGTATTGCGATAGACATAATCCAATCATGTCTATGCTCAACGCAAACACCAAATGACAATTATTCAGGTTTAATACTAATCTTGATGGTAGAGGGAGCGTGCGATGTTTGATCACATCAAACTTGGAAACACTTCCAACACATATCGTCAGCTCACCTTCAGCTAGTCTCCGTTTATTCCGTAGCTCTTTTATTTCGAGTTACTAACAGTTAGCAACCGAACCGGTATCTTAATACCCTGGTGCTACTAGGAGTACTAGTAAAGTACACATTAACATAATGTATATCCAATATACTTCTATCGACCTTGCCAGCCTTCTCATCTACCAAGTATCTAGGGTAATTCCGCTCTAGTGACTATTCCCCTTATCACAGAAGCACTTAGTTTCGGGTTTGGGTTCAACCTTGGGTTTCTTCACTAGAGCAGTAGCTGATTTGCCGTTTCATGAAGTATCCCTTCTTGCCCTTGCCCTTCTTGAAACTAGTGATTTCACCAACCATCAACAATTGATGCTCCTTCTTGATTTCTACTTTCGCGGTGTCAAACATCGCGAATACCTCAAGGATCATCATATCTATCCCTGATATGTTATAGTTCATCACGAAGCTCTAGCAGCTTGGTGGCAATGACTTTGGAGAAACATCACTATCTCATCTGGAAGATCAACTCCCACTCGATTCAAGTGATTGTTGCACTCAGACAATCTGAGCACAAGCTCAAAGATTGAGCTTTTCTCCCTTAGTTTGCAGGCTAAGAAAATCGTCGGAGGTCTTATACCTCTTGACGTGGGCACGAGCCGAAATCCCAATTTCAGCCCTCGAAACATCTCATATGTTCCGCGACGTTTCGAAAAACATCTTTGGTGCCTCAACTCTAAACCGTTTAACTGAACTATCACGTAGTTATCAAAACATATATGTCTGATGTTCGCAACATCCACAAACGATGTTTGGGGTTCAGCACACTGAGCGGTGCATTAAGGACATAAGCTTTCTACTGTCCGCATAATCGCTACTGTCAACTTTCAACTATATTTTCTCTAGGAACATATCTAAACAGTGGAACTAAAGCGCGAGCTTACGACATAATTTGCAAAGATCTTTTGACTATGTTCAGGATAATTAAGTTCATCTTATGAACTCCCACTCAGATAGACATCCCTCTAGTCATCTAAGTGATTACATGATCCGAGTCAACTAGGCCGTGTCCGATCATCACGTGAGACGGACTAGTCATCATCGGTGAACATCTTCATGTTGATCGTATCTACTATACGACTCATGCTCGACCTTTCGGTCTCTTGTGTTCCGAGGCCATGTCTGTACATGCTAGGCTCGTCAAGTCAACCTAAGTGTTTCGCGTGTGTAAATCTGGCTTACACCCGTTGTATGTGAACGTAAGAATCTATCACACCCGATCATCACGTGGTGCTTCGAAACGACGAACTTTCGCAATGGTGCACAGTTAGGGGGAACACTTTCTTGAAATTTTAATGAGGGATCATCTTATTTACTACCGTCGTTCTAAGCAAATAAGATGCATAAACATGATAAACATCACATGCAATCAAATAGTGACATGATATGGCCAATATTACTTTGCTCCTTTTGATCTCCATCTTCGGGCCTCCATGATCATCATCGTCACCGGCAATGACACCATGATCTCCATCATCATGATCTCCATCATCATGATCTCCATCATCGTGTCTTCATGAAGTTGTCTCGCCAACTATTACTTCTACTACTATGGCTACCGGTTAGCAATAAAGTAAACTAATTACATGGCGTTGTTTAATGACACGCAGGTCATATAATAAATTAAGACAACTCCTATGGCTCCTGCCGGTTGTCATACTCATCGACATGCCAGTCGTGATTCCTATTACAAGAACATGATCAATCTCATACATCACATATCATTCATCACATTCTTCTTGGCCATATCACATCACATAGCATACCCTACAAAAACAAGTTAGACGTCCTCTAATTGTTGTTTGCATGTTTTACGTGGCTGCTATGGGTTTCTAGCAAGAACGTTTCTTACCTATGCAAAACCACAACGTGATATGCCAATTGCTATTTACCCTTCATAAGGACCCTTTTCATCGAATCCGTTACGACTAAAGTGGGAGAGACTGGCACCCGCTAGCCACCTTATGCACCAAGTGCATGTCAGTCGGTGGAACCTGTCTCACGTAAGAGTACGTGTAAGGTCGGTCCGGGCCGCTTCATCCCACAATACCGTCGAAACAAGATTGGACTAGTAACGGTAAGCATATTGAACAAAATCAACGCCCACAACTACTTTGTGTTCTACTCATGCAAAGAATCTACGCAATAGACCTAGCTCTGATACCACTGTTGGGGAACGTAGCAGAAATTCAAAATTTTCCTACGAGTCATCAAGATCTATTTATGGAGAGACTAGCAACGAGGAGAAGGAGAGTGCATCTACATACCCTTGTAGATCGCTAAGCGGAAGTGTTCAAGAGAACGGGGTTGAAGGAGTCCTACTCGTCGTGATCCAAATCACCGGAGATCCTAGCGCCAAACGGACGGCACCTTCGCGTTCAACACACGTACAGCCGGTGACGTCTCCTCCTTCTTGATCCAGCAAGGGGAGAGGAGAAGTTGAGGGAGAGCTCCGGCAGCACAACAGCGTGGTGGTGGAGCTTGCAGTTCTCCGGCAGGGCTTCGCCAAGCACTACTACGGAGGAGGAGGTGTTGGGAAGGGAGAGGGCTGCGCCAGGGGCAAGGGTGAAGCTCCCATGCGCCTTCCCACTATAGATAGGGGTGGAAGGGGCTGATTTCTTGCCCTCCAAGTCCATTGGGGCGTTGGCAAAGGTGGGAGGAAAGAAATCCCATCATTTCCTTCCCCACCGATTGTTATCCCCCTTTTTAGGGATCTTGATCTTATCCCTTCGGGATATGATCTTATTCCTTCTAAGGGGGAATCTTGGTGCGCCTTGACCAAGGGTGTGGGGCCTTGCCCCCACTACCCACGTTCATGTGGGTCCCCCCATGCTGGTGGACCCCACTTCGGAACCTTCTAGAACCTTCCCGGTACAATACCGAAAAATCCCGAACATTTTTCGGTGGCCAAAATAGGACTTCCCATATATAAATCTTTACCTCCGGACCATTCCGGAACTCCTCGTGACGTCCGGGATCTCATCTGGGACTCCGAACAACATTCGGTAACTGCACACCAATTCCCATAACAACTCTAGCGTCACCGAACCTTAAGTGTGTAGACCCTACGGGTTCGGGAATCATGCAGACATGACCGAGACAGCTCTCTGGCCAATAACCAACAGCGGGATCTGGATACCCATGTTGGCTCCCACATGTTCCACGATGATCTCATCGGATGAACCACGATGTCAAGGATTCAAGCAATCCCGTATACAATTCCCTTTGTCTAGCGGTATTGTACTTGCCCGAGATTCGATCGTCGGTATCCCGATACCTTGTTCAATCTCGTTACCGGCAAGTCTCTTTACTCGTTCCATAACACATCATCCCATGATCAACCCCTTGGTCACATTGTGCACATTATGATGATGTCCTACCGAGTGGGCCCAGAGATACCTATCCGTCAACCGGAGTGACAAATCCCAGTCTCGATTCGTGCCAACCCAACAGACACTTTCGGAGATACCTATAGTGCACCTTTATAGCCACCCAGTTACGTTGTGACGTTTGGTACACCCAAAGCATTCCTACGGTATCCGGGAGTTGCACAATCTCATGGTCTAAGGAAAAGATACTTGACATTTAGAAAAGCTTTAGCATATGAACTACATGATCTTGTGCTAGGCTTAGGATTGGGTCTTGTCCATCACATCATTCTCCTAATGATGTGATCCCGTTATCAACGACATCCAATGTCCATGGTCAGGAAACCGTAACCATCTATTGATCAACGAGCTAGTCAATTAGAGGCTTACTAGGGACATGGTGTTGTCTATGTACCCACACATGTATCTGAGTTTTCTATCAATACAATTATAGCATGGATAATAAACGATTATCATGAACAAGGAAATATAATAATAATAACCAATTTATTATTGCCTCTAGGGCATATTTCCAACAAAACTATGGTCAAATTATGGTCAAACTGTCAAACAATGGTCAAACTAATTATTCAAGAAATATTACTGTTACTAAATATTAGTGTTATTTTTTAGAACAATAGTTTCAAACTCAAACAGTGAAATGTGTGACTTCATGCTCAAGCTAACTGAGGTTAATAGGATTGACATCTTACTATTGTCAGGAAAACAACAAGTGCAGACTTGGAAATGAGGGAGAATAGAACCCGGAAGTTAGGCGTGCTCAGGCTGGAGTAGTGAGAGGATGGGTGACCGTCCGGGAAGAAGTTAGATGATGAGGGGTGATTAGAGGTTAAATTAAGCAGTGATGAGGGGTGATTAGAGATGAGAGGTTAAAATAATTCAGAAATTTGAAAATCAAAAAAAATCCAAAAAAACTTTATTTTTTTAAAAAAAATCATAAAAATTCCTTTAGTACCGGTTGGTGTTACCAACCGGGACTAAAGGTGGACCTCCAGGCAGCGGCCACGTGGATAGCCTTTAGTCCCGGTTCGTGTAAGAACCGGGACTAAAGGGGGAGTCTTTAGTAACGACCCTTTAGTCCCGGTTCTATAAACCGGGACTAAAAGCCCTTTTTCTACTAGTGGTGGTTTGCTCCCCTCAGTCTGTTCGTGCCACTCGCCTAGGTCAAGTCAGCTTTTGGCCCATAGCGAAAAAACCTTATGGCCCGTCAAAAGCCAGAGCACGGGGCGTGATCTTAAAGGGCCGGCCCATTTAGTGGCACCATGCGAGGAGAAAATCAATCAAAAAAATGTGCACCTCAATGGATTCAAACTCGCAATACCTCGAAGGAGACACAGTGTCCCTTACAACTTGAGCTGCTGCCTGTGAGCCATTAATATGCAGCGCGAACATTTATGAACTATCGGCAGCGGCAATTTTTTTAAAATAAAAGAAATCAACCATTTGTTGTAAAAATGTAAACATTTTTATTACAAAATGCGAATAATGTTTAAAATAATGAAGAAGTTTTTAAATTAAAAAATAATTTAAAACGAGAACTATTTTTTTGAAAAGTGATGAAAATTGAAAACCATGATATTTTTAAAAGATGAATCATTTTCGAGAAAGTTAATAAAATTGTAAAAATGAAGAATTTTCTAAAACGTGTATTGTTTTTAAAAAAGTGAAGAACATTTTGAAAACATGAACAAAAAATTGTGATCAAATTTTGATTCCTGAACAATTTTTCTTCAACTATGAACAATTTTTAGAAAAGTGAATTTATTGTATGGTGAACAAAATTTCTGAGAAATTGTGAACGAAGTTTGATTCGCGAACAATTTTTTCTAACTACAATATTTTTTTAGAGAAGTATTTACTGTATGGTGAATATGTTTTTTGAACGGTGAATATTTGTTTACACAGCGAACATTTTTCAATTTATGAGCAACATTTTTATGCATAGTGGACAATTTTGTAATGTAGGGTGAACATTTGCCGAACATTACTGAAACGTGTTTTTTTTAAACGTGAACACGTTTTTAAAATGTTTTTTTTTGGAATTTTCGACAATTTTTTAATGTTTAACGAATTATGAAAAATGTGAACAACTTTTGAAAATTTTGGATTTATGAGAAAAACAAAAAGAAATAGGAAAAAATGAAAAGAAAAGGAAGAAATAAGAAAGAACATAAAAAGAAAAAAGGAATTGAAAAAGATGAAGAAAACCAGAAAACCGAGTAATGGAAAAAAACTAGAGAAAACCTGTCCAAGGAACCTTCTAGAAGGTTCCAAAACCGGTGGCTCTTTGAAGTGGGTCGGCCCGTGGCATTGTCGCTTACTCCGCTTTAGCGATGCCCCAGCTCCTTGACATACGCGGGCATCAAATAGGATCCCGTCAAACGGATCTCTTCGTTTGTACCTCGGTAATCAATTGAGCCCGCGAAAAGATTCTCAAAAATATAAAAAACAAACTGGGCCAGCAAACTCCTTTGCACAAAATATAAGTTGCATATAGGATTTAAACATTACAAAATTCCTCTACTTAGAGAAAGGGATTTCTCTCAAAAAAAACCTTAGAGAAAGGGGTAAGGTACATGTCCAGCAAAGAAATCGATCTTCGATTTATGTTTCCTCCGACTCGCCCGGTTTGTTTAAGGAGTCCAATGGAGGGATCGATCTATTCCTAGCTGCTTACATATTTCCAAAAATGGCGCGCCAGCCGCCGCACAATGACGAAAGGCCGTACCACTTCGCCACTCAAGGCATCGACACCAAAGCAACCGTCACAATCCAACCATCCATCGTAAAGGCGTGGATATCACGCGTGTGGACCAACTTCCTCCGGGACGCCGAGAGGAAGCTCGTCGGCCTAGACACCGAGTTCACCAACGCCGCCTTCGGGAAGAGGCAGAAGGACCTACCAAAGGAGCAGAGGCAGCGCGCTGCCGTGCTCCAGCTCTGCATCACCAACGAGTGCCTGGTGTACCACATCGTGCACGCGAGGCACGTGCCGGCAATGCTGAGGAGGTTTCTGGCCGACAAGGACATCGTCTTCTGCGGAGCCTGGATCAAGCAGGACCGGGAGATGCTGGGCTACTACGGCTGAACATCGCGTGTTCCATGGACCTGCAGGAGCGCGTCGAGATTCTGAAGAACATCTGCACCAAGCCTACACCATCGTTGATTGATTTGGCAAACTACTTGCTGGGAACGAAGCTCAGCAAAGACGGGGAGTGCGAGAAGTTGAGGAGGTCGGGATGGGGTGTGTTCCCGTTGACCCTTGAGCGGATCAGATATGCGGCGGTTGATGCTCATCTGAGCTTCGAGGTCGCTAGGAGCCACTTTCGGTCTGGTTGCTATGATCTCCCTGGCGACCGCCTCAATTTAGCGTGATTACATGAAGTAGCAGACTTCGATTTATTTTAGTATGTAATGTGTCTTCTGTTATAATCATCATGTGTGTTTTGTTTCCCCTATGATTCTAACATTCAGTGTTAGTATGTGTTTTAGTTGTTCGGCCAACTCTTGGTGTGATACCTTTGTGAATTTACTAGTTAACCGCGCGAGCGTTGCTACTGTGCAAAACCACAACTACAAATGCACTGATACAAAATTTATTGTCTAATAAATGTTTTTGTTGTGTGGACAACCTTTGTGGCTTCCTAATGTCTCGTGACAAAATCTAGTGCATTCCACTCACTTCGTACAACTCTAACAGCCATTGCACATAATTTCGATGTTGTTCATCACCACTACACGCTCCTCCTCAACCCTTGATTTGGCTTTGTCACTCTTTCCATTCCGTGTTGCTCTGTTGTCACATGGGCGGCTGCCTTGTTTAGCTCCAGTGAATATTAGATGTGGCTTCATTGTCATCTGTGATTGATGGTGGTGCTTTTATTGAGCAATTGTGCTTTTCGATGGAAATTGCAGAAAAACATGATAATTACTGAGTTTTTTTTTTGCCAAAAAACTTCAGCTATACTTATCTTCAATCATGACAGTTGAATGAACACCAGAAATAATAAAAAGTGCATCCAGTTTCGTAGACCACCTAGCGATGACTACAAGCATTAAAGCGAGCCGAGCGCCGCCGTCATTGCTCCTCCCTCGCCGAAGCCGGGGAAAACTTGTTGTAGTAGACATTTGGAGATTCGTCGTGCTAAAGCCCCATAGGATCCAACCTGAATACACATGAACGTAGACGAACTACAATCATATCCGAGAAAATCCACCAAAAACAGATCCTCCGGAGGCACCCTCCACCTGCCCATTGATGATGCTAGACACAACATCGAAACAAGGGCTAGGCGGGGAGAATTTTATTCCATCTTCAAGGAGCCGCTGCCACCTCGTCTTCCCGAGCAGGACACAAACCCTAACAAAACACTGAAAACAGAGCCCTCCCGCCGGCAAGGGCCAAGATCCACCGCGTCTCCATGGTCCTATGGCCACCGGAGACGAGGCAGACCGTTGGCGGCGCCGGTGGGAGGCAGGGGAACCCTAGACTTGAATGAGTGAGTTAATTAACCAAAGAACAGGTGTTGGACATCGGATAGGTTGGCACGAAGAGGGTTGCCGCACCAGGATAGGTGCCCCATGTGTGATGAACAAGAGGAGTCGATCGACCACCTCCTACTCCTGGACGAGGTATCCTGGCCGAGGCATCAACCTGGGTGAGCAACAAGTAGTTCGCATACTGTGGAGTTGGCATGACCTCCATTGTAAAACTTATTTTGGGGCTCTTAACCCCCCCCCCCCCCCCTCCTACTCTCTTCTATAATATATGATACGCACACTCGTTCGTATTCGAAAAGAAAGCAGCCCAAAAAACATGGTTTACTCAGAAATAAAAGAAAGTCACCAAAATTACCTTCAAACAAACAATACACACATTTTAACTGGCAATAATGTGAATTCTTTCATGCCGTTGCACGTGCAAGATATGAAAAAAAATCCACAGTCAGCATTCTTACGCAACAGTATCCCTGGACATAAATACTTCTTGACATCACAATTTTCACATTTAATGATGCAATATAGCTGATAGTGGCCTCAAAGAACAAAAATACTCTTCATTGTAAAGGCCAGCTCGATCAATCTCCTTGATTACATGTCGAAGCTGCCGTGGCCTTGCTGAGCATGAGTATGAGTATGATGTATGGCTAACATTGGCATGTGTGGCATGTCCTCTCACCAAAGGGGCTGGCCGAGGGGTCAACGGGGCTAATGGTGGTAAAAGTGGACCTTGATCCTTACTCGTGGCAACGACACAGTACACGTGACGGCAGGTTTATTTGAGCAAGGGATCAGCTTCTTTCTTGTGTTACAATTAATATGTTTGCACTCTAGTCCATATTGTGTGCATCTATGGCGGCACGAGATCGAATTCTCCTGCCTCTGATTCCTCTGTGGCCACCACGCAACTCGCGACAGCCACCTGGAAACTTCCCACACCGCTGAAGACCCTGTGTGCCACCACCGCTGAGAAGGGCCTCCATGACCCTTGCCATTGCGGC
Source organism: Triticum aestivum (assembly GCF_018294505.1). NCBI lineage: Eukaryota > Viridiplantae > Streptophyta > Magnoliopsida > Poales > Poaceae > Triticum > Triticum aestivum. The sequence goes on along the minus strand of NC_057801.1, from coordinate 835,935,133 downwards.
GCCACGGCCTAACGGCGTTGTCCTGCACTGGCACCCCCACCCCCACGTGAGGAGGCGAGATGCCCCGCCACTTGGTGGGCTTCGCCCTCTAGCTGCGGCGAGGGAGGATGGACGGGAATGGGAAGCTACTTGCAGCGGCGGCCGCTAGGGTTCCCTGTCACCCACGGGAAGGAGGACAAGGGAAGGGAGTAGTAGATGATGCATGTAGATATATAGCTAACTAGGTAGGTTGATGCATGCATGCATGTACTCCCTCTGTTTCTAAATATTTGTCTTTCTAGACATTTCAAATGAACTACCATATTCGGATGTATGTAGACATATTTTAGAATGTAGATTCACTCATTTTGCTTCGTATGTAGTCATTTGTTGAAATCTTTAGAAAAACAAATATTTAGGAACGGAGGGAATAGTTAGGAGGGTGTAGATGACACATGCAGATATATAACGTGGAAGGAGTGAACTTTGTACGTACCTGACGTAGTCACGTGTGTAGCTAAGTCACGCCACTGTTCTGCTGACTGGAATACCATTGTTCTTCTAAATCATCTAAGAAATCACAGGTTTGTTTGTGTTAACCTATTTTTTTTAAAAAAATGCATCGGGTTAACTTGGAGACCTCGTTTGCTTGCGGGTGCCGATGGCGGTGGAGGTGATTTCCTCCCGCGTGACGACGGACTCTGCCGCTCCTTGTTCTCGGTTGCTTCCTCTCAATCCATCGGTCCCGCTTCGATCCCCATGGAGAGATGGCGGAGGTGGCTCCAAGACCGTGTTGGCGCATGTTGAACGGGCGACGAGTTTGGTGGAGCGTGATGGATCGGTCGGGGCAGGCCTGGACCCAGGGGGCTGTGCGAGCAGTGCGACCGCACCGGGCCCCCAAATCCCAAGGACCCTCAATTTTGGGCCAACGTTGTATATTTTTTATCAGGCTATTTCATTTCTTTGCTCTGTTTTGGGCCTGCGGCATGGTCTGACCGCCCAAGCGCTTCCTCTCAATCGATGGATCGTACGCCCCGAGCCTCTCCCCAACCCCCTCTCGGTCAGCCTTCTGCCCAACTATTCTTTCCAGCCTTCCTGAATTCGCCTAACAAATTCGAGCAGAAACGAGCCCCAGCAAGGTCCAACATAGCCAGGAAAAGCACAAGGCAGCCGCTGCTAGCCGGCGGTCAAGCGTTCGGGCTTAGGCCAGATTGATTTGGAGATTTATTTGATGAATCACCGACCAGTCCATGTCCATCAGGTGGCCACAAGACCAAGAAGTATTATTTAGGACATTTTTCATGTTCAATAATTTAATGATTAATGGGTATACTGTATATGTGCATCAGTTCTTAAGTAATAAGTTACTTAATAAACCGTTCTATGTTTATTGCTTCATCGATGTATTCTTTATAGAAGATAGTTGGTGTATTTGATACCATAATGTTGTACAAAATACCGCATATTTAAAGGTAATGGCTTAAACGAGAGTGTTCTTTAGTTGTATATAAATATTTTAGTTACAAGAATTTTTAAAATTTTAGGACTTCATTTTGCATTTCCCACCGGGGCCCGAATTTCTGGAGACGGCCCTGGGTCGGGGTCGTGGATGTGTGGTGGATAGAAGAAATCCATGTTGGCTTGGCCGGCACCGACGCAACGACGCCCGTGGGCGTCGTCGTTCCTTCCTAAAGGGCGTCGGGGATCCCCCTCGCGTACCAGGATAAACCCTAGGACCTGTCCGGGCAGCATCGTCACATTCCTTCTTAAGGTGTTGCTTGGTATGCGTGGGTCCGCTGCGCTACGAGTGTGGTTGATGTCTTTGGAGGGCCCATCGGTTGCGGATCATCGTTGTTTTTGATGATCCGACTCTGTTGTCATTCATTTCTTTTGTGTTTTCTCTTTCGCTTCTTTTGGGCGTGACTCAGCCTGGACGGCCGGGCTTTCCGGCCCGCTCGTGGCCCGTTTAGGACCGGCCCGTACGGTCCAGGCCCGATAGAAAAGTGTGCCGGTCGGAGCCCAGAAAAGCAGACCAAAAAAAGTTCGGTCCGGTCCGGTTTCTAACCGGGCCGACCGAGCGGACCGATGGCGCAAGGCCCAGCCCATCTAATGTAACAGATCGATCGAGGCCCTGCCGAGCACCCCTTCCCCTCGTTCCATCCCCTCCCTCGCGCGATTCCCCCCCTCCTCACAAATAGAGGCGCCTCCTCCTCTGCTCTATCCCTAACCCTAACCCAAGGCGATGGTGCCGTTGCCCGCGGCTCTCCCTTCACCGACGGCGCCATCTCTTCCGAGTCCGAGCTGGAGGAGCACATCTACGTCGGGGAGGCAGCAAGGCCAGCACGCCGTCGGTCCGTCCTTACCTGGTTCCTCACCAAGCGCCACGAAGAGGAAAAGGTATGTGTCCCTAACCTGTAACCCTCGGCCCTCGCCAAACTGAGATGATTCAGAGAAACTTAGATAGGAGATCTGGAGATGTAGTGTTTGGTCCGGAGATAATGGTGATTGGTGAAGGAGAAGGGGAATGAGAGGGGAATTATGTGTTGCTGGTGTTCATTTGCACTCAAAGGGGATCACTAGCGGCATTCTCGAACCTGCGGATGCTGGTGTGACCACTCAAAGGGTGATTATGTCTGCTTCCAGCACATTATCCTCTCCATCCCAGATTAGGAGAAGGTTGCTGAGGTTTGCTTTGATAAAGGAATGACTGCTCCTGCACCCAGTTCGAGCTAATTAAAGGGACGTGTCAAAAATAGTCACCCTCTCGAACTCTAGCAAAAAAAAATGCAAGCACGACACAGTGACGAGATATATTTTTCAGCTAAATTCTTAGACACCAGCAGCCGCAGGTTCGAGAATGCCGCTAGTGATCCCCTGGTGCTGCTGTTTTTTTTAGATAATGGTCAGGATTCAGGAGATAATTATGTTCATTTGCACTACTAGTAGATGATTTTCTATGCTACAAAAGCCTGTTCCTGTTCATTTTTGTATGATGCAACCTGATTTTGTGCGTATTTTGTTCATACTCGTTCCCTGTGATGGCGAGTAGATGAGTTCTGTACAGATCGTAACGATGTCTACATGATCCTGTCCACAGCTTATTTGTGATCTGTTACTGTTAGTACAGTAAAGGCTGCATGTTGTCCACTTCTCGAATGGTTTAGTTGTTGGTGACATGTGTACCATGGTCTGAGTTATTTGCTGTTTTTTGTAACCTGATAATCTGAGTTATGTGCTGTTTTTTGTAGATAATGGTGAAGGAGAAGGGGAATGAGAAGGGAAAGGGTGCTGGTAAGGATAATGCGAAAGGGTGCTGGTATGTTTGCCATCTTTTCCTTACCTTTTCTTTATTTCTTTTTTGGTCTTGTTGTATGTGATGTGAGCATTTGTCTAACTTCCACACTTGTAGCCGAGGGATGAGAATGAAGAGGATGATGTTGAGAACATCAAGTTACCCACTGTGGTGAAGGAGATCAACGATTGATAACTATTCTTCCTACATGTTTCACTTGTCATACAATACCAAATATTATTTATGTGAATGTTGCTTATCTTACTTGTAGACATTCATCATGTGGATGTTGATCTTGCTATTTTGGAGATGAATGTCAAAATGATCTTTCTCATGTGAAGGCTACTTTTGCATTTCTGTTATGTTGAAACCTTTCAAGTCATGAACTATGAATTGTCACTGCTAGCTTGGAGATGAACCTCTCATTTGTGTTATGTTCAACTTGTCAATTGCCATGGACTTGGAATTGTTAGAGCAAGTTTGTAATCGTGTCATTCAATGATGATAAGACCTTATGTTTGTGGATGTGATATTGTGCTTAACCTGATTTGTGCCATCTTTCGTGTCAAAATCAGTTTGTGGATGTCCAAAAAACAAAGGAAATGCTGTCCAAATTTAGTTATTCTTGCTGTCCAAATTTAGTCATGTGCTTGCTGTCCAATTAGTTGTTTGTGGATGTGATATTCCTGCTGTTTCGGTCCAAAATTATGTGAAGAAACTTATCTAAAAACTGTACTGATCAATGTTTGTGCATGTGATTTTTGTGATATTGTTCCTCTCAAAATCATTTGTTTTGATGTCCAAAATACAAATAAAATCCTGTCCAAATTTAGTTATGACATACTAGTCATTATACAAAAACAGAGCACTCACTAAATTTGGACAGTCTAAATTGTGGCAAGAAAGCGCAACAGGGCACTGCTAAATAATGGCCAAAACGCTTAATAGAGCACTCCCAGGGACAGCTACAGTCTAAATACGTCAAAACAGCCTAAACAGTGGCCAACAAAGCATTCCCAGGCTGTTAAACAGAGTCCCAGCCATCGGTCCCGTTCGGTCCAGTCAGGCTGACGCTTGCTGGCCACCTCGGTCCGGTCCGGACCGGATCGAGCTTTGCTCCTCTTGGTCCGGTCCTGGAAAATTGGCTTGCTGGCCACCTCGGTCCGGTCCGGACCGGACCGGCCGCGGCCGGTCCAAAGGCTGGCTCGGTCAAAGCCCGGACCGGACCGGACCGCGTCCACCTAAGGCGTGACTGTGCTGCTGCGGTCGGTTACTTTGGAATACAAAGTGGGGGAATCCCTTTTTCGGCTAACTCGTTTGTTGTTTGCTGTTTGATGATGTATGTCCCGCCAGCGTTGGTTGCCGTAAAGTATGCGATACCGATACGGCCGGTATCCCCTGAGACCTTTGATCTAGGATTACGGACATCACGACGACTTCCAGTTCCAAGCATATACAGTATGTTTCGAAACCCAAAGTCCCAAACCCTACGCTGACGACTCGAGGTTCCTCCTCAGATCAGATCGTCCAAACGAAAGACACGGCGGCGGCGGCCATGGTGGCCTCGCTCCCGCACGACCTCCTCCTCGACATCCTTCTCCGCGTGGATGACGCGACCGCGCTCTTCCGATGTGCCGCTGCTTGCAGGCAGTGGTGCGATCCTTGTGGCCGATCGCACCTTGCTCCGCCGCCGGTGGCCGGAGGACGCGTGCCCCTCCCTCGCCGGCTTCTTTATCAAGAACCGGGCCCGTGATCAAGAGGCCAAGGTGCTCGTCCCGACGCCACGGTCGCCGCTGGGCCGCCGTTGCCGCAGCCTCCACTCCTTCGTGCCAACCGTGCCGGACCGCGCGGTGCCGCTGGCCTCGCGCCGCGGCCTGCTCCTCGTGCGCCTCATCCCGCCCCACGAGGCAGACCTGGACCAGACGGTCCTCCGTCTGGCCGTGTGCAACCTGCTCCTCGGCACGTGCCACCAACTCCCTCCTCTAATGCGCACCACCTCTGTCGGGTACCGTGACTATGGATGCTACTGTTGTGCCGTTCTATCCGGTGACGACTGTCGCTCCGGCGGCGGCGGCCCCGAACAGCCACCGGGCAACTCACCCTTCCACAAAGCGTTAATCATCACAGCCGGTCATGAGGGACAGTGGACTATGTTTGATATCCACACCTTGTCGACTGTGAAACCGAGCTGGAGCACAACGCGCTCCCATCAAAGTATGTGGGGCAATACCCTCGGGTCATTCTGTCAAACCGACGCCGTCGTCTGCCACGGCGTCGCGTACTGGCTATTTCGTGATGACAAAGAACAGTGTTTCCGAATTGTTAAACTGATGATTGGCCAGCACGACTATCTCACATTCATGTGGCTCCCGGCTGAGATGTTGCCTGACCGAGATCACCGCCCGTGCCTTCGCCTGAACAGCGACGGCACGCTCTCGGTGCTACAGATGCAAGAGACAGGTTCCCAGCTACAGATATGGAGACAAGAGGGCCAAGAGAGTTTCTATGATTCCTCACGATGGCTCCATCCTCAGACGATCGAGCTGATACAACCATGGAAGAAGACGACCCAAGTAAAAGACACACTTTCCATACTGGGAGAGAAGTGTGGCAAATTGCTTGTCATGGATGGGCGTGGGCGCGTGTACACCGCCGACCTCGAGACCGGAGCAATGAAGGAGGTGGCTGACGGGCCTTACGCACGCCCCAACAGCCCTCTCGATGCCGTGCTCTTAGAGATGGACTGGCCGGCGTTCTTCGTTTCACGTCTTGGTACTGACAGGTATAGCTACCCATGATTATACATATGTCTTCCTTTCCTTTTTTTTTCTTATCATGGTTGATTGATATATGGGTGTTGCTTGTGTTTTTTTTATTTTGTTGGTGAATCCTTGACTAACACTCTCATCTCCCAGTGGAGGGGAAGCTGCAAGAAGAAGAAGGCGAAAGGGAAAAGGCGGTAGGAAGAATCGCAGCCATGCCTAGGCAGCAAATAGAGGAATTAATATTAGGTTGTGTGTGTTTTGTTGGTGGCAAGTGGCTATTTCGGTTTTCAAAGTCTTGTATGGCGAGAATGTTTGCATGTGTCCTTGTTCTTTACTACACTAGACTAGTAGAACGACCGTGTCGTTGCGACGGATTTTTGAAAAAAAATAGATGGTACTCGTCAAACTAATATAACTAATAATAATGTTGTCTCAGCTAATACATTTTTTTGACAATCAGCTAACACACATCATACTATCAAACACAATAATGTTAGAGCATCTATATCCGGTCCCCTCAAATCCTCCTCAAATGTCCGCGGGCGCGACCGATCACTGACTGGACATGAGAGAGAAGGAAAAAAGGAGACCCAACTGGACCCCTCATATCATCCCTAAACGTCTACACTGTTCATGGACCATCATATTGACACCAAATATGGGAAGGATATGAGGGCCCAAGAACACGTCCGATTAGCCCGTTGTGTAGAATGCGGCTTACTCTGAACCACCTTTTTCTTTCTCTCTCTCTTCATATCCACCAATCACATGCAGGTGACCAGATATATAAGGAAGAAAATGAGGAGCATGGTTGCATGCATGCACAAAATAGAGGCTCAAAACGGACACACACATCACACATCTTGCTATAGATGCTCTTATTAAGGGCATGACACTGCTCTGCTCTCCCTCCTCTCTGGACAGGAGGCAATCCCTCAAGATCCAAATCAGGTGGAGGCGGGTTTGGAAAGGAATATTGGGCTGACAGTGGGAAGGAGATCGGGAATGGAAGGGAATATAGCAAAATAAAGATTGAGAGACTAATTAGATGGATTATTATATGTTCCATGAATGTGTCATGTCCAACCAACACGTTTATTCCATTTTTCTATCATTTTTCTATATGGTGACCAAGATGATTTTTGTTTAACGGCACCACATATTCTTTACATCCCCACCCTCAAGCGAAAAATGGTATCTTCATTCGTCATTTATCTTCTTTTGCGCTTGGTTTTTCATTATTCTTGTCAAACAAGACTTGCCTTGCTATATACCCTTCCATATTCTCGCCAAGTGAATAGTTATGATACCTTATCATAAGGTAAGTTGACCCTTTCCTCCAATTCGAATTGGAAACGCCCGTGGGAATATATTTGCCTACCAGAAACGTCAAACTAATTAAGTAGAAAAATACCATAACATATTTGAAGGCATATTAACAAGGTGCAAGACCCCCCTTGACTAAGTAGAGAATTACTTGCTAGGCTCAAATAACAAAAAGCATAACTTCTCCCTCAGTTCCAAGTTAATTGAAATCCAAAGCAAAACAAAAATATGTATAATGTCCAGCTTTTCTACTTAAGACCTATATATGCTGACAAAGAAAATATCATTCTTTGCGCTCTTTTTATTACATCTAGAATTTGTAGGCAAAATATGACTATTGTAATACAAACAAACTATATATTGAAACACTAAAATACAGGAGAGTAGTAAGGCATTGGTGCAGTTAAGTGTTTGAGTCACAAATTGACCGCAATCACCAAGGATCTCATAATATAAGTTAGCAAATAAGAATGTGAATCAAAGGCAAATATATGACCATTACCAAGAAACAGTGTTACCGCTTGAACATTTGCTACATAAATGTAACAAAAAATAAAAATAAAAAATAACCCTTTTTAGCATGGGTACATTGCCCATGGTATGATTTTACTATTATTTGTATGATGGTTTAAAGAAGCATCAGTAACTCGTTTATTTGCATGCCAGTACAAAGAAAACCTTCATACATCATTTTTTCACTAAGGCAGTCATCACTCATCACACCATTGAAAAGGGCGAGATATGTCATAAACCAATATAGGGAAAACAAATCTCCATAGTTAGAGCATAAAAGGTTGAGTAATGAAATGGTAACACAAAGTAAAGTTGATAGGTATACATTACAAATCTACGTGGCAATCATGGGAGCGTAAACTCAAGGTAAACACCATGGTTGTCCTTGCAGATTCGGTTATCCAGATATGATGAGTTTATGTTCTGTGTTAAACCTTTTTTGTTGGTTTGATTCTTTGTGGAGGTGAAATCTTTCATCGACACTATGGTGAAGATATAGTGATTCGATGACCAACACTTCTAAAGGATCATCCCCGGCCCAAGAACGTTCATCGATCAAGGCTTCCCATCTTTTTAAATGGGAGACTCAAGACACTTTCAAAAATCATTATTGATAATGTTCGCGCGGATGAAAGAGTGACAACAACGTTGCTCCAGTCTAATTGCAGTCTCTTCACCGAAGTCTTTGGAGTATTTCTTTGAGCAGAGATTGATACCGCGAAGAAGATGTTTACAAGTTATTTCATTTTAATTCTTAGTGATAGGAGTTACAGTATATTTTCTTGGATCTTAGATCCAAATCAGTGTACCTTTAATTTTTATAAGTATCAATAAAGTTACAGGTGTTGCGAACTAACTTGTGGTTGGATGGTTAGAGGGACAGTGGTATCCCCATCCCATCATGGTTCAAGTCCCGGTGCCCACCAGAGATCAATTAAAATACTCTAAAATTGTTGGTTCACTCATGTATTTAGCTAGTGCAACAAGGCCATATATTTCTTTTGCTATGAGAAAACTTAGTAGGTTCATGTCTAAGATGATCATTGGCATGCACTAGAAAGGGTCTTGCGCTATCTGAGAAGTACTATGAGTTAAGGAATTCACTATTCAGGGCATCCTGCTGTGCTAGAAGGATATAGTGATTCGAACTGGATCTCCGATGTTGATGTACTCTACGCCACAAGTGATATGTATTTACTCATGAAGGCGGCGCGGCGTCATGGAGATCTTGCAAACAGACCATATTGACGAGGTCAACTATGGAAATAGAACTAACAACTTTAAACAGAACCACTGTTGAGGCAGAATGGCTGCGTGAGCTCTTGATCAAGTTTGTCGTGGTTGAAAAAACTATACATGCTATTCTTAAAAAATGTGACAACCAAATGGTTATCATTAAAGTGAACAATTCTAATAACAATGCAAAGTCATCAAGACACGTGAAGAGACGTTTGAAGTCTGTCAAGAAGTTGAGAAACTCTGGAATAATAATTATTACGCATATTCAAACAAACAAAAAGCTGTCAAATCCCTTTGCAAAGGGACTATCACGAAATGTGATAGATATTGCATCGAGGGAGATGGGTATGAGACCCATATATGTTACACGATACTAGTAACCCAATATTTGTGATTGGAGATCCCGTGAATTAGGACCTGGGAAGAACAAACTATTGGTTAACTGAGGAGAGTAATATGTGACTGTCTCTAGGTGAAGATGCAAAACTCTCAGAGCTGTAAGGTAGGTTGGCAACATGCCTTAATGTAATTCTATTGACTATGATTAGCAAAGATGTTGTCCTACATAGCAGTCTTAAAAGAACGACCTATATAGAGCTTTGGCTATGAACGTTGCACTCTATGAGACTTGGATGATCTCTAGTAAGCACACAAAGAGACTAGGAAGTACCATATATATGCTCCAAACCGCGGGATGGCCTACTGGCAGCCAAGTACTAGTTAAGACTTTGAGTGAGACATGTTCACACAAAAAAAGCAATTCAAGGCATAGTCTATTGTCAGGTTCTGGATGGATGTAGCTTAAAGTTCTAGGTAGAAGTTTAACTTAACAGTATCGGCTGAAACATTAGTATATTAAATGAGTGGCGAGAAAAAGGAAAATCTCTAAATGGGTATTTAAGATCCGGTGGGGATTGTTAGAAATAAATGGGCTAGGCCCATAGCAATTTCTGAAATCTCAAGTAATGGCCCATAAATAAAATAGCAAATGGTGGCTCTAACTTTAGTGGCATCCGAGACGTTCAGGAAGAGTTGGACCTCCTTATATAGCGGGTTCTCTACACCACACTTAATGATGTGTGAAGGAGAGAATAGAAGATCTCATGTGCGTGCTCGCTCGCCTGGCCTGGCTCGGGTCGGGGTGGCGCGCGCACGCGACATGCGTGTGAATGGTTCGCCGAAGTCAGGTTTGTTGTCTTGCAGGGCGTAGCATCCTTTTGTCGTTTTATTTTTTGATGTCTGGGCAGAAAAGTTAATTATTTCTTGTCCGGTAAGTATATGACTTAGAAACCCAGTCAGGTTGTGTTTGGGTCAGGCTTACATGTGGTGGTGTCGAAAAGGAGCAATTTTTAGGCCTCGGGTTGTGTTTGGGTCGGGCTTACACATAGACGTGTCGAAAAGGAGTAATTTTTGGGCATCGGGCTGGTCGTACGCGTGGAGGTGTCGAAAAGGAGTAATTTTCAGGCCCCGGGGTGGCCTTACACGTGGTGGTGTCGAAAAGGAGTAATTTTCAGGCCTCGAGTTGTGTTTGGGTCGAGCTTACACATAGTGGTGTCGAAAATAAGTAATTTTCAGGCCTCGATAGTCGGGCTTACACGTGGTGGTGTCGAAAAGGAGTAATTTTCAGGCCTCGGATTGTGTCTGGATTGGGTTTACATGTGGAGATGTCGAAAATGAGTAATTTTTGGGCCTCAGGCCGGTCTTACATGTTGAGGTGTCGAAAAGGAGTACTCCGTCCGTTCCAAAATAGATGACTCAACTTTGTATTAACTTTAGTACAAAGTTGGGTCATTTATTTTGGAATAAAGGGAGTAATTTTCAGGCCTCGGATTGTGTTTGGGTCGGGCTTACACGTGGTGGTGTTGAAAAGGAGTAGTTTTCAGGCTTTGGGTTGTGTTTGGGTCGGGCCTACATGTGGTTGTGTCGAAAAGGAGTAAATTTCAGGCCTCGGGTTGTGTTTCGGTCGGGCTTACACATGGTGGTGTCGAAAAGTTGTAATTTTCAGGCCTCGGATTGTGTTTGGGTCAAGCTTACACATGTTGGTGTCGAAAAGGAGTAACTTTCAAGCATCGGGTTGTGTTTGCGTCGGGCGTACACGTGGTGGTGTCGAAAAGTACTAATTTTCAGGCCTCAGGTTGTGTTTGGGTCGGGCTTATAGGTGGTGGTGTCGAAAATGAGTAATTTTCAGGCCTGGGGTTGTGCTTGGGTCGGGCTTACACGTGGTGGTGTCGAAAAGTGTAATTTTCAGGCCTCGGGTTGTGTTTGGGTCGGGCTTACACATGGTGGTGTCGAAAAGTTATAATTTTCAGGCCTTGGAATGTGTTTCGGTCGGGCTTACACGTGGTGGTGTCAAAAAGTTGTAATTTTTAGGCCTCGGGTTGTGTCTGGGTCGGGCTTACACGTGGTGGTGTCAAAAAGGAGTAATTTTCAGGCCTTGGATTGTGTTTGGGTCGGGCTTACACGTGGTGGTGTCGAAAAGTTGTAATTTTTAGGCTTCGGATTGTGTTTGAGTCGGGCTTACACGTGGTGGTGTCGAAAAATTGTAATTTTAAGGCATTGGGTTGTGTTTAAGTTGGGCTTACACATGATGGTGTCGAAAAGTTGTAATTTTCAGGCCTCGGGTAATGTTTGGGTCGGGCTTATACGTGGTGATATCGAAAAGGAGTAATTTTTAGGCCTTGAGTTGTGTTTGGGTCGAGCTTACATGTGATGGTGTTGAAAAGTTATAATTTTCAGGGAATTAATTACATCTACAATACGAGAACTTGCAGCGAATTAACAGAATCATACACACACTAAAAAATCCCAGAAAAATGGTACACTAACTTGTCTAACAGCACATTTTGGTATAGTTTCCGTTAGATTGCATGTGAGCGCCAACCACTACGCCACAGGCTTGCTTCTGTCCTAATGGAGGCAGGTTCATTTCTATCCTTTAATTTAGACGTATGCTGACCTTTTTTGACCGTTTCGTTTTTTTGCTTGTGCGTTTTTTCGTTTCTGATTTCCATAATATTTTCAGATCTTGGGAATTCTTCGGCTTTTTCCTTTTTTCTTGCACATTTCTTTTTATTATAGGTTTTGTAATATATTGTGTACTTTTTTCAATACTGTTGACTTTCTTTCAAATATATGGTGAACATGTTTTTCAAATACACACTAAACGTTTTACTATACAATAAATATTTTGTAAATACAGACTGTAAATTATTATACAGATACACACTAAACATTATTGTATAATATACAATGAACAATTTTATTATATACATTGAACTTTTTTAATATACAATGATCTATTTAATTTATATGATGACCATTTCTTAAATAAACATTTTTAATATATAATGATTTTTTTTACATGTACTGAACTTTTTTATAGAAACACATATTAGAAAATTTTCTAAAATATATACTCCCTCCGTCCGAAAATACTTGTCATCAAAATGGATAAAAAAGGATGTATCCAGAACTAAAATACATCAAGATACATTCCATTTTATTCATTTTGATGACAAGTATTTCCGGACGGAGGGAGTATATTTCAATTTTAATATATAATTTCCAAAAAACAAAACGGGATTTTGGGTGAACAAATGACTAAAAAACAGTATCATGTTATCCAATTAAATTGCTACATTATCTATGACGAGGTCGATGTCGATGTCGTCCTGTGCCTTGGCTTCGCGGCGCCATGTCTCCAAGTTGTCGTCGAACTCCTGCACCTTCGTGAGCCCCTGCTAGAGGAAGACCGCGTCGAGGTTGGCTTCCTGTTGACGCCGCTGCTCCGCCGCCTCCTCCTCCTCCTCCTGTGCACTGCGCGATGATGGCGGCCTCTAAGACGCCCGCCTCCGCCAGGGGAGGTAATCCTGCGGCCTGATGACGTCAGCGCCCTGCCGCTACGGCTCCGGCTCCCTCTTCACCGCGCGGAGCAGCGGGAGCTCCTCCTGCTCCCTCTTGACCGGCATGAGCGGCGTCTACGAGCTCGAGGCACCGGCGAAGGAGCTGGAACGGCGGCGGTGGCGACAGGCCGTGATTGGTGTACCTACGGGCAACCCTTTACCTTGCATCGTCTGACGCGACGCATCGCCTCCGCTCGAAGTCATCGCCACCGCCGGCGCCGCGGCCGGGCAACCACATTCCGCGCCACATCGAGTGGGGAGAGGGGAATTGTGTTGGGGAACGTAGTAATTTCAAAAAATTTCCTACGCACACGCAAGATCATGGTGATGGCATAGCAACGAGAGGGGAGAGTGTTGTCCACGTACCCTCGTAGACCGTAAGCGGAAGCGTTATGACAACGCGGTTGATGTAGTCGTACGTCTTCACGATTCGACCGATTCAAGCACCGAACGTACGGCACCTCCGTGTTCAGCACATGTTTAGCTCGATGACGTTCCCCGGGCTCCAATCCAGCAAAGCGTCGGGGATGAGTTCCGTCAGCACGATGGCGTGGTGACGATGATGATGTTCTACCGGCGCAGGGCTTCGCCTAAACTCCGCGACGATATGACCGAGGTGGAATATGGTGGAGGGGGGCACCACACATGGCTAAGGAACGATCCGTAGATCAACTTGTGTGTTCTAGGGTGCCCCCCTGCCCCCGTATATAAAGGAGCAAGGGGGGAGGCCGGCCGGCCCCTTGGGGCGCGCCAAGGAGGAGGAGTCCTCCTCCTAGTAGGAGTAGGACTCCCCCTTTCCTACTCCTACTAGGAGGGGGAAAGGAAGGGGGAGAGGGGGAAGGAAAGAGGGGGGCGCCGCCCCCCCTCCTAGTCCAATTCGGACTAGAGGGAGAGGGGGCGCGCGGCCCACCCTGGCCGCCCCTCTCTCTTCCCACTAAGGACCATGTGGCCCATTAACTCTCCCGGGGGGGTTCCGGTAACCCTCCGACACTCCGGTTTTCTCCGAAATCACCCGGAACACTTCCGGTGTCCGAATAGTCGTCCAATATATCAATCTTTATGTCTCGACCATTTCGAGACTCCTCGTCATGTCCGTGATCACATCCGGGACTCCAAACAAACTTCGGTACATCAAAACTTATAAACTCATAATAAAACTGTCATCGTAACGTTAAGCGTGCGGACCCTACGGGTTCGAGAACTATGTAGACATGACCTAGAACTATTCTTGGTCAATAACCAATAGTGGAACCTGGATGTTCATATTGGTTCCTACATATTCTACGAAGATCTTTATCGGTCAAACCGCATAACAACATACGTTGTTCCCTTTGTCATCGGTATGTTACTTGCCCGAGATTCGATCGTCGGTATCCAATACCTAGTTCAATCTCGTTACCGGCAAGTCTCTTTACTCGTTACGTAATACATCATTTCATAACTAACTCATTAGTTACAATGCTTGCAAGGCTTAAGTGATGAGTATTACCGAGAGGGCCCAGAGATACCTCTCCGACAATCGGAGTGACAAAACCTAATCTCGAATTATGCCAACTCAACATGTACCTTTGGAGACACCTGTAGAGCACCTTTATAATCACCCAGTTACGTTGTGATGTTTGGTAGCACACAAAGTGTTCCTCCGGTAAACGGAAGTTGCATAATCTCATAGTCATAGGAACATGTATAAGTCATGAAGAAAGCAATAGCAACATACTAAACGATCAAGTGATAAGCTAACGGAATGGGTCAAGTCAATCACATCATTCGTCTAATGATGTGATCCCGTTAATCAAATGACAACTCATGTCTATGGTTAGGAAACTTAACCACCTTTGATTAACGAGCTAGTCAAGTAGAGGCATACTAGTGACACTATGTTTGTCTATGTATTCACACATGTATTATGTTTTCGGTTAATACAATTCTAGCATGAATAATAAACATTTATCATGATATAAGGAAATAAATAATAACTTTATTATTGCCTCTAGGGCATATTTCCTTCAGTCTCCCACTTGCACTAGAGTCAATAATCTAGTTCACATCATCGTGTGATTCAACACCAATATTCACATTTGTATGTGATTAATACTCATAGTTCACATCATCATGTGATCAACACCCAAAGGGTTTACTAGAGTCAATAATCTAGTTCACATCGCTATGTGATTAACACCCAAAGAGTACTAAGGTATGATCATGTTTTGCTCGTGAGAGAAGTTTAGTCAACGGGTCTGTCATATTCAGAGCCGTATGTATTTTGCAAATATTCTATGTCTTCAATGCTCTGCATGGAGCTACTCTAGCTAATTGCTCCCACTTCCAATATGTATCCAGATTGAGACTTAGAGTCATCTGGATTATTGTAAAAGCTTGCATCGTTGTAAATTTTATGACGAGCTCTTTTATCACTTCCATTATCGAGAAATATTTTCTTAGTCCTCACTAAGGATATTCTTGACCGCTGTCCAGTGATCTACTCTTAGATCAAAATTGTACTCCCTTGCCAAACTCAGAGCAAGGTATACAATAGGTCTGGTACATAGCATAGCATACTTTACAGAACCTATGACTGAGGCATAGGGAATGACTGTTCATTCTTTTCTATTTTCTTCCATGGTCGGGTATTGAGTCTTACTCAACTTCACACCTTTGCAACACAGGCAAGAACTTTTTCTTTGACTGTTCCATTTTGAACTACTTCAAAATCTTGACAAGGTATGTATGTATTGAAAAAACTTATCAAGCGTCTTGATCTATCTCAATAGATCTTGATGCTCAATATGTAAGCAGCTTCACCGAGGTCTTTCTTTGAAAGAACTCCTTTCAAACACTCCTTTATGCTTTGCAGAATAATTCTACATTATTTCCGATCAACAATATGTCATTCACATATACTTATCAGAAATGCTGTAGTGCTCCCACTCATTTTCTTGTAAATACAGGCTTCACCGCAAGTCTGTATTAAAACTATATGCTTTGATCAACTTATCAAAGCGTATATTCCAACTGCGAGATGCTTGCACCAGTCCATTGATGGATCGCTGGAGCTTGCACATTTTGTTAGCACCTTTCGGATCGACAAAACCTTCTGGTTGCATCATATACAACTCTTCTTTAAAAAATCCATTAAGGAATGCAGTTTTGACATCCGTTTGCCAGATTTCATAAAATGTGGCAATTGCTAACATGATTCAGACAGACTTAAGCATCGATACGAGTGAGAAAATCTCATCGTATTCAACACCTTGAACTTGTCGAAAAACCTTTTTGCGACAAGTCGAGCTTTGTAGATAGTAACACTACTATCAGCATCTATCTTCCTCTTGAAGATCCATTTATACAATATGGCTTGCCGATCATCGGGCAACTCCACCAAAGTCCACACTTTGTTCTCATACATGGATCCCATCTCAGATTTCATGGCCTCAAGCCATTTTGCGGAATCTGGGCTCATCATCGCTTCCTCATAGTTCGTAGGTTCATCATGGTCTAGCAACATGACTTCCAGCATAGGATTACCGTACCACTCTGGTGCGGACCGTACTCTGGAATACCTACGAGGTTCTGTAGTAACTTGATCTGAAGTTACATGATCATCATCATTAGCTTCCTCACTAATTGGTGTAGTAGTCACAGGAACATATTTCTGTGATGAACTACTTTCCAATAAGGGAGAAGGTACAATTACCTTATCAAGTTCTACTTTCCTCCCACTCACTTCCTTCGAGAGAAACTCCTTCTCTAGAAAGGATCCATTCTTAGCAACGAATGTCTTGCCTTCGGATCTGTGATAGAAGGTGTACCCAACATTTTGGGTATCCTATGAAGATGCACTTTTCCGATTTGGGTTCAAGCTTATCATGTTGAAACTTTTTCACATAAGCATCACAACCCAAACTTTAATAAATGACAACTTTGGTTTCTTGCTAAACCATAGTTCATACGGTGTCATCTCAACAGATTTTATATGGTGCCCTTTTAACGTGAATGCAGCTGTCTCTAATGCATAACCCCAAAACGATAATGGTAAATCAGTAAGAGACATCATATATCGCACCATATCCAATAAAGTGCGGTTACGACGTTCGGACACACCATAACGTTGTGGAGTTCCAGGTGGCATGAGCTGTGAAACTATTCCACATTGTTTTAATTGAAGACCAAACTCGTAACTCAAATATTCGTCTCCACGATCAGATCACATAAACTTTATTTTCTTGTTACGATGATTTTTCCACTTCACTCTGAAATTCTTTGAACCTTTCAACTATTTCAGACTTATGTTTCATCAAGTAGATATACCCATATCTGCTCAAATCATCTTGTGAAGGTTAGAAAAGAACGATACTTGCCACGAGCATCAACACTCATTGGATCGCATACATCGATATGTATTATTTCCAATAAGTCAGTAGCTTGTTCCATTGTTCCGGAGAACGGAGTTTTAGTCATCTTGCCCAAAAGGTACGGTTCGCAAGCATCAAATGATTCATAACCAAGTGATTCCGAAAATCCATCTTTATGGAGTTTCTTCATGCGCTTTACACTGATATGACCCAAACGGCAGTGCCACAAATAGGTTGCACTATCATTATTAACTTTGCATCTTTTGACATCAATATTATGAATATGTGTATCACTACGATCAAGATCCAACAAACTATTTTCATTGGGTGTATAACCATTGAAGGTCTTATTCATGTAAACAGAATAACAATTATTCTTTAACTTCAAATGAATAACTGTATCGCAATAAACATGATCAAATCATATTCATGCTCAACCAAATGCTAAATAACATTTATTTAGGTTTAACACTAATCCCGAAAGTATAGGGAGTGTGTGATGATGATCATATCAATCTTGGAACTATTTCCAACACTCATCGTCACTTCCCCTCAACTAGTCTCTGTTTATTCTGTAACTCCTGTTTCGAGTTACTAATCTTAGTAACCGAACAAGTATCAAATACTCAGGGGCTACTATAAACACTAGTAAGGCACACATCAATAACCTGTATATCAAATATACCCTTGTTCACTTTGCCATCCTTCTTATCCACCAAATATTCAGGGCATTTCCGCTTCCAGTGACCATTTCCTTTGCAGTGTAAGCACTCAGTTTCAGGCTTTGGTCCAGCTTTGGTCTTCTTCACGGGAGTGACAACTTGCTTTCCATTCTGCTTGAAGTTCCCTTTCTTTCCCTTTGCCCTTTTCTTGAAACTAGTGATCTTGTCCACCATCAACACTTTGATGTTTTCTTTGATTTCTACCTTCATCAATTTCAGCATCACGAAGAGCTCGAGAATCGTTTTCGTCATCCCTTGCATTATAGTTCATCATGAAGTTCTACTAACTTGGTGGTGGTGACTAGAGAATTCTGTCAATCACTATCTTATCTGGAAGATTAACTCCCACTTGATTCAAGCGATTGTAGTACCCAGACAATCTGAGCACATGCTCACTAGTTGAGCGATTCTCCTCCATCTTTTAGCTATAGAACTTGTTGGAGACTTCATATCTCTCAACTCGGGTATTTTCTTGAAATATTAACTTCAACTCCTGGAACATCTCATATGGTCCATGACGTTCAAAACGTTTTTGAAGTCCCGATTCTAAGCCATAAAGCATGGTGCACAAAACTATCAAGTAGTCATCATATTGAGCTAGCCAAACGTTCATGACGTCTGCATCTGCTCCTGCAATAGGTCTGTCACCTAGCGGTGCATTAAGGACATAATTCTTCTGTGCAGCAATGAGGATAAACCTCAGATCACGGATCCAATCCGCATCATTGCTACTAACATCTTTCAACTCAATTTTCTCTAGGAACATATCAAAATAAACATATGAAAGCAACAACGCAAGCTATTGATCTACAACATAATTTGCAAAATACTACCAGGACTAAGTTCATGATAAATTAAAGTTCAATTAATCATATTACTTAAGAACTCCCACTTAGAAAGACATCCCTCTAATCCTCTAAGTGATTACATGATCCATATCAACTAAACCATAACCGATCATCACGTGAGATGGAGTAGTTTTCAATGGTGAACATCACTATGTTGATCATATCTACTATATGATTCACGCTCGACCTTTCGGTCTCCGTGTTCCGAGGCCATATCTGTATATGCTAGGCTCGTCAAGTTTAACCTGAGTATTCTGCGTGTACAAAACTGGCTTGCACCCGTTGTAGATGGACGTAGAGCTTATCACACCCGATCATCACGTGGTGTCTGGGCACGACGAACTTTGCAACGGTGCATACTCAGGGAGAACACTTATTGATAACTTTTAGTGAGAGATCATCTTAAAATGGTACCATCAATCAAAGCAAGATAAGATGCATAAAGGATAAACATCACATGCAATCAATATAAGTGATATGATATGGCCATCATCATCTTGTGCTTGCGATCTCCATCTCCGAAGCACCATCGTGATCACCATTGTCACCGGCGCGACACCTTGATCTACATCGTAGCATTGTTGTCGTTTACGCCATCTATTGCTTCTACGACTATCGCTACCGCTTAGTGATAAAGTAAAGCAATTACAGGGCGTTTGCATTTCATACAATAAAGCGACAACCATATGGCTCCTGCCAGTTGCCGATAACTTTGGTTACAAAACATGATCATTTCATACAATAAAATATAGCATCACGTCTTGGCCATATCACATCACAACATGCCCTGCAAAAACAAGTTAGACGTCCTCTACTTTGTTGTTGCAAGTTTTACGTGGCTGCTACAGGCTGAGCAAGAACCGTTCTTACCTACGCATCAAAACCACAACGATAGTTTGTCAAGTTGGTGCTATTTTAACCTTCGCAAGGACCGGGCGTAGCCACACTCGGTTCAACTAAAGTTGGAGAAACTGACACCCGCTAGTCACCTGTGTGCAAAGCACGGTGGTAAAACCAGTCTCGCGTAAGCGTACGCGTAATGTCGGTCCAGGCCGCTTCATCCAACAATACTGCTGAACCAAAGTATGACATGCTGGTAAGCAGTATGACTTGTATCGCCCACAACTCACTTGTGTTCTACTCGTGCATATAACATCAACGCATAAAACCTAGGCTCGGATGCCACTGTTGGGGAACATAGTAATTTCAAAATTTTTCCTACGCACACGCAAGATCATGGTGATGGCATAGCAACGAGAGGGGAGAGTGTTATCCACGTACCCTCGTAGACCGTAAGTGGAAGCGTTATGACAACGCGGTTGATGTAGTCGTACGTCTTCACGATTCGACTGATTCAAGCACCGAATGTACGGCACCTCCGTGTTCAGCACACGTTCAGCTCGATGACGTTCCCCGGGCTCCAATCCAGCAAAGCGTCGGGGATGAGTTCCGTCAGCACGACGGCGTGGTGATGATGATGATGTTCTACCGGCATAGGGCTTCGCGTAAACTCCGCACGATATGACCGAGGTGGAATATGGTGGAGGGGGGCACCGCACACGGCTAAGGAACGATCCGTAGATCAACTTGTGTGTTCTAGGGTGCCCCCTGCCCCCGTATATAAAGGATCAAGGGGGAGGCCGGCCGGCCCCTTGGGGCGCGCCAAGGAGGAGGAGTCCTCCTCCTAGTAGGAGTAGGACTCCCCCTTCCTACTCCTACTAGGAGGGGGAAAGGAAGGGGGAGAGGGGGAAGGAAAGAGGGGGGCGCCCTCCTCCTAGTCCAATTCGGACTAGAGGGAGAGGGGGCGCGCGGCCCACCCTGGCCGCCCCTCTCTTCCCACTAAGGCCCATGTGGCCCATTAACTCCGGTGTCCGAATATAGTCGTCCAATATATCAATCTTTATGTCTCGACCATTTCGAGACTCCTCATCATGTCCGTGATCACATCCGGGACTCCGAACAAACTTCGGTACATCAAAACTTATAAACTCATAATAAAACTATCATCGTAACGTTAAGCGTGCGGACCCTACATGTTCGAGAACTATGTAGACATGACCTAGAACTATTCTCGGTCAATAACCAATAGTGGAACCTGGATGTTCATATTGGTTCCTTAATATTCTATGAAGATCTTTATCGGTCAAACCGCATAACAACATACGCTGTTCCCTTTGTCATCGGTATGTTACTTGCCCGAGATTCGATCGTCGGTATCCAATACCTAGTTCAATCTCGTTACCGGCAAGTCTCTTTACTCATTACGTAATACATCATTTCATAACTAACTCATTAGTTACAATGCTTGCAAGGCTTAAGTGATGAGTATTACCGAGAGGGCCCAGAGATACCTCTCCGACAATCGGAGTGACAAAACCTAATCTCGAATTATGCCAACTCAACATGTACCTTTGAAGACACCTGTAGAGCACCTTTATAATCACCCAGTTACGTTGTGACGTTTGGTAGCACACAAAGTGTTCCTCCGGTAAACGGGAGTTGCATAATCTCATAGTCATAGGAACATGTATAAGTCATGAAGAAAGCAATAGCAACATACTAAACGATCAAGTGCTAAGCTAACGGAATGGGTCAAGTCAATCACATCATTCGTCTAATGATGTGATGCCGTTAATCAAATGACAACTCATGTCTATGGTTAGGAAACTTAACCATCTTTGATTAACGAGCTAGTCAAGTAGAGGCATACTAGTGACACTATGTTTGTCTATGTATTCACACATGTATTATGTTTTCGGTTAATACAATTCTAGCATGAATAATAAACATTTATCATGATATAAGGAAATAAATAATAACTTTATTATTGCCTCTAGGGCATATTTCCTTCAAATTGAAGTCGTGGGCGGCAAGAAGTCGAGAGGGGAGATTGGGAGATGCGGCGGCGCGCGGATAGGTTTCGACCCGTATTCCAGCGGAAAACCTACACATATACTACGTGAGTAGGGGGGGGGGGGGTTTACAGGCCACTGTAAAAATATTTACGGGCCGGGTGACTACACTGGCTCTAGTCTAACCAGAAAAATGGACCAAACCCGTATAGTCGCCAGAATTTTACGGGCTGCCTCTTTTTTAGGAGTCTACTAGACATACTCTAACAGACCAAATTGAATTTTAGGTGTATGCTGCCACGGTGATTAGCCCCAAGGAAAACCTTTGTACATTGCTTAATTAATCCTTGAACCGTATTGAATTAAAGTTCATCATTATTGCAAAACCTATATAGAAAAGAAATGTGCAAAACACAGGAAAGCACGAAGAATACCTGTAAAAAGATAAAATAAACCCGAAAGAAAAACACGTGCAAAAAAATTAAACAGTCAGAAAAAAATCAACACATGTCTAATCTAAATGTATATATATACGAATTTGCCTCTACACTATACGTAGGAATGGAATGTCGTAGTGCTTTGCTGCTTAACGCGCACTTGACTGAATGAGGGTACGTCTCGGGTTCGATTCACTGATGTGTGCATAGTTTTTATCGGTGTTTTTATTTCCCTACCCGACTAACAAATGGACCCACACAGGGTACAGAGAGAACTCCAGTGCCACATACACGCAGTTAACAGCGCTAGACGGTGTGCCGTTAGAATTGATGGAAATTGTATCAAAATATGCTGTTAGATAAATTAGTGTACCATTTTTCTGGGTTTTTTTAGTTTATGTATGATTCTGTTAACTCACTGCAAGTTTTTGTACTATAGATGCAATTAACTCATTTTCAGGCCTTGGGTTGTGTTTGGGTCAGGCTTACATGTTGTGGTGTCGAAAAAGAGTAATTTTCAGGCCTTGGGTTGTGTTTGGATCGTGCTTACACGTGGTGGTGTCGAAAAGTTATAATTTTCAGGTCTCGGGTTGTGTTTGGCTCGGGCTTACATGTGGTGGTGTCGACAAGGAGTAATTTTCAGGCCTTGGGTTGTGTTTGGGTCGAGCTTACACGTTGTGGTGTCGAAAAGTTGTAATTTTCAGGCCTCGGATTGTGTGTTGGGTTGGGATTACACGTGGTGGCTGAGGGAGTCCTGGATTAGGGGGTATCCGGACAGCCGGACTATATACTTTGGCCGGACAGTTGGACTATGAAGATACAAGACTCAAGACTTCGTCCCGTGTACGGATGGGACTCTCCTTTGCGTGGAAGACAAGCTTGGCGATTCAGATATTGTATTTCCTTCCTTGTAACCGACTCCATGTAAACCCTAGCCCTCTCCGGTGTCTATATAAACCGGAGATGTCGGTCCATATGAGGACGATCACAACATTCATAATCATCATAGGCTAGCTTCTAGGGTTTAGCCTCTACGATCTCGTGGTAGATCAACTCTGGTAACACTCATATCATCAATATCAATCAAGCAGAAAGTAGGGTTTTACCTCCATCGAGAGGGCCCGAACCTGGGTAAACATTGTGTCCCTTACCTCATGTTACCATTAGCCTTAGACGCACAGATCGGGACCCCCTACCCGAGATCCGCCGGTTTTGACACCGACATTGGTGCTTTCATTGAGAGTTCCTCTGTGTCGTCACTGCAAGGCTCGATGGCCCGTCTCGTTGTCAAGGACAACATCACCTCTGGGGAAGCTCTGGCTATTGGCCAAACCCTCCGACTAGGTGGCTTCGTCATGGCCGCCCAATCGGCTGTCGCACCGACGATGACCTCTCGGGTCATCACGAATAGTCTCCACGTCAATTCGGAACGCCGAACAGATGGATCCAATAGAGCTCTCCTCCCTTAATGAGCTCTTGGATCGCATCGCCGCTTTGGGAGTCGCTACAAACTATGACCGGATTGGGCTTAAACCCGACCAGAGGGATATTAAATCCCCGCCGGTCACCCACGAGATAGCGGTAGCGGAGGATCCACATATGGACTGCCCCCCTATTCTGAGGACGAACTATGTCCGGATCACCGGGCTCTCTGAGCCGGATACCCATTCGCGGGAAGAAACAACCCAGATCCCGAGCTTAGAATCGGGCAACGGGTGGGAGAAATCGGGCAACATCTCGGAACCCGAGCCGTCGAGCCCGGGAGTTCCCCTACCCCAGGGCGTTAGATCGGATCAGAATCTAGATTCAGCTACACCCACCCACCCGGACTTAAACCGTCTCTCCCATATCAGACAAGAGCCACAAGAGACAGTACATCGTTACTGGGCCACATTCCTCCTTGTGATAAACAAGGTCAAGGACTGTCGCGAGGAGGACGCAATTTCAATTTTTTGCAAAAATTGCACGAACAAAGGAATCCTTAATGCTATAAGTCGCCGTGACATAGTGCACTTTGCTGACTTAGCAGCCATAGTACAGAAGTACTATGCGATGTAAAGTACCTGGAAATCCCAAACAGAATTTTGGGATAGTCCGGCTCTCACCAAAACCTTTGTCCGAACTAAACGGACGAACTCTCGTAAGTCAGCCGATCCAATAACCAAGAAACCAAAGCCCACCCCAGGGCATGGAACCGTATTGGAAGAATGACTCAATGGGCCATGCAAACTTCACAGCTCGCCGGACACTACACCATCACATAGCCTTAGAGCATGTTGGATACTCCGGCAGGTAGCAAAAAGTGGCGAGGATCTTCTTGTAAGCCATAAAGCAGAACAACATCCCGTCAAAGAAAACAATACGGTACTGACAGTCTTCGAGACTTTCACCTCAAATAATAGGCGCAAGCGAGCCCATCGAAATCTCGCCAAAATTTACCATGTGGCAAAAATAAACCCGTGGAACGACACTGCTATAACTTTCAGTGCCAGTGACGAACCCCAATTCCAGACAATCCAGGCACCTGCCGCATTGGTCCTTAGCCCAATCGTGGATGGCTTTCGGCTCACTAAAGTACTCATGGACGGTGGAAGTGGACTAAACTTGATGTATGAAGAAACACTCCGCAAGATGGAAATGGACAAAAGTCGCATTGAGCAGAGCGGCACCACCTTCAGGGGAATCATCTCTAGTCGGGAGGCACGGTGTGCGGGAAAAATCACACTCGGTGTAGTATTCGGCACCCTGGAGAATTATAGGTCCGAAGAAATCACATTCCAGGTGGCTCCTTTTGTTGGGGAACGTAGTAATTTCAAAAAATTTCCTACGCACACGCAAGATCATGGTGATGCATAGCAACGAGAGGGGAGAGTATTGTCCACGTACCCTCGTATACCGTAAGCGGAAGCGTTATGACAACGCGGTTGATGTAGTCGTACGTCTTCACAATCCGACCGATCCAAGTACCGAACGTACGGCACCTCCGAGTTCAGCACACGTTCAGCTCGATGATGATCCCCGGACTCCGATCCAGCAAAGTGTCGGGGATGAGTTCCGTCAGCACGATGGCGTGGTGACAATGATGATGTTCTACCGGCGCAGGGCTTCGCCTAAACTCCGCGACGATATGACCGACGTGGAATATGGTGGAGGGGGGCACCGCACACGGCTAAGGAACGATCTTGAAGATCAACTTGTGTGTCATGGGGTGCCCCCCTGCCCCTGTATATAAAGGAGCAAGGGGGAGGGGGCGACCGGCCAAGGGAGGGCGCGCCAGGGAGTCCTACTCCCATCGGGAGTAGGACTTCCTCCTTTCCTAGTCCAACTAGGAGAGGGGAAGGAAGGGAAGGAGAAGGAGAAGGAAGGAGAGGGAGGAAAAGGAGGAAAGGGGGGCCGCCCCCCTAGTCCAATTCGGTTTGGGCTAGGGGGGCCACGCGCCCTGCCTCTTCTCTTCCACCACTTGGCCCATGAGGCCCATTGCTTCTTCCTCGTATTCCCGTAACTCTCCGGTACCCCCGAAAATACCCGAATCACCCGGAACCTTTCTGAACTCCGAATATAGTCGTCCAATATATCAATCTTTATGTCTCGACCATTTCGAGACTCCTCGTCATGTCCCCGATCTCATCCGGGACTCCGAACTCCTTCGGTACATCAAAACTCATAAACTCATAATATAACTGTCATCGAAACCTTAAGCGTGCGGACCCTACGGGTTCGAGAACTATGTAGACATGACCTAGAACAATTCTGGGTCAATAACCAATAGCGGAACCTGGATGCTCATATTGGTTCCTTAATATTCTATGAAGATCTTTATCGGTCAAACCGCATAACAACATACGCTGTTCCCTTTGTCATCGGTATGTTACTTGCCCGAGATTCGATCGTCGGTATCCAATACCTAGTTCAATCTCGTTACCGGCAAGTCTCTTTACTCATTACGTAATACATCATTTCATAACTAACTCATTAGTTACAATGCTTGCAAGGCTTAAGTGATGAGTATTACCGAGAGGGCCCAGAGATACCTCTCCGACAATCGGAGTGACAAAACCTAATCTCGAATTATGCCAACTCAACATGTACCTTTGAAGACACCTGTAGAGCACCTTTATAATCACCCAGTTATGTTGTGACGTTTGGTAGCACACAAAGTGTTCCTCCGGTAAACGGGAGTTGCATAATCTCATAGTCATAGGAACATGTATAAGTCATGAAGAAAGCAATAGCAACATATTAAACGATCAAGTGCTAAGCTAACGGAATGGGTCAAGTAAATCACATCATTCGTCTAATGATGTGATGCCGTTAATCAAATGACAACTCATGTCTATGGTTAGGAAACTTAATCTTTGATTAACGAGCTAGTCAAGTAGAGGCATACTAGTGACACTATGTTTGTCTATGTATTCACACATGTATTATGTTTTCGGTTAATACAATTCTAGCATGAATAATAAACATTTATCATGATATAAGGAAATAAATAATAACTTTATTATTGCCTCTAGGGCATATTTCCTTCAAATTGAAGTTGTGGGCGGCAAGAAGTCGAGAGGGGAGATTGGGAGATGCGGCGGCGCGCGGATTGGGTTTCGACCCGTATTCCAGCGGAAAACCTGCACATATACTACGTCAGTAGGGGGGGGGGGTTACAGGCCACTGTAAAAATATTTACGGGCCGGGTGACTACACTGGCTCTAGTCTAACCAGAAAAATGGACCAAACCCGTATAGTCGCCAGAATTTTACGGGCTGCCTCTTTTTTAGGAGTCTACTAGACATACTCTAACAGACCAAATTGAATTTTAGGTGTATGCTGCCACGGTGATTAGCCCCAAGGAAAACCTTTGTACATTGCTTAATTAATCCTTGAACCGTATTGAATTAAAGTTCATCATTATTGCAAAACCTATATAGAAAAGAAATGTGCAAAACACAGGAAAACACGAAGAATACCTGTAAAAAGATAAAATAAACCCGAAAGAAAAACACGTGCAAAAAAATTAAACAGTCAGAAAAAAATCAACACATGTCTAATCTAAATGTATATATATACGAATTTGCCTCTACACTATACGTAGGAATGGAATGTCGTAGTGCTTTGCTGCTTAACGCGCACTTGACTGAATGAGGGTACGTCTCGGGTTCGATTCACTGATGTGTGCATAGGTTTTATCAGTGTTTTTATTTCCCTACCCGACTAACAGATGGACCCACACAGGGTGCAGAGAGAACTCCAGTGCCACATACACGCAGTTAACAGCGCTAGACGGTGTGCCGTTAGAATTGATGGAAATTGTATCAAAATATGCTGTTTGATAAATTAGTGTACCATTTTTCTGGGTTTTTTAGTTTATGTATGATTCTGTTAACTCACTGCAAGTTTTTGTACTATAGATGCAATTAACTCATTTTCAGGCCTTGGGTTGTGTTTGGGTCAGGCTTACATGTTGTGGTGTCGAAAAAGAGTAATTTTCAGGCCTTGGGTTGTGTTTGGATCGTGCTTACACGTGGTGGTGTCGAAAAGTTATAATTTTCAGGCCTCGGGTTGTGTTTGGCTCGGGCTTACATGTGGTGGTGTCGACAAGGAGTAATTTTCAGGCCTTGGATTGTGTTTGGGTCGAGCTTACACGTTGTGGTGTCGAAAGGTTGTAATTTTCAGGCCTCGAATTGTGTGTTGGGTTGGGCTTACACGTGGTGGCTGAGGGAGTCCTGGATTAGGGGGTATCCGGACAGCCGGACTATATACTTTGGCCGGACAGTTGGACTATGAAGATACAAGACTCAAGACTTCGTCCCGTGTACGGATGGGACTCTCCTTTGCGTGGAAGACAAGCTTGGCGATTCGGATATTGTATTTCCTTCCTTGTAACCGAATCCATGTAAACCCTAGCCCTCTCCGGTGTCTATATAAACCGGAGATGTCGGTCCATATGAGGACGATCACAACATTCATAATCATCATAGGCTAGCTTCTAGGGTTTAGCCTCTACGATCTCGTGGTAGATCAACTCTGGTAACACTCATATCATCAATATCAATCAAGCAGAAAGTAGGGTTTTACCTCCATCGAGAGGGCCCGAACCTGGGTAAACATTGTGTCCCTTACCTCATGTTACCATTAGCCTTAGACGCACAGATCGGGACCCCCTACCCGAGATCCGCCGGTTTTGACACCGACATTGGTGCTTTCATTGAGACTTCCTCTGTGTCGTCACTGCAAGGCTCGATGGCCCGTCTCGTTGTCAAGGACAACATCACCTCTGGGGAAGCTCTGGCTATTGGCCAAACCCTCCGACTAGGTGGCTTCGTCATGGCCGCCCAATCGGCTGTCGCACCGACGATGACCTCTCGGGTCATCACGAATAGTCTCCACGTCAATTCGGAACGCCGAACAGATGGATCCAATAGAGCTCTCCTCCCTTAATGAGCTCTTGGATCGCATCGCCGCTTTGGGAGTCGCTACAAACTATGACCGGATTGGGCTTAAACCCGACCAGAGGGATATTAAATCCCCGCCGGTCACCCACGAGATAGCGATAGCGGAGGAGCCACATATGGACTGCCCCCCTATTCTGAGGACGAACTATGTCCGGATCACCGGGCTCTCTGAGCCGGATACCCATTCGCGGGAAGAAACAACCCAGATCCCGAGCTTAGAATCGGGCAACGGGTGGGAGAAATCGGGCAACATCTCGGAACCCGAGCCGTCGAGCCCGGGAGTTCCCCTACCCCAGGGCGTTAGATCGGATCAGAATCCAGATTCAGCTACACCCACCCACCCGGACTTAAACCGTCTCTCCCATATCAGACAAGAGCCACAAGAGACAGTACATCGTTACTGGGCCACATTCCTCCTTGTGATAAACAAGGTCAAGGACTGTCGCGAGGAGGACACAATTTCAATTTTTTGCAAAAATTGCACGAACAAAGGAATCCTTAATGCTATAAGTCGCCGTGACATAGTGCACTTTGCTGACTTAGCAGCCATAGTACAGAAGTACTATGCGATGGAAAGTACCTGGAAATCCCAAACAAAATTTTGGGATAGTCCGGCTCTCACCAAAACCTTTGTCCGAACTAAACGGACGAACTCTCGTAAGTCAGCCGATCCAATAACCAAGAAACCAAAGCCCACCCCAGGGCATGGAACCGTATTGGAAGAATGACTCAATGGGCCATGCAAACTTCACAGCTCGCCGGACACTACACCATCACATAGCCTTAGAGCATGTTGGATACTCCGGCAGGTAGCAAAAAGTGGCGAGGATCTTCTTGTAAGCCATAAAGCAGAACAACATCCCGTCAAAGAAAACAATACGGTACTGACAGTCTTCGAGACTTTCACCTCAAATAATAGGCGCAAGCGAGCCCATCGAAATCTCGCCAAAATTTACCACGTGGCAAAAATAAACCCGTGGAACGACACTGCTATAACTTTCAGTGCCAGTGACGAACCCCAATTCCAGACAATCCAGGCACCTGCCGCATTGGTCCTTAGCCCAATCGTGGATGGCTTTCGGCTCACTAAAGTACTCATGGACGGTGGAAGTGGACTAAACTTGATGTATGAAGAAACACTCCGCAAGATGGAAATGGACAAAAGTCGCATTGAGCAGAGCGGCACCACCTTCAGGGGAATCATCCCTAGTCGGGAGGCACGGTGTGCGGGAAAAATCACACTCGGTGTAGTATTCGGCACCCTGGAGAATTATAGGTCCGAAGAAATCACATTCCAGGTGGCTCCTTTTGTTGGGGAACGTAGTAATTTCAAAAAATTTCCTACGCACACGCAAGATCATGGTGATGCATAGCAACGAGAGGGGAGAGTATTGTCCACGTACCCTTATATACCGTAAGCGGAAGCGTTATGACAACGCGGTTGATGTAGTCGTACGTCTTCACGATCCGACCGATCCAAGTACCGAACGTACGGCACCTCCGAGTTCAGCACACGTTCAGCTCGATGATGATCCCCGGACTCCGATCCAGCAAAGTGTCGGGGATGAGTTCCGTCAGCACGATGGCGTGGTGACAATGATGATGTTCTACCGGCGCAGGGCTTCGCCTAAACTCCGCGACGATATGACCGAGGTGGAGGGGGGCACCGCACATGGCTAAGGAACGATCTTGAAGATCAACTTGTGTGTCATGGGGTGCCCCCCTGCCCCTGTATATAAAGGAGCAAGGGGGAGGGGGCGACCGGCCAAGGGAGGGCTCGCCAGGGAGTCCTACTCCCATCGGGAGTAGGACTTCCTCCTTTCCTAGTCCAACTAGGAGAGGGGAAGGAAGGAAAGGAGAAGGAGAAGGAAGGAGAGGGAGGAAAAGGAGGAAAGGGGGGCCGCCCCCCTAGTCCAATTCGGTTTCGGCTAGG
Source organism: Triticum aestivum (assembly GCF_018294505.1). Taxonomy (NCBI): domain Eukaryota; kingdom Viridiplantae; phylum Streptophyta; class Magnoliopsida; order Poales; family Poaceae; genus Triticum; species Triticum aestivum. The sequence goes on along the minus strand of NC_057801.1, from coordinate 835,904,527 downwards.
GGGGCCGCGCGCCCTGCCTCTTCTCTTCCACCACTTGGCCCATGAGGCCCATTGCTTCTTCCTCGTATTCCCGTAACTCTCCGGTACCCCCGAAAATACCCGAATCACTCGGAACCTTTCTGAACTCCGAATATAGTCGTCCAATATATCGATCTTTATGTCTCGACCATTTCGAGACTCCTCGTCATGTCCCCGATCTCATACGGGACTCCGAACTCCTTCGGTACATCAAAACTCATAAACTCATAATATAACTGTCATCGAAACCTTAAGCGTGCGGACCCTACGGGTTCGAGAACTATGTAGACATGACCTAGAACAATTCTTGGTCAATAACCAATAGCGGAACCTGGATGCTCATATTGGCTCCTACATATTCTATGAAGATCTTTATCGGTCAAACGGCATAACAACATACGTTGTTCCCTTTGTCATCGGTATGTTACTTGCCCGAGATTCTATCGTCGGTATCCAATACCTAGTTCAATCTCGTTACCGGCAAGTCTCTTTACTCGTTACATAATGCATCATCCCGCAACTAACTCATTAGTCACATTACTTGCAAGGCTTATAGTGATGTGCATTACCGAGAGGGCCCAGAGATACCTCTCCGACAATCGGAGTGACAAAACCTAATCTCGAAATACGCCAAACCAACATGTACCTTTGGAGACACCTGTAGTACTCCTTTATAATCACCAGTTACGTTGTGACGTTTGGTAGCACCCAAAGTGTTCCTCCAGTAAAAGGGAGTTGCATAATCTCATAGTTATAGGAACATGTATAAGTCATGAAGAAAGCAATAGCAACATACTAAACGATCAAGTGCTAGGCTAACGGAATGGGTCATGTCAATCACATCATTCTTCTAATGATGTGATCCCATTAATCAAATGACAACACATGTCTATGGTTAGGAAACATAACCATCTTTGATTAATGAGCTAGTCAAGTAGAGGCATACTAGTGACTATATGTTTGTCTATGTATTCACACATGTATCATGTTTCCGGTTAATACAATTCTAGCATGAACAATAAACATTTATCATGAAATAAGGAAATAAATAATAACTTTATTATTGCCTCTAGGGCATATTTCTTCAGTCTCCCACTTGCACTAGAGTCAATAATCTAGTTCACATCGCCATGTGATTTAACACCAATATTCACATCTGCATGTGATTAATACCCATAGTTCACATCATCATGTGATCAACACCCAAAGGGTTTACTAGAGTCAATAATCTATTTCACATCGTTATGTGATTAACATCCAAAGAGTACTAAGGTATGATCATGTTTTGCTTGTGAGAGAAGTTTAGTCAACGGATCTGTCATATTCAGAGCCGTATATATTTTGCAAAATATTCTATGTCCACAATGCTCTGCATGGAACTACTCTAGCTAATTGCTCCCACTTTCAATATGTATCCAGATTGAGACTTAGAGTCATCTGGATTGGTGTAAAAGTTTGCACCGATGTAACTCTTTACGACGGGCTCTTTTATCACCTACATAATCGAGAAATATTTCCTTAGTCCTCACTAAGGATATTCTTGACCGCTGTCTAGTGATCTACTCTTAGATCAAAATTGTATTCCTTTGCCAAACTCAGAGCAAGGTATACAATAGGTCTAGTACACAGCATAGCATACTTTATAGAACCTATGACTGAGGCATAGGGAATGACTGTTCATTCTTTTCTATTTTCTGCCATGGTCGGGTTTTTAGTCTTACTCAACTTCATACCTTTGCATCACAGGCAAGAACTCCTTCTTTGACTGTTCCATTTTGAACTATTTCAAAAATTTATCAAGGTATGTACTCATTGAAAAAACTTATCAAGCGTCTTGATCTATCTATATAGATCTTGATGCTCAATGTGTAAGCAGCTTCACCGAGGTCTTGCTTTGAAAAACTCTTATTCAAGTATCCTTTCATGCTATCTAGAATTTCCATATCATTTCCAATTAACAATATGTCATCCACATATAATATTAGAAATGCTACATAGTTCCCACTCACTTTCTTGTAAATACAGGCTTCACCGCAAGTCTGTATAAAACTATATGCTTTGATCAACTTATCAAAGCGTATATTCCAACTCTGAGATGCTTGCACCAGTCCATAGATGGATCGCTGGAGCTTGCACATTTTGTTAGCACCTTTAGGATTGACAAAACGTTCTGGTTGTATCATATACAACTCTTCTTTAATAAATCCATTAAGGAATGTAGTTTTGACATCCATTTGCCAAATTTCATAAAATGTGGCAATTGCTAACATGATTCGAACAGACTTTTAAGCATCGATACAAGTGAGAAAATCTCATTGTAGTCAACACCTTGAACTTGTCGAAAAACCTTTTTGCGACAAGTCGAGCTTTTTAGATAGTAATACTACTATCACCCCCTGTCTTCCTCTTGAAGATCCATTTATACAATATGGCTTGCCGATCATCGCGCAACTCCACCAAAGTCCACACTTTGTTCTCATACATGGATCCCATCTCAGATTTCATGGCCTCAAGCCATTTCGCGGAATCTGGGCTCATCATCGCTTCCTCATAGTTCGTAGATTTATCATGGTCTAGTAACATGACTTCCAGAACACGATTACCGTACCACTCTGGTGCAGATCTTACTCTGGAAGACCTACGAGGTTTGGTAGCAACTTGATCTGAAGTTTCATGATCATCATCATTAACTTCCTCACTAATTGGTGTAGGAATCACTTGAACTGATTTCTGTGATGAACTACTTTCCAATAAGGGAGAAGGTACAATTACCTCATCAAGTTCTACTTTCCTCCCACTCACTTCTTTTGAGAGAAACTTCTTCTCTAGAAAGGATCCATCTTAGCAACGAATAACTTGCCTTCGGATCTGTGGTAGAAGGTGTACCCAATAGTTACCTTTGGGTATTCTATGAAGACACACTTCCCTGATTTGGGTTCGAGCTTATCAGGTTGAAACTTTTTCACATAAGCATCGCAGCCCCAAACTTTTAAGAAACGACAACTTTGGTTTCTTGCTAAACCACAGTTCATAAGGCGTCGTCTCAACGGATGTTGATGGTGCCCTATTTAAAGTGAATGCAGCTGTCTCTAATGCATAACCCCAAAATGATAGTGGTAAATCGATAAGATACATCATAGATCGCACCATATCCAATAAAGTGCGGTTACGACGTTCGGACACACCATAACGTTGTGGTGTTCCAGGTGGCGTGAGTTGTGAAACTATTCCACATTGTTTTATATGAACGCCAAACTCATAACTTAAATATTCTCCTCCACGATCAGATCGTAGAAACTTTATTTTCTTGTTATGATGATTCTCCACTTCACTCTGAAATTCTTTGAACTTCTCAACTATTTCAGACTTATGTTTCATCAAGTAGATATACGCATATATGCTCAAATCATCTGTGAAGGTTAGGACATAACGATACTTGCCACGAGCCTTCATACTCATTGGTCCGCATACATCAGTATGTTTTATTTCCAACAAGTCAGTAGCTTGTTCCATTGTTCCGAAGAATGGAGTTTTAGTCATCTTGCCCAAAAGGCACGGTTCGCAAGCATCAAATGATTCATAACCAAGTGATTCTGAAAATCCATCTTTATGGAGCTTCTTCATGCGCTTTACACCGATATGACCCAAACGGCAGTGCCACAAATAAGTTGCACTATCATTATTAACTTTGCATCTTTTGGCATCAATATTATGAATATGTGTATCACTATGATCGAGATCCAACAAACTATTTTCATTGGGTGTATGACCATTGAAGGTTTTATTCATGTAAATAGAACAACAATTATTCTCTGACTTTAAATGAATAACCGTATTGCAATAAACATGATCAAATCATATTCATGCTCAACGCAAACGCAAGATAACATTTATTTAGGTTCAACACTAATCCCAAAAGTATAGGGAGTGTGCGATGATGATCATATCAATCTTGGAACTACTTCCAACACACATCGTCACCTTACCCTCAACTAGTTTCTGTTTATTCTGCAACTCCCATTTCGAGTTACTACTCTTAGCAACTGAACCAGTATCAAATACCAAGGGGTTGCTATAAACACTACTAAAGTACACATCAATAACATGTATATCAAATATACCTATGTTCACTTTGCCATCCTTCTTATCCGCCAAATACTTGGGGTAGTTCTACTTCCAGTGACCAGTCCCTTTGCAGTAGAATCACTTAGTCTTAGGCTTAGGTCCAGACTTGGGCTTCTTCACTTGAGCAACAACTTGCTTGCTGTTCTTCTTGAAGTTCCCCTTCTTCCCTTTGCCATTTTTCTTGAAACTAGTGATCTTGTCCACCATCAACACTTTGATGTTTTTCTTTGATTTCTACCTTCGCCGATTTTTGCATCGCGAAGAGCTTGGGAATTGTTTTCATCATCCCTTGCATATTATAGTTCATCACGAAGTTCTACTAACTTGGTGGTGGTGACTAGAGAATTCTGACAATCACTATCTTATCTAGAAGATTAACTCCCACTTGATTCAAGCGATTGTAGTACCCAGACAATCTGAGCACATGCTCACTAGTTGAGCGATTCTCCCCCATCTTTTAGCTATAGAAATTGTTGGAGACTTCATATCTCTCAACTCGGGTATTTGCTTGAAATATTAACTTCAACTCCTGGAACATCTCATATGGTCCATGACGTTCAAAACATCTTTGAAGTCCCGATTCTAAGCCGTTAAGCATGGTGCACTAAACTATCAAGTAGTCATCATATTGAGCTATCCAAACGTTCATAACGTCTGCATCTTCTCCTGCAATAGGTCTGTCACCTAGCGGTGCATTAAGGACATAATTCTTCTATGCAGCAATGAGGATAAACCTCAGATCACGGATCCAATCCGCATCATTGCTACTAACATCTTTCAACACAATTTTCTCTAGGAACATATCAAAATACACATATGAAAGCAACAACGCAAGCTATTGATCTACAACATAATTTGCAAAATACTACCAGGACTAAGTTCATGATAAATTAAAGTTCAATTAATCATATTACTTAAGAACTCCCACTTAGAAAGACATCCCTCTAATCCTCTAAGTGATTACGTGATCCATATCAACTAGACCATGTCCGATCATCACGTGAGATGAAGTAGTTTCAACGGTGAACATCAATATGTTGATCATATCTACTATATGATTCACGCTCGACCTTTCGGTCTCCGTCTTCCGAGGCCATATCTGTTATATGCTAGGCTCGTCAAGTTTAACCTGAGTATTCCGCGTGCGCAACTGTTTTGCACCCGTTGTATTTGAACATAGAGCCTATCACACCCGATCATCACGTGGTGTCTCAGCACGAAGAACTTTCGCAACGGTGCATACTCAGGGAGAACACTTCTTGATAATTAGTGAGAGATCATCTTATAATGCTACCGTCAAACAAAACAGAATAAGATGTATAACAGATAAACATCATATGCAATCAAAATATGTGACATGATATGGCCATGATCATCTTGCGCCTTTGATCTCCATCTCCAAAGTACTGTCATGATCTCTATCGTTACCGGCACGACACCATGATCTTCATCATCTTGATCTATATCAATGTGTCGTCACATGGTCGTCTCGCCAACTATTGCTCTTGCAACTATTGCTATCGCATAGCGATAAAGTAAAGCAATTATTTGGCACTTGCATCTTATGCAACAAAGAGACAACCATAGGGCTTCTGCCAGTTGCCGATAACTTCAACAAAACATGATCATCTCATACAACAAGTTATATCTCATCACGTCTTGACCATATCACATCACAACATGCCCTGCAAAAACAAGTTAGACGTCCTCTACTTTGTTGTTGCAAATTTTACGTGGCTGCTACGGGCTGAGCAAGAACCGTTCTTACCTAGGCATCAAAACCACAACGATAGTTTGTCAAGTTGGTGCTGTTTTAACCTTTGCAAGGACCGGGCGTAGCCACACTCGGTTCAACTAAAGTTGGAGAAACAGACACCCGCTAGTCACCTGTGTGCAAAGCACGGCGGTAAAACCAGTCTCGCGTAAGCGTACGCGTAATGTCGGTCCGGGCCGCTTCATCCAACAATACCGCCGAACCAAAGTATGACATGCTGGTAAGCAGTATGACTTGTATTGCCCACAACTCACTTGTGTTCTACTCATGCATATAACATCTACGCATAAAACCTAGGCTCGGATGCCACTGTTGGGGAACGTAGTAATTTCAAAAAAATTCCTACGCACACGCAAGATCATGGTGATGCATAGCAACAAGAGGGGAGAGTATTGTCCATGTACCCTCGTAGACCGTAAGCGGAAGCGTTATGACAATGCGGTTGATGTAGTCGTACGTCTTCACGATCCGACCGATCCAAGTACCGAACGTACGGCACCTCCGAGTTCAGCACATGTTCAGCTCGATGATGATCCCCGGACTCCGATCCAGCAAAGTGTCGGGGATGAGTTCCGTCAGCACGACGGCGTGGTGACGATGATGATGTTCTACCGGTGCAGGGCTTCGCCTAAACTCCGCGACGATATGACCGAGGTGGAATATGGTGGAGGGGGGCACCGCACACGGCTAAGGAACGATCTTGAAGATCAACTTGTGTGTCATGGGGTGCCCCCCTGCCCCCGTATATAAAGGAGCAAGGGGGAGGGGGAGGCCGGCCAAGGGAGGGCGCGCCAGGGAGGAGTCCTACTCCCACCGGGAGTAGGAATCCCTCCTTTCCTAGTCCAACTAGGAGAGGGGAAGGAAGGGAAGGAGAAGGAGAAGGAAGGAGAGGGAGGAAAAGGAGGAAAGGGGGGCCGGCCCCCTAGTCCAATTCGGTTTGGGCTAGGGGGGCCGCGCGCCCTGCCTCTTCTCTTCCACCACTTGGCCCATGAGGCCCATTGCTTCTTCCTCATATTCCCGTAACTCCCCGGTACCCCCGAAAATACCCGAATCACTCGGAACATTTCCAAACTCTGAATATAGTCGTCCAATATATCGATCTTTACGTCTCGACCATTTCGAGACTCCTCGTCATGTCCCGATCTCATCCGGGACTCCGAACTCCTTCGGCACATCGAAACCCATAAACTCATAATATAACTGTCATCGAAACCTTAAGCGTGCGGACCCTACATGTTCGAGAACTATGTAGACATGACCTAGAACTATTCTTGGTCAATAACCGATAGCGGAACCTGGATGCTCATATTGGCTCCTATATATTCTACGAAGATCTTTATCGGTCAAACTGCATAACAACATACGTTGTTCCCTTTGTCATCGGTATTTTACTTGCCCGAGATTCGATCGTCGGTATCCAATACCTAGTTCAATCTCGTTACCGGCAAGTCTCTTTACTCGTTACATAATGCATCATCCCGTAACTAACTCATAGTCACATTGCTTGCAAGGCTTATAGTGATGTGCATTACCGAGAGGGCCAGAGATACCTCTCCGACAATCGGAGTGACAAAACCTAATCTCGAAATACGCCAACCCAACATGTACCTTTGGAGACACCTGTAGTACTCCTTTATAATCACCCAGTTACGTTGTGACGTTTGGTAGCACCCAAAGTGTTCCTTCGGTAAATGGGAGTTGCATAATCTCATAGTTACAGGAACATGTATAAGTCATGAAGAAAGCAATAGCAACATACTAAATGATCAAGTGCTAGGCTAACGGAATGGGTCATGTCAATCACATCATTCTCCTAATGATGTGATCCCATTAATCAAATGACAACACATGTCTATGGTTAGGAAACATAACCATCTTTGATTAATGAGCTAGTCAAGTAGAGGCATACTAGTGACTATATGTTTGTCTATGTATTCACACATGTATCATGTTTCCGGTTAATACAATTCTAGCATGAATAATAAACATTTATCATGAAAATAAGGAAATAAATAATAACTTTATTATTGCCTCTAGGGGATATTTCCTTCACCTTTCAGCAGCGGATACCACGCCCTTTTAGGGCGGGACGCATTTGCAAGCTTTCAAGCTATACCCCATTATGGATACATGAAGCTTAAAATGCCCGGACCCAATGGAATCATCACTCTAGCCAGTGACCCGGACGTCGCACTCTGCGCCAAAAAGAAAACTGCAGCACTTGCCCTCAAGGCATTATCTAAAGCCCTAGCGGCCGAAGAACTAACAACGCTGCGCACCACAGTGGACAGGGACGACGTGATACTCGACAAACAACCCAAGTCCACATAATTTAAACCCGCAGACGAGATAGTCAAATTCCAGGTCCATCCAACGGACCCCACGAAGACAGCTTCAATCGGGACACAGTTGAGCCCCATAATGGACGCCGCACTACGCGAATTCCTACGCGAGAATTGGGACATTTTTGCCTGGAATCCTTCTGACATGTCGGGCATCCCACGCGATCTGGCCGAACACAGCCTCAACATACTGAAAGGATATAAGCCAGTCAAACAGACTCTTAGGCGCTTCTCAGAACCTAAACGGCAAGCCATGGGAGAAGAGCTAGCCAAGCTATACTTGAGGCCGGATTCATCAGAGATATCAAGCATCCGGACTGGCTGGCAAACCTGGTAATGGTACCGAAGAAGGACAAATCCTGGCGCCTATGCGTCGACTTCAAAGACCTCAACAAGGCTTGCCCCAAGGATCCCTCCCCCCTCCCTCGCATCGACCAAATCATCGACGCCACCGCAGGACACGACTCACTGAGCCTTTCTTGGCCTACCTAAACAGGCAGGAGCTCCCCGAGGACCAAAATGAGGCACGTTGCATCATGCGGCGTTCCAAAGCCTACAAGGTCCACGAGGGGGAACTCTATAAGAAAATCACGATTGGAGTGCTCCAATGATGCATCTACGAAGAGGAAGGGCGGAAGCTCTTGGCCAAAATCCATGCCGGACTTGGCGGACACCACGCTGCGGCTCGGGCACTTGTCAGCAAGGCATTCCACACAGGCTTTTATTGGCCTACAGCCCGAGCAGACGCACAAGACCTTGTTCAACACTTCGTCGGTTCTTTGCCAATCAGAGCCACATGCCCCCTACCGCTCTATAAACAATCCCCATCACTTGGCCCTTTGCGGTCTGGGGGCTGGATATGATCGGACCCCTTAAATGGGGAAGCCATAAGAAAAAAATACTTATTGGTCATGGTGGACAAGTTCACCAAATGGATAGAAGCCAAACCAGTCAAAACGGCCGAATCCGGACCAGTGATAGACTTCATATCTGGGGTCGTACACCGATACGACGTCCCCCACAGCATTATCACTGACAATGGCTCAAACTTCACAGCCGATGAAGTGAAAACCTGGTGCGACAACATGGGCATTAAGCTCGATTACGCCTCCGTCTACCATCCCCAAACAAACGGCCAGGTCGAACGTGCAAACGGTCTCATCATGAGCGGCATCAAACCCAGACTAGTGCTTTCCCTAACAGAATCGGACACGTACTGGGTCGAGGAGCTCGACTCCGTACTCTGGAAGCTGCGGACCACGCCGAATCGCACCACCGGATACACACCATTTTCATGGTATACGGCGCAGAAGCAGTATTACCCTGCGATATAATACATGATTCACCTCGTGTATGCATGTACGAAGAGAAGGAAGCCGAGCTAGACCGGCAAGACAACTTAGATGCCCTGGAGAAGGAGCGCGACATCGCAAAGGCCCGTTCCCCATTCTATCAGCAGCAGGCTCGACGGTACCAAAGCAGAGAAGTGTGAGCCAAAACTTATAATATTGGCAAACTCGCTCGACGCCTATCGGAGAAGAAGAAGGACAAGCTCAAACCTAAGTGGGAGGGTCGCTTTGTTATTGACAAGGTTCTCACCGGAGGAGTGTACCGCCTGCGTAATGCATCCGATAACAGACTCGAGCCAAACCCATGGACGCAGCCAGGCTCCGGAGATTCTACACCTAAACGCCGAACTCAGTGTTCGTCTCCTTACCACTCCTCTTTCATTATGTTCCTCTCCCTTTTTCCTTTCTCGTTCTCTTTCATTCTTCACACAAATTACTTAATATAGTGCGGATGCTCAGATCGCTCCGACCACACTATGTGTGTAAGTTATACCTAGGGGCTTCCTATACGGAAGCTAAAAATAATTGCTTCCATGACTTCTTGCCTATCACATATGTGTTCTTTTTCCATATGTGCCTTTTCTTCACCATTATATGAATTGGTATGACTTAAGATGTGGCCATGCTGGGTTACCTGGCTCTTGTATTTATGCCCTACGTTCTCGTTAATTCGGCTAGGGCATAAGGGGAGTACCTCTGTGATTGGTACTGTCGGTTGAGCCGGATGTGTACCTCAGACTGGGTGAAGCCGAAAGCTAGCGTTCTTAAGGGAATATTCGGTCGGTGGACAAAAGATGTTCTTTTTAGTTTATTACAACGTGAACCCCTAGAAGTTTTTATCCCGCGTCTCTGTTCGCAGTTCGGACATGTAAATTGATGCATGCGCTCCTAGGGAAAGGAACCCCTAACGGAACTATTCTCCCTGGAAGATGTTTCTTACTATCCATGTAATATAACATAACTAGTTGGGCACTTGTCTGTTCAAGCACTTATGACCCCTACGCCTGATTTCCATGCATACCCCGGTTCTGCATAACTGAGTGGGTATTCGGATACACCCCGGACTATCGGATCCGGGGGCTGAAGCGAAAAGTTCCGCCATGACAAATGATTTTAATCTGGCTAGGGACTACATATGTCCATTGAATTACATAGTCACTTGGAGTGACTATATTCTTCCTTTATACCATCCAACAGGCTATCTAGCTTACAATCCTATTGGGAATACTTTGCGGCTAACGCTAGCTGGTCATACACCAGACTCATGGGAATTTCTTGCCCATCTGGCCCCGCCGGTCCAACTTCGGCCATATGGTTCGGGTCCAGCTTGGTGTAGCGCGTCTTCACCATGGCCCAGGCTTCTCTTGCACCTTGCCGGCAGGCTGACATCTTCCACAATCGGAAGCGCCGCTGTGCTCCTTGGAGCACATCCAAGAGCTCCCCCATGCCTTTTGGCAGAGAAATGGATGGCCACAAGGCCTGGGCAATACCCTGCATCACCTGCCGAGCTCGCTCATGCAGTTGTGAGAGGTCTTGCAGTAGATCACCTGCGGACGCGGGCATCTCCTCTTCAGGACGGCCCGACAGCATACCTACAGATATAAACTCTTTCAAAATGCTTCCTCGCCAAGTTGTACTACAGTTCATCTAGGCACTTACCATAAATGCCGCGATGAAGCCTTCTGTTCTCCTTCACGGAGTCCGCCAGCTGAGCGCGAACATCTCCTAATTCGACACCCAGCCGAACATTGGCATCTTGAAGATTGTTCTTCTCCTACTTAACCTGCGTAAGAATACGCTCGCCGGCTTTTAGCTGCCTTTGGAGATGTGACTCGTCACCTCCTACGACCTCTGGATTCACCCCGGGATTGTCTGCAGAATTTTCTGTTAGACTTATCATACAAGCCACTTACTAACTGGTACACTTCCAAATAATTGAGACAAATGTTACCAAATGAGGCCTTCTGGGATTCCTCTAGCTTGGCAACCGTGGCCCTCAGCTGGGTCTTGCACTCCTCCAGCTCTTGAGACAATTGTTCATTCTTATCTACAAGGACCTGTGCATGAATTGATCCTTAAAATAGTTGTTCCAACCGTTTCAAGTCCCAGGGGCTACTGCTATACATGCCTATCAAATTTTCTTACCCGTATGTCTTTGGCATACTAGTCCATCGCACGGGCAAGCCCGCCCTGAGCAACTCGGATATATGCATCTCCCGAATTGAAGGCATTAAATGCCTCTTCGGAAAAGATGTTGTTGCAAAGTACGGCCCGTCGACGCTGGTGATTCATAGCACTCTCTACTTTGGAATTCGTGGCGGAGAGCATATCTGCATCCTTTGTTGGAGGACAATTCGGCATCGGCCCCGTGTCCGCTTCCTCCCTCGAAGCTGGTCCTGGAATCCGGCTGGTGGAGGTGTGATTGGCAGGATTCCCGGTATAGTCCGGCTACTCCTCGTTCTGCCAGGACACCAAGGACGCTGTCACATTTCAGACACAATAATCACAGAGCAGGCTTTTACCATACCTCTGTAGTGGCATTTCGGCCCTGACCGCCTTCCTCTTAAACCTGCCGGATTCGGACGCCCTTTGCCGACGAGCCCCTAGGGGCTCGGTGCCGCGTTCCGATTGTCGTCTCTACAAAAATACGATATTCCAGGCATAAGGCATGACATCACAAAGGATTCCTCTTCAAAGGATAGGGTTTTCTAGCTTTGCTTACATGTGATGCAGGTAGCAGTCCGTGATAATCGGCAATAATAGCCACTGAGGCACCATCGCAGCTCGCCTGATAAAATGTCCCGTTGACGAGCTCCACAGTAATATCCGGGTCTTCTTCGAGTCCCGAATCGCAGGCCCTTCCAGGGTCCTCTGGCTGCGGGGAGGGGCTGGAGAATCCTTCTACGGCCCTCCTCAGTTCCTGCTCAGAAATATCGAGGTAAATAAACTTGACGAAGGACGCCAGAATAAATGAAGCGGGGGGAAGAGTGACAACTTACCCAACTTGGGGGGTTGTACATAGAAAACCCATCCCGCGGTTTAATATGAAGGAATTGTTCTTCTTCTCCTTTATACAAATCGGATAATATTCTTGCCAGAGCAGTGGCGGAGTCCGGACCCTTACGACTACAGCGGGTGGCATCATCTTTCCCGTTGTAGTGCCACATGGGCTTCCCCCGATACTGAAGCGGTTGCACTCCCCGCATTATTCATATTACCATAACCTCGACTATTGTCAGTCCTGATTTGGCCAGTAACTTTATCCTGTTCATCAGGAAGTATACTTCTTTGCTACCCTCCTCCTCGGAGCCCCGAGGGAGCCAACTTTGGTGTGCCTTCGGCGGAGCATTACTGAACTCAGGGAGACCTGTCGAGACTGGATCCGAAAGGGCAACGTCATCGACATAAAACCACTCCGAGGGCCAGTTCTCCGGTGCCTTCTTGGGAGTACCGGATAGGTATCCGTTCTCGGCGACGCGCCATACTTCTGCTCCGCCCACTTGATATACGGATTCCCCCTAGTTGTGAGGGACGAGGCAAAACAACTTCTTCAATAACCCGAAATGAGCCTGGCAGCCCAGAAATAGTTTGCAAAGTGCGACGTATCCTGCTATGTGCAGCACGGAGGCAGGGGTGAAGTTGTGCAATTGGAGGCCGTAGAACTCCAGGAGCCCACGAAGGAATGGGTGGATTGGAAACCCGATGCCTCTTAGCAGATGCGGGATGAGGCATATTCGCTCCCCCGGGGATGGATTAGGAGATCTCTCCGCTTGGTCCCCGCCATTATAGGTGGCTAGTCCGGCTCGGACGGGGACCATGAACGCTGGTGGAAGAAACCCCTAGGTCTGCAGCTCTATTAAGCGGTTTTGAGGAACAGAGCATTCTTCCCAGTCACCTGGCCTAGAGCTACGGGAACGAGAGGAGGAGGTGCGACGACCTACATGTTGGAATGATTCTTTCTGGGCGCGCTCTGTAGGGTGCTCGCTCAAGGGAAGAGGATGGAGTTTGGATATGAGAATCCCCGTCCCTTCAAATAGATGGTTTTGCTTGCAGGACCGAGGAGGCAAATACAAAAATGCCCTGGCTCCTCGTATTTGCTCGACACGTGGAGGTGGTCATTATTGAAGCATAGAAGCCGAGGAGTACAACATTGATGGGAAGCCGGACACCGCTCGTTACAATAAATACTTTGGAGTATTCGGAGATGGAACCCGCCTTGCAATGCCAGACTCATCGTCATTGAAGCCTGGTTCAGGGGCTACTGAGGGAGTCATGGATTAGGGGGTATCCAGACAGCCGGACTATATACTTTGGTCGGACTGTTGGAGTATGAAGATACAAGACTCAAGACTTCATCCTGTGACCGGATGGGACTCTCCTTTGCGTGGAAGACAAGCTTGGCGATTCAGATATTGTATTCCCTTCCTTGTAACCGACTCCATGTAAACCCTAGCCCTGTCCGATGTCTATATAAACCGGAGAGTTCGGTCCGTATGAGGACGATCACAACATTCATAATCATCATAGGCTAGCTTCTAGGGTTTAGCCTCTACGATCTCGTGGTAGATCAACTCTTGTAACACTCATGTCATCAATATCAATCAAGCAGGAAGTAGGGTTTTACCTCCATCGAGAGGGCCCGAACCTGGGTAAACATTGTGTCCCTTACCTCCTTTTAACATTAGCCTTAGACCCACAGATCGGGACACCCTACCCGAGATCCGCCAGTTTTGACACCGACAGTGGTGTCGAAAAGGAGTAATTTTCAGGCATCGGGTTGTGTTCTGGTCGGGCTTACACATTGTGTTGTCGAAAAGTTGCAATTTTCAGGCCTCAGGTTGTGTTTGGGTCAGGCTTACATGTAGGGTGTCGAAAAGGAGTAACTTTCTGGCCTCGGGTTGTGTTTGGGTCGGGCTTACACATGGCGGTGTCAAAAAGGAGTAATTTTCTGGCCTCGGGTTGTGTTT